>NC_086319.1:390402844-390772844 GCF_036172605.1 Pelobates fuscus | reverse complement strand
TACAGTCCTGCAAGCTGTTTTAATTCCCCCCCCCCCCCCCCCCCCGGTTGTTTTCATATAATATGGGTTATACTGAGAGCCTTAGACATTACAAGTAGGTCTCATTACAGTTATCTAGCCCTCATATGTGTGGGTATGTTTGCAGTTTTGAACTGTTGATTATTTGCAAGACTACTTTTTAATCCTGTTGGCTCTATTTAGATAATTCCACAGACGCTAGCTGTGGCCTATAGAGCTTTGCAACTAAGTCTGCTCCCAGCCTTAAGACCAGTGTTTCTATTCAATACTTTACTTAGCAACTTGGAGCTAAGCTTATCTGCTGTCTATAGCTATCAGAATTGACCTTCCATGATTAAAGTATAATATCTGTAGCTATCTTAAGACAAATCTAAAAAGTACTCCATTGACCAAGACAGTTTGAGGTGAGCCATTGTGGCGAGATTTTTTACCCAATTCGGGTATTTGACCACCTATTTTGTTATTTTTGCTAAAGACTCTTTACAGTCCTATCATTAATTGATTTGGTAATCCCATCTTTCCTACTCCAGTACTTACTATAGACCTCTGGATCTGGTATCCAGATGGTCTAAGTAAATTCTTTCACTATTATCAAATAGTTGTTTGTCTCCTTTTTAAATCATAATGATAATAGAAATCACCCAAATGGCACTGATCAAAAGTTTACATACCCTTGAATGTATGACCTTGTTACTGTCACAACTACTAAATGACCCAACAAGCAGAACTATGTAAACACAAATGACGTATACCGGGCCTTAGAATGGCCGGACTTAATGTAAGAGAATAGTCAATAAACAATCCGAAGTCAAGGGTACAGAAACAAACACTAAACGTAATACTAGCCAAAAGTCGGGATACTAGAGATAGGGAAAGTCGAATACAAGCCAAATTCAAATACCAGAAAGATCAATGAACAGGAATGCACTCTCAGACAACCAGCAAGTGGAAACCACGACAGGGCACTGATAAAAGGCTATTCAGGTTTTAAATATGCCTCTCTGTGCATTCATTGGTCTAACCCCTTCAGGACGGAGTCAATAGTGCACGTTCTGATCAAAACAAAACGTAAACAAAAACTGGCATTTGCACTATATGTCTGTTCAACCGTGTGACGGTACAATCCGTTACTCCATCAAGCATTCCCTTCTTCCCATAAAATAAAATCAGCAAGTAATCCACAGAGTAATAAATTGCTGGTATCGCCGAATAATCCACACATGAGCCAAAGCTTAATGCTGGAACAGGACTGATTTACTGGCACACAGAACTCACAATTTATGCAACACAAAACTCCTCCTCTGGGCCAGGCTAGATACTTGAGTTTTAGCAATATACATAGCTCAATTATCTGCTGGCCAGAACATTTACAGTTTAACATACTTTTTACCTAACATTCATAACTCTAAAACCATACATCACATTCACATAAAAATTACATATTCACAATCAATCCATTCAGGGGAACAACATATTAAAAAAATGGCATGAATCAGACCAGGGGTTCAAAAGTTAGTAAAAGTATATTTTGGTCCCTGGCTGGCAGCATGGCAACCTGGTTTAAGCAGGTTTTACAGAGGCCTCTATCCTGGAGACAAAGGGGAAAGTAATCCAATTATCCAGGGCTAGAGGCAGACTCCATTGAGCACATGTTTGCAAAAAGACATAAAACACTTTAAAATACATAAAGTCCCCTTTTACACATAACACACAGACATTTCACATATCCCCAGATAGCTGGGATCTGAACGCACAAAACTACCGAATAGCGCTCAGATCCTATTCACACAGTTCAATTGCCATGGAACTAAAGTCTTTCCCATAGTCTTTCATTATATGAATAGGCTCCATGGCATAGCTATCTGGGGGTATCACCACTCACACAGGGCAAGTACCGAATGGCCCCACTGTGTTTAAAGGGCCAGAATGAGTGACATGCACCCTGTTAGGGCCGAATACTGTTTTTAAAGGGCCCAATCTCCCAGGGCCATAGTCCAAAGGCAGGAGGCGGGCAGTTAGGCTTCTCCAATACAATGTGGCGAGATTGCTCTCGTCACAAACCGTAATTCACCTCTTTCATATTAAATGCACCCACACTTATTATATATCATTTTATTCAGGGGAAACACGGCTTTCATTTAATATCAAATATTTAGCTATGAAACATAATTTAATAGGAAAAAATGGGAGAAAATAAGACATTTTGTTATTTTTTTTTTTTGAATTCTTTATTTTTGTTGTGCAGGTGGTTACAGAGCATAGTCAACACGCCACAACAGCGTACATAGATTCATACAGGATAGACTGTGGCAGGAGTAAATGCACATTATTATTATTTTTGCTTAAAACAGGCCTAATATTGACTGTTGCGTTCGGTTAAGTGGTTTAATCTAAACATGAAGCCGTAGTGAAGTTCCTACTAGTGTCTCGTGTTTACCAGGCAGAGCCTGTGTCATTACCAGTGTATTATAAGCTTGTATCTTGCAGTAGTCAGGTTAAGGAGCTGTTAGTAATAAGTGAATAACTTGCGTCGTGTAGTAAGCTGGCTGGGTGCCTGTTATTGGAGAAGTATTACGTATTCATGATGTGTGAGCAACAGGCTCGGTAATCGTTAGTTTCCAGGAAAGGCCTTGTCATGGTTAAAACTGCACAGTTTAGGTAACCGTGGTAACATTCTGCGACATAACTAAAACTTTGCATGTGTGTGGATAAAAAGGAGAAGTTTTGTCGTGACTAAGACTTTGCCCATTTGTAATGAAATAAAAGTAAAAAGTAAATATTGGTGTAGCTACGGCCATGCATGTATGTTCCAGTTAGGGTATACATCTAACCTTGTAAACGTTGTAACTTGAGAGATAGTGCTTTACCAAATTGGGTGAAAATAAACAATTTTATATAGGTTAAGGTTAGTAGGGTTTCGCGTGCAGTGCTCGTCAGTCAAATCAGGAGGGTACCTGTCGTGTGTGTATAGGTTGAGAGCTCTAGAAGTGCAGGCTGGGGTGTTTTTAAGTTGTTACTGGCGGTGTGTTAAGCGGAAGTCGGGAAGTTATTGCGGGTACCACTGTATATTATTGCTTAGAAGTTGGAGTGTTACATGCCATGTAGGTCTGGGTTGTTACTAGCTTTGATTAGTCGTCTGGGTGGGCTTCCTCTTTTGAGGCAGCTGGGCAGGCGGTTAAGCTAAGTAGGTATTCAACTTTTGTCTGATCTGTTTGTCAGGGTACTTGTTGTAATTGTGGGCACCTATACTGTCGTGTCGAGACATTTTAAACATATCAGTAGCAAAACACAAGTAAAACAATACAACAGATAAGGGAACAAAAAGGAAAAATTAGGAAAAGCGCACGAGAGACAGTGTCAACGGACAGTTTTGATTATTCTCTCTGCGTATGAATGTTCTCAGCCGTTGGGGGGCGTGCTATGTTGTTGCCCGGGAAAAGGAGTGCGGGGAAGCGTCCCGGTAGGTCTCGCCCTAATTCAGGTTGCGGCGGCTGTATGCGGCCCTGCGGGCTGTTGACATGGCACAAAGATTGGTGCTCCTGCTGCAATCTTCCCCAGGCTGCTTGTGGTGCTGACCGGTGGAGTTGTGGCGGCCATTGCTCGCTGTGGCGGTCTCAGGTCCTCCAGTGTCCTTGTGGCCTCCTGCAGGTGCCGCACGACCAGAGGGCCGCTTGCGCTTTCTATATGTAGGGCGCGGCCTGGGCCCCATCGGTACCTGTTTTTTTGTTGCAACAAGAAGGTCGTGAGCTGCTTGAGAGATCTTCTCCAGTTCAGTGTGCCACTTGAAAGGTCAGCATAAAAGGACAGAGTCATGTCCTCAAACGGGTAAGTTGTTAGGCCCTTGGTGGCTTCAAGAACGGCCCTCTTGTCCCTCATGTTTTGAAAACGAAGGATTATGTCCCCTGTGGCTGCTGGAGGTGCTGTAGTTGGCCGCGGTAAACGGAAGATGCTGTCTAATGTTATGGATTTGGCCACTTTCGGGGTCAGGAGTGCGGTTAGCAACCGCCTGATATAGTATGGAAGTTCGGCCTCTGGTACAGAGTCAGCGACCCCCCTGAGCTTTAGATTACTTTGACGACGTTTGTCCTCTTGAGTAGCCAGTTGCTGTTCATGAAGTGAGGTTAGTTGTTTTAGGTCGTGGACTGCCGCTTTTAGCTCCTCTATCTGGTGTGTATGTCCGTTAGAGGTGCATTCCACCGTCCCGAGCCGTGCTGAGAGGCCTTTCAGGTCATCCCTTATCGTGGCCACTTCTGCAGAGATTTTGCTATGGTGGGCGGCCATGAGCTCTTTGATGGCCTCCATGGTCACCGGTGTGGTAGCTGGTGCGGGCACCCGCGGCCTGTCTGGCGGTGGTGGGGCTCTTGCCGGTATGTAGCCCCCGTCTCCCTCATCGAACGAGCCGTCTGTAAAGTCGGAACATCCCCCGTGCAGAGACGCCATTGTTGCTCCGGCTGTCTCATGGGCCTGCTTCCACATGTCCCCGATGTTCATGCCCAGATGGGGCTTGTCGGGTTTTTGTTTTTTCATTTTTCTGCCCATGTGAATCAGGTAAGTAGTGGGGCTCTCTGGAGAGCGTTTGGGTCGTAGTTGGGTACTGTGTGCCTCGGTTTACCACGCTTGGAGTCAGGAGCTCCGCGGCCATGCGACTGTCCTCGTCCGTTGCTAGACTGGAAGCCCAGAAATGTTGTTATTTTTTTAGTTCTACATGACGTTTTAACTGTCAA
Source organism: Pelobates fuscus (assembly GCF_036172605.1). Classification (NCBI taxonomy): domain Eukaryota; kingdom Metazoa; phylum Chordata; class Amphibia; order Anura; family Pelobatidae; genus Pelobates; species Pelobates fuscus. The sequence continues at coordinate 390,768,102 of NC_086319.1, read as the reverse complement.
TGTCATAATACTGTTTGCTTTTACTGCAATAAAATACACATATTTGTATTCAGCAAAGTCTTACATGTAAAACAGTACCCCCTATGTACAGGTTTTATGGTGTTTTGGGAAGTTACAGGGTCAAATATAGCACGTTACATTTGAAATTGAAATTCGCCCGATTGGTTACGTTGCCTTTGAGACTGTATAGTAGCCACCCATAATGGCATACCATTTGCAATAGTAGACAACCCAAGGTATTGCAAATGGGGTATGTCCAGTCTTTTTTAGTAGCCATTTGGTCACAAACACTGGCCAAAGTTAGCGTTAGTATTTGTTGAAAAATGCAAAAACCGCCAATTTTGGCCAGTGTTTGTGACTAAGTGGCTACTACAAAAGACTGGACATACCCCATTTGCAATACCTTGGGTTGTCTACTATTGCAAATGGTATGCCATCATAGGGGTAATTTTCATTATTGGGCTACCATAGGGTCTCAAAGGCAACGTAACCAATCTGGCGAATTTTAATATGAAAAAAATGAAACACAAGCCTTATATTTGACGCTGTAACTTTTGAAAACACCATAAAACTTGTACACGAGTGGTACTGTTGTACTCAGGAGACTTCGCTGAACACAAATATTTGTGTTTCAAAACAGTAAAAAGTATCACAGCAATAATATCGTCCGTGTAAGTGCTGTTTGTGCGCGAAATGTTCGTTGTAATACATTTGAAACACTAATATTTGTGTTCAGCGAAGTCTCCCGAGTAAAACAGTACCCCCCCCATGTACAGGTTTTATGGTGTCTTGGAAAGTTATAGGGTTAAATATAGTGCTAGCAAATTAAATTCCCTATACTTTCGGCATGGGTTGTCAGGCAGGTCCCGCTAAGTGTAATTAATTAAGATACCTAATTATGTAAAAATATTACATAAATATATATGTAGAATTAATATATGTATATATATATATATATATATATATATATATGTATATATATATATATATATATATATATATAATTTTTTATATTTTTATTATATATAGGTATATATATAGTGATATAAAGAAATTTTGAAAATCCCCCGCACTCACGCTTAATTCTGTGTCCAATTCGCCGGGTGCCTGGCATGAACTCCAATAGAAATATAATTGCCAAAAAACTGCCGCTCACCGGTCTTGTAAAAGTCCAAAATTTTATTGAAAAATAATTAAAAGAGAGACCAACGTTTCAGTCCCAGCTCGGGATTTTCCTCAGGGTAACAAAACAATAAGTACAATTGCAAAAAACCGACAATATATAGGTAAATCTAATTGGTAACACTCACCCAGGTGCAGTGAAAACGGATCAGCCGAGTGCAATAGCCCTTCCGGGTATGCGCGCGCACGCCCGCTAAGACTCCTCCCCCTTTACGTGCACGTGATACGTGCTATGACGTGTATTGTGTATACAGTTGCTAAGCAACGTATGTGTACGAAATCTGCAGGCTGAACCAGTACGCAGTGAGAGATCTTACACACTGTGATAATATAAAGATACATTATCGTATCGACAATGTGCCCGGGATATACAATTTAAACGAGCATGTAGTGAAAGGTCATAAACATGTGAAGTTATAAAATATTTACATAATGAAAATATTTACATAGTGAAAACAGTGTATGTTCCACTATATTGCAGAACTTAAATGTAAATGTGATAGATAGCCATGAAAATGTAGAGGTTTACTTATACCCCCAGTGAAGTGTCAATAGTGTATGTTCCTCAAAATGTAGAACATAATTAAATACATGGTCAATAGACATCTGAGTGTACCTATGCCCTTGGACCATAACAACCGTGCAATGGACACCTGTTGCAGTGTGGGATACCCAGCCACCTTATCTGCAAAACAAAAGTATATGCAAAATTCTAAATATAAATAATGACTATAATACTACCTTATAATTCATATCTCCCTATATGATAAAGGCAAATGCCCGAGTACACTATAAATCACAATATATAAAATAATACACTATAAAAATTGGTACAAGTTATAGGAGTTAAATAAATGCATAATATGGGATATTTTCATTTAACCCTTTCGGAGCCATTGTTCCCAACTGATAAATCCAAAACGCTTCTTTTTGGAGCAGCATCCGACCCCTGTTACCACCCCTTCTTGGGCAAGGTACATGGTCTATACCCACAAATTTGAGTGAGGATAATGGATGTGCTTTCTCCAAAAAATGTTTGGCCACCGGTTTGTCAGATTGGCCATCTCGATAGGCCAACCTGATACTTGACCGGTGGCCTCGTATACGTTCACAGATGGGGGTTTCCGTCTTACCCACATAATAAAGCCCACATGGGCACATGAGCTTATAGATGACATAGGGTGTCTTACAGGTAATAGTGTATCTAATGTCATACGTTCTATTAGTGTGAGGATGGCAGAACTTCTTAGACGGGATCATGTGCCCACAAGTAACGCAACCAAGGCACCGTACACAGCCACGTATGTTGGACTTCAGTTTCTTGGTGTAACTGTCCACAGGGTCTGTATGTACCAAAATATCACGTAAGATCTGCTACAGAAGAAATCGAAACTTACGTGATATTTTGGTACATACAGACCCTGTGGACAGGTATAAGTAAACCTCTACATTTTCATGGCTATCACATTTACATTTAAGTTCTGCAATATAGTGGAACATACACTGTTTTCACTATGTAAATATTTTCATTATGTATATATTTTATAACTTCACATGTTTATGACCTTTCACTACATGCTCGTTTAAATTGTATATCCCGGGCACATTGTCGATACGATAATGTATCTTTATATTATCACAGTGTGTAAGATCTCTCACTGCGTACTGGTTCAGCCTGCAGATTTCGTACACATACGTTGCTTAGCAACTGTATACACAATACACGTCATAGCACGTATCACGTGCACGTAAAGGGGGAGGAGTCTTAGCGGGCGTGCGCGCGCATACCCGGAAGGGCTATTGCACTCGGCTGATCCGTTTTCACTGCACCTGGGTGAGTGTTACCAATTAGATTTACCTATATATTGTCGGTTTTTTGCAATTGTACTTATTGTTTTGTTACCCTGAGGAAAGTCCCGAGCTGGGACTGAAACGTTGGTCTCTCTTTTAATTATTTTTCAATAAAATTTTGGACTTTTACAAGACCGGTGAGCGGCAGTTTTTTGGCAATTATATAGTGATATATACGTATATATTTATGTATATAGATATATATATATTATTTCGTTCTATGTGTATTTTGATATAAAATTTTTTTATATATATATATATATATTAATATCACAATACAGTTAGAACGAAATAACACACATCTATATATTTTTTAATTATTTATTTGTAATAATTTTTTTTATGTTATTTTTTAACGTATTTACATATTTTTTTATTATATATAAATATATATATATATATAACAATAATTATATATATATATATTTAATCAGTATCAGTCTACGTGTAATTTGATATTAATATATATATATATATAACTATATATATATTAATAGTAAAATACACCTAGACGGTGTATGTGTGTGTGTGTATATGTGTATATATATATATATATATATATATATATATACTTAGATCAGTATATATATACTTAGATCATATATATATGATCTAAGTATATATATATATTTTTTTTTTTCACTTATTTAACTTTTTTTAATTTTATTTCCAGCCAGCAGGGGGACTACCTGTTATCACAGACAGTCCCCCTGCTGGCAATGCCTGAGCCAGCTAACCCGGCCATGTGATTGTGGGGTCCTTGCAAAGACCTCACTCTCACATGGCCGGGGAGGCCCCCAGGACGTCGGATGTGCCGCGGGGGGCTCCCTGGGAGTCCCCCCAACCGCGATCGCCGGCGTGGGATCGCCGGCGACCAGGTAAGTACAAAGAAACCGGAGGGCGTACTATTACGCCCTGCGGCGTATAGAGCCGCTTAGAATAGGGTATAATAGTACGCCCTCCGGTTTTAAGGGGTTAAAAGGACACTATCGTCACCAAAACAAGTTTATGGCAGAGAATTGAGACTGTATGATCTAAGCACCAAAACTACTTCATTAAGCTAAAGTTGTTTCGGCACCTCTAGTATCCCTTTAATAAATAGTAATAATAGAATGTATATAACAAATCCCTCTGTAGTCGGCAAATTAGACATGAAAATTCTTCAGAAAATTCTTTAGAAAGTCCAGTAACATGCAAAGCATGGAAAGTCGGACTTTGTAGAATTCTCGGGTCACCCAGAGTGGGCTCCCAATACCACAGTCATTCATACATGTTAAGTAAGCAGTCTCCATCACTCATTCCCTTAACATATTGCTATGGCATTATTCAAGCAGTAGAGAGCACTCACGCAGACCCCAGCACTTTGCTTTTGGTAGGCGTTACTCAAGTATGATGTCTGCTGAGATCTTCCTATTATAAAAGGTCCAGGCTGCTGAGTCAGCCGTCTGCAGAGCAATAAGCATTGCTCAGTGTAAGGGTGCAACATTGAAGCCAGTTGAAGTTTAGAGATTCCACCTTATCACCCACTCCTGTCATAACTTTAAGGTTTTACTATAAAGTTCAGTAGAGACCTATGATGTGTAATGTAAAATGTGACCCTGGCCCTGCATATATGTAAATGAGAGAACGTTAATAAAGGGATACGAGCGCTATTAAAGATGCTTTGAAGTGGAACAAGATACTAACAGGGTGAGAATTCAAAGTCAATTCAAAGTCATTTTCAAATCCTAGGCCAAAGTAGCCAAATCTGGTCTAGAGAATGTTTCCAATTTGGCTATTTTGACCTCAAAGGGGCACTGGAGGCACTTCATCTTATTGAAGTTGTTATAGTACCTGCAGTCCTGCCACCCTGTCTACCCACCAAAATATAATATTAAGTTAATTAGAATTGAGCTTAAAGGGACATTCCAGAACCTTGAAGCACTTCAGCCTGCTGTTGTACTTTAGAGGTTAACTGGGTACGAGAGCTGGGAATCTTACTTCCCAACTCTCATACCATAACATACCGTGACATCACATGCACAGTGCAGTCAAAGTCGACCATAGAGAGTCATTGTATTCAACGATTCTCTATAGAGGAATCAGAGGCGCATGCACCTTTATTCCCCAGAAGTCGTCTATGAGGAGCATTGGATGGGACCCTCATCATGGAGGCAGAATGACGTAACCTGTGGAGGTCTTGGCAGCGCCAATGAAGACCCAACGCTGGAAAAAAGTAATCTGTTTATCATTTTATTTTTGGGTTTTTATTTTTATATAAATTTGAGGAGTTAAATGATAAGGGTCACCAGGACTGTATTGTTTGGAATACAGATATGTATTTCTAATGCTACAGTGTTACTTTAAATTTAAAATTCACGTTGAACTCTGAGAGTCTCCGAACTTATGAATCGGAGAGAGATATGTAGAAGAACCATTGTATTTTACATATCAACCAAACAAAAATTACTATTATGGATTATAATTTATTGAACTTGTTGAATTTCGGTGCTCAGAATAATTATGTAAAACCTGTAAAAGCAAAGACAAACATTGAGAGACAGAGAAATAGAATGAAATTACTGGAGGAGTCAGAATGAGGGCAAATTTAGGAGAAGCGTGTGTTAAGCAGCCAGGTCTAGACATTATAATAAAATGTGGTATGGTCCACAGTTTGTTTGAGGGTCTAGTTAGCGAATGTTGTGCCCATTCACAAGAAAGGTAATAGGGAGGAGTCGGGCAACTATAGGCCAGTAAGCCTTACTTCAGTAGTGGGGAAAGTGATGGAAACCATGTTAAAGGATAGGATTGTTGAACATCTAAAAACACATGGATTTCAAGACCAGAGACAACATGGGTTTACTTCAGGGAGATCATGCCAAACTAATCTTATTGATTTTTTTGATTGGGTAACTAAAATTATAGATCAGGGTGGTGCAGTAGACATTGCTTACCTAGATTTCAGTAAGGCTTTTGACACTGTTGCACATAGAAGGCTTATCAATAAACTACAATCTTTGAGTTTGGATTCCAATATTGTTGAATGGGTAAGGCAGTGGCTGAGTGACAGGCAACAGAGGGTTGTAGTCAATGGAGTATATTCGAAGCTTGGGCTTGTCACCAGTGGGGTACCTCAGGGATCTGTACTTGGACCCATTCTCTTTAATATTTTTATTAGTGATATTGCAGAAGGTCTTGATGGTAAGGTGTGTCTTTTTGCGGATGATACTAAGATATGTAACAGGGTTGATGTTCCAGGAGGGATAAGCCAAATGGAAAATGATTTAGGTAAACTAGAAAAATGGTCAGAGTTGTGGCAACTGACATGTAATGTGGATAAGTGCAAGATAATGATCTTGGACGTAAAAACCCAAGGGTAGAGTACACAATATTTGATAGAGTCCTAACCTCAACATCTGAGGAAAGGGATTTAGGGGTGATTATTTCTGATGACTTAAAGGTAGGCAGACAATGTAATAGAGCAGCAGGAAATGCGAGCAGAATGCTTGGTTGTATAGGGAGAGGTATTAGCAGTAGAAAGAGGGAAGTGCTCATGCCATTGTACAGAACACTGGTGAGACCTCACTTGGAGTACTGTACACAGTACTGGAGACCCTATCTTCAGAAGGATATTGATACCTTAGAGAGAGTTCAAAGAAGGGCTACTAAACTGGTTCATGGATTGCAGGATAAAACTTACCAGGAAAGGTTAAAGGATCTTAACATGTATAGCTTGGAGGAAAGACGAGACAGGGGGGATATGATAGAAACATTTAAATACATAAAGGGAATCAACACAGTAAAGGAGGAGACTATATTTAAAAGAAGAAAAACTACCACAACAAGAGGACATAGTCTTAAATTAGAGGGACAAAGGTTTAAAAATAATATCAGGAAGTATTACTTTACTGAGAGGGTAGTGGATGCATGGAATAGCCTTCCAGCTGAAGTGGTAGAGGTTAACACAGTAAAGGAGTTTAAGCATGCGTGGGATAGGCATAAGGCTATCCTAACTATAAGATAAGGCCAGGGACTAATGAAAGTATTTAGAAAACTGGGCAGACTAGATGGGCCGAATGGTTCTTATCTGCCGTCACATTCTATGTTTCTATGTTTCTATGTCTATTGGGTGACCGTTCCTGAGCCCTGCATCCTCCAACATTGGGGGTATTTCCCTTCTGTCTGTTATCTTGAACAGCTTCTCCCTGATGTCTGTTGATAGGGGCATCTCCTGTAACTACTGCACAGTGCGGCGATAACTACTGTCCACACCATGCTATGGAGGTGGAAGGAATTATGATATCTGGAGGAGGGTCCATGGAGTTTAAGTTTGAGCTATTGTTTCCATGGTTTTCCATATGGTCTTATGAGGTAAGAGAATGGTTTTAAGCTTACCACATACAGAACATTAGTACAATCTTGTCTACTATAACGGTAAAATAGATTTGAGGTGCTCTGCAGTTGCAACGGGGGAATTTGGGTGCTGAAGCCCCTGATGTAGGGCTCTTTAGCCCCTGATCTCTACAGTCAGTGCAGGGGTAGGAAGATATTAGTCTTTTTTATCTTTTATTTTATATCAGACAGGCGCTTCTCAAAGCACCATTCTGTTAGACAAAGATCAGTAGTTCAGTAGGCTACATATGGGAGATTGGAAGGTGCCACCCAGGTAACTGTTGGCAGGAGATGGGGAATAGAACCTTGCTGCACTCCCCTGTATTAGAGTGGTGATCGCATTGGATCCCTGGCTGTGCAGCATATACTTTCATCTGGCTTCATGTGCTTGCATTGAGATCCAGGAGAGCATCGTCAGCCGCTGGTCATGAGTAGGGGGGATGAGACATAACAGAGAAAGGTAGAGAAATGTTAGGACTTATCCTAACCTCTCTGTTAGTGTAGGGGAAATTGAGTTTTCCTTTGGACTCATATTGCAGGTGTTTCTAGGATCAAACAATGCCCCTGGTTCCTTGTGTGCACTTTGCATAAAAATATGCTTTCAAAATTCACTTCTAGACTCGGATCTGTTACCCCCATCCATCTGGGACTCTCTGCAGTACAAGGCTAAATAGGGCCCTTGGACGAGGCACCTGTGACAGGAAGGGGTGCAAAACCAAGGAGTTGGCTAGACTCCCAAATATATATATATGTATATAGGCAAAAATAATGGGAGTTTAGTTACATTATATGATCATACATTGCATAAGCCTGCCCACTACACCAATGTACCCCATCGTTGGCAGACATTAGGCTATAAGAATAGGACCTGCCAAAGATGGGGTACATTGACATTGTGGCAGGCTTAAGCAAGGTATGATCATATAATGCAACTAAACCCCCATCATTTTTGCCTAGATTAGGTGTTTTCAAAAAAACTAATAAAATCTGTCAACATTGAAGTTGCTGTTTAGTGGATAGGTGAGTGCGCTGGATCTTTTGTATTGTGTGTATCATCAGATGCTTCCTTTAATGCTGTTAGGGCATTATATGCCGTCCTACATAATGTGGGCTTTAAAGTCTGTAGGATGGCATATAATCCCTTACATATTGGGTGTGTCACACCAGGGAGCACCAGATATCAATGGATACCTGGGACTCTTGTACGTCAGCTGAGGCCATTTTTAGTGGCTCCAGACTGACAAATTAGCTATTTAACTCATTCATTAAAACCGCGCTCAGTCTTATTTTTTTGGAAGGGTGCAGGCAGCTTTGGGGAGACCCATCAGGGTCTGAATCGATCCTGACAGCAGTTACCAGTCTGTATACAGCTGTTTGGATGGGTACTGGGCTTAGCCATCCTCCAGCACCGATCTCTGTGTCATCGACTAGGAACCAGGCTCATAACATACCACCATCTACTGTGCCAAATACAGTAAAACCCATTTCTGATATAACTGATATTAGCAGTGGGTTAGGGTTGGGGTTAGAGTTGGGGCTAGGGTTAGATTTAGATTTAAGAGTGTAGTGTTGGGATAGGGTTATGGTTAGGATTAGCTTTAGGGTTAGTGTAAGGTTAGGATAAGGTAAAGGTTAAAATAACGTATGGATTAATGCAGCTTTAGGATTAGAGATTTTGTAGTGTTGAAGCTAAGCGTAAGATTAGTGTAGACATCCAGTTAGAGTTAGTGCAAGCATTGCATTTTATCTGGTTGGTATAGCATTAGTGTTAGGATTGGTATAAAGTTAGCATTAATTATCAAAAATGTATTCAGATCCAAAACATATTGAGAATTTAACAATCTGGACTGACATATAAATCTATTTTGAGTTCTTTTTAATTAGTTGCACTGGATGTGTAATAATTATTATAATCAAAAATGTGAATTGATTTATTTCCATTTTTTTTTTCATTCTTAACATTTTTATTCACACGTAATGTTGTTTTAGGTATACATACAGGGTTTGAAGATAGTCCTTTAAATTCCAGTGGAACAAAGCTATAGCTGAAATTCAAGGTTTTTGGTTCAGAACATGGACCATTTCCTCCATCCTGAAGGGGTTAAGGAACACTATAATACAATTATTATTTATTATTATAGTGTTCCATAAAGGAGGGCTGTGACGATATGGTTTTGTAGCCTCCAGTGTAGAGCTGCATGCCATCAGAGTACAGGTGAATGCGTTGACCTCTCTCTCTCTCTCTCGGTCTAGGTCTGGAGGGTCTTTAGAACAGATATTACACAGCGAATGTTGATAAAACATGATATACATGTAAGCTAAGGCAGTGGTTCCCAAACTTTTTAGGTTCAAGGCGCCCTTAATATTTTTATATTGTTCCAAGGCACCCCAAGTCAAAACAATTTTCTACATTGTATATATGTACAACGCTGCAGCACATACTCTTGGGAGTGGCACTGGTAGATTATTCAAAGAAACAATCTAGGCACAATAACCACTGCATTACGCTGTAGTGGTTATGGTGCCAGTAGTGCTGTAGTGACCTCCCAGGGTTAGTAGTCAAACTGTTTAGTAGTGCCATAGTGCCCTCCCTGGGGTCTGTAGAGTGTGTGTGTGTGTGTGAGGGGTGCAATATGTGTGTGGGTGAGTATTGCAGTGTGCGTGTGTGTGAGGGGTGCATGTGTGTGCATGTGTGTGCACAGTGTGCGTGTGAGGGGTGCAGTGTGTGTACAGGGGTGCATTGTGTTTGTGAAGAATGTAGTTTAAGTGTGTGTGTGTGTATGTATGTGTGAGAGGTGCAGTGTGTGTATGTGGGGCAGTTCAGTTTGTGCATGAAGGGTACAGTGTGTGTGTGGGGGGGCAGGTTGTGTGAGCGGTATAGTGTGTGTGTGTGTGTGTGTGTGTGTGTGGGTGGGTGTGCAGTGTGTGTGTGTGGGTGGGTGTGCAGTGTGTGTGGGGTACAGTGTGTATGAGAGGTAGATTGTGTATGGGGGGGCAGTGTGTATGGGGGGCAGTGTGTATGGGTAGGCAATGTGTGTGTATGGGGGGTGTAATTGTGTGGGTAGGGGGGGTAATTGTGTGTATGGGGTAGTGTGTATGGGGGTAGTGTGTGTGTATGGGGAATTGTGTGTGTATGGGGGGCAGTGTGTGTGTTTGGGGGATAGTTTGTGTATGGGGGTAGTGTGTGTGTATAGGGGGGCAGTTTGTGTGTATGGGGGATAGTGTGTGGGAGTAGGAGGGCAAATTAATAAATATATACTTTGTTTTTTTTAATTAAAAATAAAAATTATATCCCCCCTCCCTGCTTCCCTTTGCCTCGCAGGGGGGACATTCCTGTAATCCCTGGTGGTCCGTTGGGGAAGCCCTGGTGGTCCCAGTGGAGACAGTGAACTCTAGCAGCCTCGGGAGCTGCTAGAGTTCACTCACGCAAGATTTTCAAGAATTGACGTGGTAACCGCGGCAACGCTCCGCTCTCGCGAGAGGAAATCCCGGCGGAGCTGCAGGTTAGAGCTCCCCCGGATCCTCTCTCCCTGCCCTGCTGGCTGTCAGCAAAGTGCTAGTGGGACGGAGAGGTAGATCTCTGATCTCCCCTCCGGTACTGCAGAACCGGCAGGGAAGAGCACAGTTGATGATAGCACCGGGAAAATAACTTGTGGCCCCCCTGTGTGCCACAGTTTGGGAACCACTGAGCTAAGGACTTATCCTGCTATATTACCCAAATATGCTGCTAGGAAAGAGATGACTGGATGTCGGAGTTCTGCACTGCTATATCACGGTTGTTGTTTGCTGCAGAAATATAACAATAAAACTAAAATTCAGTTTTAATAAATTTACCTCCAGAATCTGGTGATATATTCTGCCTTTATTTTTTTCAAAAGTTTTTTTGGATCATTGCTCAGCACAACCATTTGGAAACCAGTCGGTAATTGCTAAATTGGCCAATGCCATTGTTGTGGATTATTGGCTGTTTCCAAGCTACAGTTTGTAACGTCTAATGACTGGTAATTAGCAGCTGACGAAGGTTTTAATGTCTTGTGTAGAAAATAATAGAAAATGCTAAGTAACACCTGGTTTCTTTGCTAGGCAGTATAAATTACCACCTGGTCCGTTCTGTTGAAAATTACACCTGCCCTATCTAGGTGTCAAGAGAAAAAGACAAGTTAACAACTGCAAAGTCTCAATGTACTTTGTATTAAAAATTACATTTACATGGTTATTCAGTAAGGATCAAACGCAGTCTGCATTAGTAAAAGTTTATCAATATGCCTGAATTTCAACAGAATTTGCAATTCTCATGTTTGTTTTTTTTAAAGGTGTTTTACACCTGAGTTATTTCAAATGAATAAGCTTTCCTCATTCGATGTTACCTTGCTATATAGTGCCTGCTCTCAGTACCGGCGCGTCCATAAGGCAGCACAGGCAGCCACCTTAGGGCGCACCGGCTGTGCAAGATTCTAGTGACCAGCAGGAGGGTAGCGCTCCCTCCTACCAGGCCATATTATGGACCCCCGGCGGGGCATGCAGCTGTGTTTGAATCCGAGGTGGTGAGGGAGCTCTGATCTCCCTACTCTGCTTCCTCGCACGCTGCTTGCTGATGCCACGGGAGCCAGAATATGACGTCATATTCCGGCTACCGGCATCAGTAGACAGCCCGCAAAGGCACGAGGGAGCAGAGCAGGGAGATCACAGCTCCCTCGCCACCTCGAATTCGAACACTGCCGCACGCCTCCCAAAAGCCCCAGGGACAGATCCACACCAGCTCTCCAGGTATGGAGGCTGGGTGGAAAAAAATGTATTATAAAAATATTAATAATTAGTAAGTGTATGAGTGTGTGTGAGTGTGTGCGTGTGTCTGTCAGTGTGTGTTTTAAGTGTCTTTTAAATCGGTGAGAGTATGTTTGTTATTGAGTCTGTGTTTGACTGTCATTGAGTGTCTGTCAATGAATGAGTGTGTGTCAGATCAGTGAGTTTGTGTCTGTCAGTGACGTCTGTGTATTTTGTCATTGAGTGTGTGTGACTGTCAGTGTGTATACACCACTGAGTGTAGCGTGGTGGAACAGAGCCCGATACAGGAGCTTCTGTCTCCTGAGAGAGCACTTCCTGTCAGTCTGGCTGGGTACAGAAAACTGAAGCTCCTGTACGGGGATCTGCTCAGCCATGCTACAAGCGAGGTAGGAGGCACACACCAGGGGAGGGGACCACTAAGGGGGTGGGTGGTGCACCAAGGGACAGGGAGGGGAGGGGAGAAAAACACTAAGGGACAGGGACAGGGAAAGGAGCAGGGAGGGGAGATGAACACTAAGGGACAGGGAAGGGAGGGGACCACTAATGGACGAGGAGGGGCTGCATGTGAAATAAACACACAACGGAGCTTGAGAAGGGGAAAAATACACACATAGGGGCTGGTTGGGGAGACAGATGGGCTGGGGGTAAAAGAGACACACACAAAGGAGTTGGGAAGAGCAAAAGACACAAAGGGGCTGGAAGAGGAGTTGCACAAAGGGGCTGGGAGGAGTAAGACACACAAAATGTGGGAGGATGTAAGAGTGATACAAAGAGGGGGATTAGCAGAGGCAGCTCTAGACTTTATGAGGCCTTAGGCGAAACTCAAACATGAGGCCCCACTAACAAAAAAGTGTAAAAAAATAGAGTTGCAATACATGCACACTGTCACATATACACATTGATGCACAGTTTACCTGTCTATGTGCCTGAGAGTGTGTTTGACAGAGAGTATCCTTGTGTGTGTGAATGTATGTCTCTGTGAGCATGTTTGCGTTTTTGTCTGGGACCCTATGTGTATGGGGTAACTGCTTGAAGTGTTTTGTGTGTATGGGGGGGGGTGATGGTGAGAGGGTAGGGGGTTGTTGGTGAGAGGGAGGGAGGTGATGGTGTGGGGGGGGGGTGATGGTGTGGGAGGGTGATGGTGAGAGGGAGTTGATGTCAGGGCCGGCGCGTCCATAAGGCAGCACAGGCTCCGGGGGCGCAAGATTTCAGTGACCGGCGCCTTAGGGCGCACCGGCTCCAGGGGCGCAAGATTTCAGTGACCGGCAGGAGGGAAAACTCTCCCTCCTGCCGGCCACCATCTCCGCCCCCAGTGCGGCAGTGCTGCGATCAGGCGCGGCGAGGGAGCTCTAACCTCTCTGCTCTGCTCCCTCGCGCGCTGACTAGTGATGCCGCGGGAGCCGGAATATGACGTCATATTCCGGCTCCCGCGGCATCAGCAGACAGCCCGCGAGGGAGCAGAGCAGAGAGGTTAGAGCTCCCTCGCCGCGCCTGATCGCAGCACTGCCGCACGCTGCCCAGCAGCCCCACTGGACCCCAGGGAATGATCCACACCAGCTCTCCAGGTAGGGAGGCTGGGTGGATATTATTTATTTATTAAAATAATTTGTGAATGTATGTGATGTGTCTGTGTGTGAGAGTGTGAGTGTCTGTGTGATAGTGTGTGAGTGTCTGTGTGAGAGTGTGTGAGTGTGTGTCTGTGTGATAGTGTGTGAGTGTCTGTGTGAGAGTGTGTGAGTGTCTGTGTGAGAGTGTGTGAGTGTCTGTGAGTGTGTGTGTGTGTGTGTGTGTGTGTGTGAGAGTGTGTGAGTGTGTGTGTCTGTGTGAGAGTGTGTGAGTGTGTGAGTGTCTGTGTGAGAGTGTGTGTCTGTGTGTGTGTGTCTGTGTGTGAGTGTCTGTGTGTGAGTGTGTGTGAGTGTCTGTGTGTGTGTGTCTGTGTGAGAGTGTGTGAGTGTGTGTGAGTGTCTGTCTGTGTGAGTGTCTGTCTGTGTGAGTGTCTGTCTGTGTGTGTGAGTGTCTGTCTGTGTGAGTGTCTGTCTGTGTGAGTGTGAGTGTGTGTGTGTGAGTGAGTGTCTGTGTGTATGTGTCTGTGAGTGAGTATGTGTCTCTGTGTGAGTGAGTGTCTGTGTGTCTGTGAGTGTGTGTGTGTGTGTGTGTGTGTCTTTGTGTGTGAGTGAGTGTGTGAGTGAGTGTCTGTGAGTGTGTGTGTGTGTGTGTGTCTGTGAGTGACTGTGTGTGAGTGTGTGTGTGAGTGAGTGTATGTGTGTCTGTGAGTGACTGTGTGTGAGTGAGTGTATGTGTGTCTGTGAGTGACTGTGAGTGTGTGCGTGAGTGAGTGTATGTGTGTCTGTGAGTGAGTGATTGTATGAGTGTCGCATGTGAGTGTATGAGTTTGTCAGTGTATGTGTGTGTCTGTCAGTGTGTGTTTGTGAGTGTCTGTCAAATCAGTGAGAGTATCTTTGTCATTGAGTCTGTGTGTGACTATCAGTGTGTCTGTCAATGAGTGTCAATCAGTGTGTGTGTCAGATCAGTGAGTCTCTGTGTTTGTCATTGAGTGTGTGTGACTGTCAGAAGAACACAAAGGGGCAGGGAAGGGAGGGGACCAATAATGGACGGGGAGAGGGGCTGGTTAAGAGGCACATAGGTGAAGATGTTATTTTTGAATGGGGGGGGGGGCGGAAAAATACATCTTCGCCTATGTACCCAAAAATCCTTGCACCGGCCCTGGTTGATGTTGAGGGAGGGGGGTTGATGGTGAGGGTGAGGGGGGTGATGTGAGAGGGAGGGGCGGATGTTAAGGGGAGGTGATGTTGAGGGAGGGGGGTTGATGGTGAGGGTGAGGGGGGTGATGTGAGAGGGAGGGGGCGGATGTTAGGGGGGTGATGTTGAGGGAGGTGGGTTGATGGTGAGGGAGGGGGGTTGATGGTGGGGGAGATGGTTGATGGTGGGGGAGGGGGTTGATGGTGAGGGATGATGCTGAGGGAGGGGGGTGATGTGAGGGGTGAAGCTCAGAGTGGTGAGGGGGGATGATTCCGTGGAAGGGGGGTGATGGTGAGGGGGTAATGCTGAGGGAGGGAGTGATGGTGAGGGGTAATGCTGAGGGAGGGGGTGATACTGAGAGTGGTGAGGGGGGTGATAGTGAGGGGGGTGATGCTGAGGAATGGGGTGATGGTGGTGAGGGGGTGATAGTGAGCTGGGGTGATGCTGAAGGTGGTGAGGGGGGTGATAGTGAGGGGGTGATGCTGAGGGGAGGTGATAGTGAGGGGGTGATGCTGAGGGTGGTGAGGGGGTAATGGTGAGGGGGGTGATGCTGAGGGTGGGGAGGGGGGGTGATAGTGAGGGTGGTGAGGCTGAGGGAGGGGGGTGATAGTGAGAAAGAGTGGAGTCTGATGGGGAGAGGGGGGAGACAACATACCCTTTCTTCCCTGGTGGTCCAGTGTGGGTTGCCTGGTGGTCCAGTGGGCTCCCTGGTGGTCCGGTGGCCATTGCTTCCGGTCTGCAGCTCCGCAGAGCTGCAGACCATGTAATCTCGCAAGACCATCAGAGCGTTGCTGTGGTAACCCACGGAAATGCTCTGATTGGCCAGTTCTCGCGAGACACATGGTCTGCCGCTCTGCTCACTGCGGAGCTGCAGACCGGTGTCTGCGGTTGCTGGCCAGGCAGCCAGGAGGGGCCTCGCACCCGGCGGCATACCAGGCAAGCCGCCGGGTCCCCTACTAGTGTTGGGTCCTCGGTCACTGACCGAGGACCCGACACAGTCTGCCCTCAGGCGGTTTAGGCGGCCACGAGGCCCCAGCCAGCGCAAGGCCTTAGGCGGCTGCCTAAACCGCCTAGTTAGAGTGCCGCCCCTGGGGATAAGAGACACACAAGGGGGGGTTGTAAGAGATAGACAAGGGAGTTGTAAGAAACACAAAAATAGGAGATAAGATACACTAAAGGGAGTAAGACATTTAAAAGAGGGGATAAGAAACACAAAAGGGAGGTTAAGAGGCACACAGGTTAAGATGTTATGGGGGGGAGGGGGATGCAGTGTCTGCATTGAAATTAGTAATTCACACATGTAAACCCTATAGAAAATATAGGACTAAAATACACCAAATTTGATTGTGTGGAGTAAGGACTAGAAGCTGCAGGGTGATTAGTAATCATATGAATAATTAACATGGTAATTAATAGACAATCAACTTCTGGATCTCCAAATCACGACTCATTACTCATTACCCATCCTTTGACGCTGTCTTTTCCAGTTCCAAAATATAAGATTCCATCTTTCCCACCCAAAAACGTGTTAACGAGAATATATAGACATGTTAGTCGCATTTACAAAACCTTTATAAAATAAGTAAGCGGAAGCAGATATTATGAAGGGGTCACTTTCAGTATTCTGATACATTACAATAAAATTGCAAATGAAAGCTATTATAATGCTCATTATTGTGAGATGTATTAAGAAATTAACAAAAGTAACAAATAATTACCACTATAACTACTTAACTTAATCATTTATCATACACAAAGTTTCTACCAGATAAACTCTGTTTAACCCCTTAAGGACCAAGCTTCTGGAATAAAAGGGAATCATGACGTGTCACACACGTCATGTGTCCTTAAGGGGTTAAATCTGATACAAGGCAAATTTGCTAAATAAATCCACCTGCTTTTACACCTTCAAAAACTCAGTCATAGCCTACTGACACTGACAGCACAACAGCCAGGAGGTAGATGACTACAATAGTAATTGGCAAAATATAATGAACTTATTTTATACCTTATAATACTTATAATAACTTAACATACATTTATACATCGAAATAACTCTGCTTTAATTATTGGGCAATATTAGACTCCTCGATGAAGTTAAAAGGTCACTCCACTGCAGAAATAAAAAAAATAAAAAAATAAAACACTGTTCAGTGTTTTACCACCCCATATGAAAACATACAAGAAATTTGATATGCATTTTTTTCATTGTGGGTATATATAAAAACTGTTTGAAAAACATCTCTTGTCTGTAGCCTTTGCAAGCTCTCTCCTTCTTCCCCAGTCCATACTTTTTGTGGCTGTCCAATCAGAAAGCAGCTTTGCAAGTCTTTGCAAGACAGTTGCTCTGGGCAAAACAACCAGGAAGTAACAGGAACAGTTTCTTGATGGACAGTCAGGGGGTGTAACCAGGTTAATTTATAAGAGTGACAATTTCTATTGAAATCTGCACTTTTTGTAAAAATAAATTAAAGGACACACTCTTCACACATAAAGCATTTATAGTAAGCTAAAGTGCTTTAGGGATGGGTCCAGAGTATTCCTTAAACTCTTTCTGAAATAATGTATCTATCAAACTAGTTCTAGACTGGGTGCCTCTGCCAATCGATGCTTCCTAGCAACGCCGAGTACTTCCAGCACTCCACCAGACTCCATCAGCACCGTAGTCCCCACTTCCAGCGTTATAGCTTGGCTTGACCCAAGACCAGGATCCAGCTTCCAGTGGGTGAACCTCTCCTACTCCAGAGAGTGTAGCAGATATAGCAGTAGCAGCAACAGCTCTTACAAGAGCTAATGATTATAGCACTCCCAGCAAACATGAGACAAGGCTCTATGCTGTGTGACAACTGGTTTTAATGGGGCCACACACAGCCTTTTATGACAATCCTCATGCAAGAGGCACTCCCCACTGGACCTGATGGAAGCCTGCAACAAAATTAAAGAAACCAATGACATTGGCCCCCAGGTCCAGGACACTCCCATACATAACAATGCAATACCTCCCCTATGTCTGGGAGAAAATTGAGTCAGATACTAACTCAATTATCTCCAGGCACAAAAAACTAAATTTTCCACAACACCCCAAAAGTACACCCAAAACCCATAGAAACCGCATAGTTACATCCCCTGATAGCCCCGATCTGGATGACCAACATATCCCAAAATCACCATGATCGGTTCAGGGGTTTAGGAATTTCCTGAAAGTCAAAGTTTGACCGACCGTATGCATGGTCCCAGACCCAAAATAGTTCCATAGAATCGCGGCTGGGGACCGAACAAGAACCGCAAAGTCTTCATGCTGGAAGTAGTTCCAGGGCATTTGTGGCTAAGCCCCCCTGAAGTCTATTCACAGTTTTGGTTCATGCGACTGTCCACCAGGGAGCTAGCGTTCGGTTCTATGCGCACGAATGGAAAGTGCCGAACTAGGGGGAATAAAATATGGGTCTTTACAGTCACTGACCTGGCCCATAGTCTTTTGGCAGGAGGCTGCCAAACAGTCCCCTCCAAAAGCCAGTGGCAAGGCTCTTTTCACCACATATCTCCCCTGCCAAGGTAAGACTAACCAGGTACCTGACCTGCTGCCGGTCGGTACCTGAGTTAGTCGGGCAGCCCACCCACAACCAAGTACTTGACCTGTAGATCTCTGGTGTCCGGCTTTGTCTTGTATGTCCCAGATCTCCCTTGTGCTCCCAGTCATGGAGTTGTAGGTTCTTGGTGGGCAGAGGCTAGCGGCTCCACCGCCGGGTCATAGAAAGCTAATAGTATGCACACTCCACGACAGAACTCCTCATCATTTAGCTAGCTTGCTCCATCTTGCAGAGCTCCTCCGCAGACAGGGGTGCTGCACGAATGCTAGCATTACCCTCCATTATAACTCCAAAGACGGTGTCTCCAGGGTGCTTCTCCTCTCGATAGGAAGCCATCCCACCGCTGCCAGATGTGGCGGACTGCCTGGTACCTCGACTGGGTGCCTTTGGTTCATGCGAATGGCCACCAGAGAGCTAACGTTCGGTTCTATGCACACGAATGGAAAGTGCTGAACCAGCGGATATAAAATATGGGTCTTCACAGTCGCTGACCTGGCCCATAGTCTTTTGGGCAAGCAGGCCCCTCCAAAAGCCTGTGGTGAGGTTCTGTTCGCCACATAGTCTACCTGAAAATTTAACCCAACTGAATTGTACAAATTATGGTGGGCCGAAGTTGCAGGCAGACAGCTGTCCGTTGTGTCTACTTATCACTGTATTTACACATTCGCCTACGTAATTCCATTATTCGGTTTTGTATATTACCCATTCAGTTCCACCTTTACATTAGTCTGTAGTCCATTCTGTTTTGCAAATTCCAGACATGGATGAAACTAGATGACCATAATTTTTGTATTTGCAAAGCACAAAAGTGTGTATCAAAAGTTGTCTATTCAAAATCAAATGAAGAATTGAAATGAAATACTGTACACTACAGCAAATACAAAAAGTGGAGTATTAAAAGCATATCTCGTATATTTTGTGCACTCCATTTTTTTATATTTAGAATGTACTTGGTTGGTCCTTGATCAATTTTGCTTATTCCCAGTGTGTGAATTCAGACTTCAGCGAATAACGATATTGCTTTTGTTTAAGCACAAAAGGCTAAGATGTACTGAATTTAGTTTTCTATAAATACCTGTGAAATCTGG
The DNA here is from genome assembly GCF_036172605.1 of Pelobates fuscus. Classification (NCBI taxonomy): domain Eukaryota; kingdom Metazoa; phylum Chordata; class Amphibia; order Anura; family Pelobatidae; genus Pelobates; species Pelobates fuscus. Next base: position 390,748,478 of record NC_086319.1, on the reverse strand, counting down.
CAAGTACTATGTATTGTAGTGAGATGATTACAGAGCAAGTTTGCATGCGCCGAGCAAATAGCTTGTAGCATCCTGGTGGAGTTGCTATGGCAATGAGTTAAAAAAGCGTAAGTGCTGATATTACAATGCCTAAAGGCTTGTTTGTTACTGACAAGTATGAAAACTAGTCCTTTGTATATTAGTTACAAATAACTGCTACAGAGCTCCACAGGAATAAAACTCACTGTAAAGTACAGTAAGTATGAGTGTGCAACAGAGCTCTACAGAAATAAGAATTGCAGAGAGATGTACAGATTGGATAGCTCCCCTTTAAAAGGAGGAAAAGGGGGAAGCTCCCAATCAACCTGGTGTTTGAAAAAGAACACTAATTGATGGGGGCGGGGCCTAACCATCATGGCGACAAGACGTGTCTCTCAGGAGCTCCCGCTCATCGACACCGAAACAAGCAACCTAAGGCAGTGTCTCAGAGCAAATACGACGACAAAATATACCCACAGGCTCCCTACCACTGAGGGCATGCAGGGTGAGGGTGAGAGACCCACTCGAGACCCGCCGACACGACGACTGACAGCGCGGCCTAGCACACACCGGGCGGGAGAGACGGCCGCTCTCCCGACCCAGAGACGCTCAGGCGACTGGATGAGCAAGCCTCGTTACTCCCCCCTCTGGACCGGCGGGGGGATCCCGGTCCACCCAGCGGAGACAAAGCAAACCAAACCTCGCAAGCGACAGGCGAGTGCAGAGCTTTGCCCAAGATGGCGGACACTGCAGGCACTGAGAGCCCCACAGACGCTGTATCTGATGTCCTGGCAAGGATCAACGGGCACTTTGAGCGGTTCTGGAAGCAGCTGGAGCGCAGGCTACACCAACCTGCCCAGCCACGCAGCACTGACCCGTTCACACAGAAACCGCGGCCGACCGGATGGCCGGTGACCCAGCGCCAGGACACCCGAGCAACACAGCGGAAGGCGAGTAAACCTCACTTGCAGCAGAGTCACCCACACACGAGCTTCAGGCCAACCATCCACACTAAACAAAGCAGAAGGGGTCCCTTGGTGCCAACGCCTAACCCCAGGAAGACAATACACATGTCACAGCACCCTGACCTTCATCTGCGGGGAAAATGGCTGCAACATAGAGGAGGCCCTGAGTGGAACCCATAAAGCAACCCACTGGACATCGGCACACACCAGCAACAAGGCGCGACCAACCAGCCCCACCAACCCACTTACCGATCCCGAACGGGCAGAGACACTACTTACAAGACGCCCAGCCAAGGCATCGGCTGAACGCCCTATTAAAAAGACTGGCAGCCCCACGGAAGCAGTACAGGCGACCCTCCTGCAGCTGATTCAAGCAGCATCAACCACACGGAACCTGCTGGGATACCTACTGCGACTCCCTTAAGGCTAAATGCTCACCAGATAAGACAGTCAATCAGTTTAGTATAAGCGATGTCTATGTCTTTATTTAGTTCGTGTTATACCCTGATTCCTGTGATAATCTCTCAGAGCCTAAGCATAATGTTTACAACGCACCGCACAGCATGGAGCAAACATGATGTTTATATGTTTTACTGCAACATAAACAGCTGCAATATTAGCGAGACATACTAACATATTATTTACACCAAAGCGAAGTCTTAACGAATATGACGGCTATGTTAATTTTGCTTATTAACCGTGTATCTACGCTAACGCATATTAAGCGATGTTCTTACCGTTACTTATTATACATTAAACATCACACCAAAGTAAATACTACACTTTTTAACTCGTTAGTTATAGTCGATGTTAATCTATGTTTAATGGCACTGTATTGAGAGGGTGTCAGTAAAATGCTATCGTGAGTGTTATACTCACCTCATAACTAGCCTATACTAAAAGTGGAGTTCCACTCTGATTCATGATTCCATTAAGCGACCCACAAAATGGAATCAACCACAATAGCTCGCTGGTATAGTTACCATTACGCTGGAGAGAGGATACAATGTGACAGTGTCCAAAAAATGCTTTAAGCCCTAAAAATCCTAAGTGGATATATCTCAATACCCAAATAACAATTGAGGCATATTAAATGCTAAAATATAGAAATGTATTTCTGTTGAGTAATCCACAAAGGAAATAAAAGTAAATGTAATACCTTTAAATCTTATAGAAGTTGGACAGATGGAGCAGTGGAGACAGTGTAGCATAGTATGGGAAAGGACACAAACTGTCCGTTATTTAAAGTTGCTTATTACATGCTTAGGAGTGATAGGATAGAGTATATGCAGTGGTATAAGTAATAAAATAAAGGACGGAATTCCTAGTAATCACCACTATTCTGAACTCCTATCAACTCCCCCCAACACCTTCATGGGTGTTCTAACCTTGGTAGATCGCTATGCTCTGTCCCCTTGAACTACCATCACTAAACTAGTCTTACGTTCTGAAACCTTTGGTAACCAAACTTCCATCATACCTGAGGGATACCAAGCAGACGCTATCAATCTTAACTCAGGTTCAACTACCGGCAAACTCCTTAATTTGTAGTTTGGACGTTGAGTCCTTATATAGCTCCATTCCACATCTTCTAGGCATAAAACACACAGAATATTTTCTGAGGAAGAGAGGGGCACATTTGAATAAGCACACAGATCTTGCATTGAATCTCCTTAAATTTGTGTTAACACACAATTTTTTTTCTATTTGATGGGTTGTTTTACCACCAGGTGCAGGGGACTGCTATGGGGACATTGTGTGCGCCCTCATATGCCAACCTGCACCTGGGTTGGTGGGAGGAACAAGTAGTCTTTTCATCTCCCCCCAAGAATCCCCTGACCCAGCACATTTACCTTTGGAAAAGGTACATTGACGATATCATAATCATTTGGACTGGGTCAGGGGATCAGTTCCTCCATTTCGTGCAAGACCTAAATATTAATGATCTTAATCTCAGATTTACTGCCGAAATTGGCACTCCCTCATTAAGCTTTTTGGATCTTGTTGTATCCCCAGATCAACAAGGCAGGATCAAAACAAATTTATTTAGGAAGAGCACAGCAACTAATAGCTTGCTGAATTGGAAAAGTCACCATCCGATTCAACAGAAAAGGGGGATCCCAATTGGCCAATACCTGCGCCTAAGACGTAATTGCTCTGATATAGATGATTTCAAGATAAAAGCAAAAGAATTGCGTCAGATGTTCAGGTCCAAGGGATACCCCAATAAGTGTCTAAAGAGGGCATACCATAGGGCTCTCCTAACAGAACAGGAAAGTCTCCTCAGAGAAAAAATAACCTCCTCCTCGACTTCAAAGGAAACAGAGCAGAAACAACTAAGATGCATTGCTACGTTCGATGCTGGTTGGGATCAGGTTAAGACAATTATGAATCGCTTCTGGCCCCTTTTAAAACAAGACGCACAGTTGAAAGACGCTCTTCCAGTACATGCCTCTCTAACAGCTAGAAGAGGTAGGAACCTAAAAGACATGTTAGTGCACAGCCATTTTCAACCAAAGAAACCACCAACACATTGGCTGTCAAACAAGATCAAGGGCACCTATAGATGTGGAAGGTGTAAAGCTTGCAGCTATATAAGCACAAGCTCAAAAAACTTCAGTGATAGCACTCACACAGAAAATGTCGAATCTTTATCATTTTTCAACTGTAATTCAAAAGGGGTGATTTACCTGATTACATGTCAATGTCAACTCATGTATGTAGGTAAAACCTTAGGTAGACCCCTTAAGAAAAGGATTCTTGAACATATTAATTCGGTTAAAACAGCAAGGAACATTGAAACCCCCGTCTCCAGACACGTCAAAATAGCCCATAATGGGGACCCCAATGTCCTCAAATTTTTGGGCATTGAATTAATTAAACCAGACCAAAGAAAAGGCAATTGGGACCAACGTCTGAGAAGACGTGAATGTTATTGGATATACCGCCTAAAAACATTGTCCCCTAGGGGACTTAACAAAGGTTTTTCATACTCTCCTTTTATTTAAAAAGTCTCTAAAATAACATCTTTTAGAACATTGAATAACAAAATTACCGCTATACCTTGACGAGTCCAATTACCTGCAAACACATTTTTTCTTTAACGTATAGGTTATTTAACTTTTGAATCACTAATAGCACATATCTTGATGGAATTTTGATTTCCCTTCCTCCCCTCCCTCCCCCCCACTCCCTTTTACTCCTCTTCTCTCTAGTTGCCTCTTTCACTTTAATATGAAAGATTAAATATTAATAAGTTTATATACTTATTGTCTCAACTTGAATATACTTCATCCAGTGATAAGAGACAACAGAAGACATTATTTCAGTGATTGAGATAACAAAAGAATTGGTGAGTCTATACCTTTAAAAGATAAGAGACAACAGAAGACACTCTTTTCCAATGATTGAGACAAAAGAATTGGTGGGTCTATACCTTTAATTTAAGACTTTACCTTGTATACACTCATAGCGATCGACAAGTACGCTACAAATTATGAGCAGACTTCCATATAAATTTATTTAATACTAACAGTAAGAGAGACTACTAATGCTCTCCTGTTAATTATGGAGCTCATATGTAATCTTTAAATTTCTTCCAGATCGCTGTTAGTCCGGGCACAGAGGGAGGCAAACTAGATGCCAATCATTCTGATGCGGCGGCTTATATTCCGCCCACAGTAATCCCACGTGGTCGCACAGCGACACGTCATCAATGACGGAACTTACCCTTACCTCTTTGATTGGCCAGTTCAAATTCAAATACCGTGGGGAGATCGGGCCACAATTTTCAGCCCCTGACAAAGGAGTCGTGTACTCTGAAACGCGCGTCGGGTTTCTCTTGTGGATTTCCCTCACTCACTGAGCACATCACGATGCACGAGGGAATCCTTCATGGACACTTGTTCATCTATTATTTTTTCTTTTTTTCGTTAGCTTAAATGATTATTTTTCTTTAGAAGCTGGACTAGTTTAGTGATGGTAGTTCAAGGGGACAGAGCATAGCGATCTACCAAGGTTAGAACACCCATGAAGGTGTTGGGGGGAGTTGATAGGAGTTCAGAATAGTGGTGATTACTAGGAATTCCGTCCTTTATTTTATTACTTATACCACTGCATATACTCTATCCTATCACTCCTAAGCATGTAATAAGCAACTTTAAATAACGGACAGTTTGTGTCCTTTCCCATACTACACTACATTGTCTCCACTGCTCCACCTGTCCAACTTCTATAAGATTTAAAGGTATTACATTTACTTTTTCTTTCCTTTGTGGATGACTCAACAGAAAAACATTTCTATATTTTAGCATTTAATATGCCTCAATTGTTATTTGGGTATTGAGATATATCCACTTAGGATTTTTAGGGCTTAAAGCATTTTTTTGGACACTGACACATTGTATCCTCTCTGCAGTTTGTTTAATAAAGTTACAGTGTATCACTGTTTATGTTAGGATACATGTCTATCTAGTGTCTCCAATATTAATATGCTTTCTCTATAGATACCTTTTTTTATCTTTGGACATATCTATAGGTATATATTTGCATCAATTAGTGTTCTTTTTCAAACACCAGGTTGATTGGGAGCTTCCCCCTTTTCCTCCTTTTAAAGGGGAGCTATCCAATCTGTACATCTCTCTGCAATTCTTATGTAAATATTGGGGTTCAAGCCCACATTTAGGTGGAACTGGTACCACCACCCTGACCCTTTACCCTAGTCTCTGATCCAACAGTCTGTGGATCAGGGACGACGGGATTCAATACATAGCTTCTCTACAGAAATAAAACTCACTGTCAGGTACAGTAAGTATGAGTGTACCACAAAGCTTCACAGGAATAATACTCACAGTAAGGTGGGGTTAGTATGAGTGTGCAACAGAGCTCCACAGAAATAAAACAATAATGTGCAGAATGGGAGAGTATCACAGAGCTCCACAGCAATAAAACAATAATGTGCAGAATGGGAGAGTATCACAGAGCTCCACAGCAATAAAACAATAATGTGCAGAATGGGAGAGTATCACAGAGCTTCACAGCAATAAAACAATAATGTGCAGAATGGGAGAGTATCACAGAGCTCCACAGCAATAAAACAATAATGTGCAGAATGGGAGAGTATCACAGAGCTCCACAGCAATAAAACAATAATGTGCAGAATGGGAGAGTATCACAGAGCTCCACATCAATAAAACAATAATGTGCAGAATGGGAGAGTATCACAGAGCTCCACAGCAATAAAACAATAATGTGCAGAATGGGAGAGTATCACAGAGCTCCACAGTCATAAAGCCAAAACCTCTCTGTGTATGAAAGGTTTGTTTTATTACACATTCTATCATTCCAAGCGGGACTGCAGTAAGATTTTAGGAGATACATGACATATACAGACAAAGCAAGACATCATGTATCGACATGCTTAGCGGAAATAATGGAATGCCGTTTTATGGAATAAAGCTCCAACAGCCATTTTTCTCAGATTTAGAATGTAGACAAAGAGTCAGATAATAAAATTGGCAAACATAACATGGAAGGCCTTGGAGGTTAAATAAACCCTAAATCAGTAGGCCTCCCATCACAGTGATATGTGAAAATGAAATTGAATATATAAGATATCACATATACTAAAAAGAGAAAAAGACTTGTCGAACAGTAACCTTGATTTAAAAAGAGAAGAAACCGGACTTTAAGTGGCAATTCCAGGAGAATGTCCCCAAGTGGCAAAAACTGCAAAGAACATGCAGCCAACTGTGTACAGACAGGTACAGGGGACAAGCCGGTCCGTGGCTCAGCCACAAATTTCCTCTTGACAACCGGTTTGATTGCCCCAACCATTGCACGTACATTCTGCCGATCAGCTGCTGGGGTATCGGAATACACAGAGTGCAGCTTTACCGACTGGAGACCCAGTGGATTGAAAAAAGGCCTCAGGATCAGCTGGAGGCGCCAAATAATTGGGCCACAAACTCTGCCCCCACTGTGTCGAAAAGTTTATATGATAATATAAGCTACTATTGATGGCTACAGCAAATATGTAATTGGCTACAACGTTTGAATTAAAATCAAAGTATTATTTAAACAAATGCAACTGTTTAAAGACTCATTCCTGTCATTTGTGCTTGACTGTCGTTACTGTGTGCTTGAATGCCGTGAAGCTCTGTGACATACACAGACGTAGCACATTTCAATATTTTATTGATTTATTGATGTGCAGTTCTAAAATTCACTCATACACATATTGTTTCATGTATAATGCCATTCACCTGTTTTAGACTCATACACCACACGTTTATGTAAATTGTGTTATCACAGAGCGTTTGTAGACTATATTCATACACAATCAACATCTTGAATTCCAGGAAAGACATGCACCGTGGAAAGAATGAGGGTCAGAATGACATTGTTTCAATGATGAGTGTTCATTCATAGCTTTATCACCGATACATCAGACACAACAACAGGGATAGATTTATGAGATCCTAATAGCTTTGAGGTCCATTTATAGAACCAGTTACTCCCTGCAGAATAAGAATGTAGTGACAAAGAAATCAGTGAGTCCACCACACAGACTCTCCTCCACATACAGAAAGCAGATAATGTTGCCCTCAGTGGGCAGTGCCTTATCAGCATCATGTATTTTGGCAAACGACTGGTCAGTTCCAAACATATCAATATCCAGGTGGTGCATCCCATCCGATAAGGGTACTGGAAACATAGGTGTCCCAAGTCTAAGGAACCCCAAAAATGTTGTGCAGGGTAGAAGAGTATTAGATGCAGTTAGAGGTTATTCGCAGAATGTTTTGGTTTTGTTCCACCATTACTGACATCACAACGACACGTGACATCATGAAATTCAGAGAAGCCAGTGACATCACCTAATGAAGGCCTGCAAAACCTGTGGCCCCTCAGATGTTTTAAACAACAGCTCCCATGATACCCTGGCTATCAGCCATGATTTCCTGGCTATTTGTTTCATTAAATGAATCATGGTTGTTGACTGTTTTATTCAAAGAATCTTGTGCGTTGTAGTTCAAAAACATCTAGGGGGCGCAGGTTGTGCAGGCCTGACCTAATGAGTCACACATGTTTGAGTAGAACCACTGGATCCTCCAGCACTGCATTAAATCAAGATTGGTTTTATTGGTGGTAATTAGCAGCCAGGCTTGCACGAGGAAGCCTCCAGGAAGAAGATCATATTCTTTAGGACATCCAGGAAATAAATTGTGCACCTCCGAATATTCAAGGAAGACAGGAGGAATGCAATTATCACATGTAGTGAATACTCGAGATTCCAAAATCTTGATTGCCTCCTCCAACTGCTCAGCAGAAATAAATGTGGAAATAAGGGCCCAGAGAAGACATAAATGAGAGTTCAGGGACAAAACATTCACCATGAAAATAGTAATTATTATTATTATTATTATTTTATTATTTATATAGCGCCAACAAATTCCGTAGCGCTGTACAATGGGTGGACTAACAGACACATAATTGAGATCAGACCACTGGACGTACAGGAACAGAGGGGGTTGAGGGCCCTGCTCGATGAGCTTACATGCTAGAGGGAGTCGGGTATAGTGACACAAAGGGATTAAATAGTTTGTTAGAGAAGGGTTTATTGAGTGCTTGGTAGGTCATTTTTGACAGTTGCAGGAAAGGAGTCATGGGGTGGGGGATGAGAAACCTGCTGACAGTGTAATTGATACGCTTTAATGAAGAAGTGAGCTTTCAAAGATTTTTTGAAGGAGTGGAGGCTGGGTGAAAGTCTGATTGAGGAGGGAAGGGAGTTCCACAGAAGAGGTGCAGCCCTGGAGAAGTCTTGAAGGCGAGCATCAGAGGTGAGGATCCGGGCAGAGGATATGCGTGGGTCTTGGGCTGAGCGCAGGGGTCTCGATGGGACATACTTGTGTATGAGGGAGGATAAGTAATAATGAGAAAAAGGAATACTCAGATTTACATCCCACTGGAAAAGAAACTTTATGGGCAATGTAAAAGAACTCTGTGTTACACTGCAAGATCTTAATCAGGGTCAGTCACAGCTTTCTAGGATTAACCCCTTAAGGACCAAACTTCTGGAAAAAAAGGGAATCATGACATGTCACACGTCATGTGTCCTTAAGGCGTTAAAGGAGCACTATAGGGTCAGGAACACAAACATGAATTCCTAACCCTATAGGGTTAAAACCACTATCTAGCCCTCCTGGTTCCCTCATGCCTCCCTAAATATAGTAAAATCTTACTTGTATTCAAGTCTGAAGCTGCAAACTCAGTTTTGACTCAATTATCTCTCAGACAATGGGTTGCCTGGGAGGGGCTTGTGTATATTTTGTATGGAGACCCCATGCTGAGGGTCTGTGCATAAAAGGCTGTGTTTGAGCTGAATAAACCAGTTGTACTCCCAGAACTGTGTGTCGTCCAGTTACTGGGGAGGGATAGAGCTATTCACATTCCAGTGCCTTGTTCCAGGGTTCCTGTCTTCATGGATCCAGCGGAGGAAAGTCCTAGTCAGGACTAGTGCTCTGCTACACTGTGTTGTGTGGTGCAGGATCTTTATTGAGTGTGGGGGGTGAGATGGGAGCATATATGTATTTTTGTTTGTCTAAAATAAAACAAAACTCTATGCCCCATCCCTTCTTGTTACCTGGGTGGGGGGAACTGCAAGCCCTGGTGGTTCAGAGGGAGTGAGTTCTTGGCACTATAGTGTTCCTTTAACTCACTGCAGATTACGTCACAGATCCTCACCTGCAGTGAGTGAAAATTGCATTCTTCTTACCTTTTCTACCATACAACGCTGGCCTCCTATAGGAAGCTCCGCCTTCTTGGGTGAGATCACTGAGATTCTCTGGAGGTATGCAGATTATGAACGCACCCACGGCAATAAATCCCACAGTGTGTAAATAAATCACAGAGTTCCAAAGTAATAAAACTCACCACGCATTACTGTATGTAGAAGTTTAATTTCTATCATATTGACGGTTAAAGCAAAAGTTTAATTTCTAAGCATGTTATTTGGACAAATACATCTGTTTAAAGATCTGTCACTGTGATTTGTACACACTCACAAAATACATTACTGTCATTATTATTGCATGTTTCTGTGTATCTCATTCACATGCAGCTATTAAATGCACTTTTTTGAGATTACTGTAAATTGTATTATTTTGAGCTTCACAAAAGAGGGACATTTTGGCATCATGGTGGGATGAATGACTTTGTTCCAATGAAAAATATCTATTCACAAAGAGAAGCAGGAGATATTGTTTATAAGGTATAAGTGTGTTATTGTCCTAGAATGGATACTTAGCAAGTCCCATCCTGCATAATCGATTACTTCAACAAGGATAGTGAAAAGTAAAGTAATAAATTGTGAGAAGGATATTGCTTTGATGCGGAGCGATTTAGATAGATTGGGGGACTGGGCACCAAAATGGCAAATCAAATTTAATGTAGAGAAATGCAAATTATGCACTTTGGGGTCAAGAATGCACAAGCAACTTACACCTTAAATGGTAGTGAATTAGGGATAACCACACACAAGAAGGATTTGGGAATTGTTATAGACAACAAATTAGGCAGCAATATGCAATGTCAATCTGCAGTTGCTAAGGCCAGTAAGGTTTTGTCATGTATAAATATGGGCATAAATTCTCGGAATGAAAATATAATTTTGCCTCTTTATAAATTGCTGGTAAGACCACACCTTGAATATGCTGTGCAATTTTGGGCACCTGTTCTAAAGAAGGATATCATGGCACTAGAAAAAGTGCAGAGACGAGCTACAAAATTGATAAAAGGAATGGAGCATTTAAGTTACGAAGAAAGGTTAAAAAATTTAAATCTCTTTAGTTTGCAAAACAGCACCTCAGAGGGGATGTGATAACATTATACAAATATATTCAGGGCCAGTACAAACCATTATATGGAAACCTATTCATAAACAGGGCTATACATAGGACACGAGGTCACACATTTAGGCTGGAAGAAAGGAGATTTCATCTAAGGCAAAGAAAAGGTTTTTTTAAGGTAAGAGCAATAAGGAAGGATATGGAATACTCTGCCTGAAGAGGTGGTTTTATCAGAGTCCATCCAGATGTTTAAACAGCAATTGGATAAATACTTGCAACAACATAACATACAGGGATATAATTTCTAATTAGTGGGGTATTAGCTGCTTGATCCAAGGAGACATCTGACAGCTATTTTGGGGTCAATAGGGAATTTGTTCCTAGTTTGTTGCAAAATTGGAAGCACTTCAGACTGGGTATTTTGCCTTCTTTTGGATCAACAGCAAAACCATATGTGATAAAGGCTGAACTTGATGGACGCAAGTCTCTTTTCAGCTATGTTGCTATGGAACTATTATAGATTCAGGAGATCTTAATAGGTTTGAGGTCCATTTCGAAGACCAGTTGCTGCCTGCAGAGTTTGAATGGAGTGAACCCTTTAAAGAAGTCATTGAGCCCCGCATGTAGACTTTCCTCTATGTACACAAAGCAGATAATACTGCCCCCAGTGGACAATTTCTTCACAGCCTCCTTTAACTGGTATAGTACATGTATTTTGGCAAATGACAGGTCAGTTCCAAATATATCTATATCCAGGCGGTGCTTCCCTTCCCCTAAGGGCACTGGAAACATAGGGGATCCAAGGCTAAGAAACCCTAAAAAACATTTGGATGATGCAGGAAAAGTAGAAGCAGTGATGTCATATTTACTTATAGTTTCATTTGTTTGTTTTAAACCATTATTGACATCAAATCTACATTTGACATCATGCAATTCGGAGGAGCCAGTCAAATCATCTAATTCATCACATGGGTATGAGCAGAGCCACTGGACCTCCCAGCGCTGCATTAAATCAAGATTGGCGTTATTGGTGGTAATTGGCAGCCAGGCTTGCATGAGGAAGCCTCCAGGAAGAAGATCCTCTTCTTTAAGACGTCCAGGAAACAAATTGTGCACATCAGAATATTCAAGGAAAACAGGAGGAATGCAATTATCACATGCAGAGGATACTCGAGATTCCAAAATCTTGATTTTCTCTTCCAACTGCTCAGCAGAAATGAATATAGAAATAACAGCCTGGAGGAGATAAATGAGAGATCAGGGCAAGAAGGACACCTTGAAAATAGCAATGATTCAAAATATAAGGCTTGTTAGATAGTGACTACGTGCAAATTCCTAGTAACACAGTATATCCTTAGGTATATCCAATTATTACATTTTAAATAGTGTGCTACTAAGCTTGCCCAAAGAATACTCGTGAAATTTGGTAAATGTATTTTGCATTTAACAAATTGCCTTGTAACCCAAACAACCTACACATGCTGTGTTGGATATTGCAGTACTCCATGCATTGCATAACACACAGGGAATGTAAAAAGGAAGCATGGATAGCAATAACACACAGGGAATGTAAAAAGGAAGCATAGCTAGGCATAACACACAGGGAATGTAAAAAGGAAGCATAGCTAGGCATAACACACAGGGAATGTAAAAAGGAAGCATGGATAGCAATAACACACAGGGAATGTAAAAAGGAAGCATGGATAGCAATAACACACAGGGAATGTAAAAAGGAAGCATGGATAGCAATAACACACAGGGAATGTAAAAAGGAAGCATAGCTAGGCATAACACACAGGGAATGTAAAAAGGAAGCATGGATAGGCATAACACACAGGAAGTGTAAAAAGGAAGCATAGCTAGGCATAACACACATGGAATGTAAAAAGGAAGCATAGCTAGGCATAACACACAGGGAATGTAAAAAGGAAGCATAGCTAGGCATAACACACAGGGAATGTAAAAAGGAAGCATGGATAGGCATAACACACAGGGAATGTAAAATGGAAGCATAGCTAGACATAACACACAGGGAATGTAAAATGGAAGCATAGCTAGGCATAACACACAGGGAATGTAAAAAGGAAGCATAGCTAGGCATAACACACAGGGAATGTAAAAAGGAAGCATAGCTAGGCATAACACACAGGGAATGTAAAATGGAAGCATAGCTAGACATAACACGCAGGGAATGTAAAAAGGAAGCATAGATAGCAATAACACACAGGTAATGTAAAAAGGAAGCATAGCTAGGCATAACACACGGAATGTAAAAAGGAAGCATAGATAGCAATAACACACAGGGAACGTATAAAGGAAGCATAGATAGCAATAACACACAGGGTATGTAAAAAGGAAGCATCGATTGGCATAACACACAGGAAATGTAAAAAGGAAGCATAGCTAGGCATAACACACAGGGAATGTAAAAAGGAAGCATGGCTAGACATAACACACAGGGAATGTAAAAAGGAAGCATAGCTAGGCATAACACACAGGGAATGTAAAAAGGAAGCATATATAGGCATAACACACAGGGAATGTAAAAAGGAAGCATAGATTAGCATAACACACAGGGAATGTAAAAAGGAAGCATGGATAGCAATAACACACAGGGAATGTAAAAAAGGAAGCATAGCTAGGCATAACACACAGGGAATGAAAAAAGGAAGCATAGCTAGGCATAACACACAGGGAATGTAAAAAGGAAGCATATATAGGCATAACACACAGGGAATGTAAAAAGGAAGCATAGATTAGCATAACACACAGGGAATGTAAAAAGGAAGCATAGATAGCAATAACACACAGAGAATGTAAAAAGGAAGCATAGCTAGGCATAACACACAGGGAATGTAAAAAGGAAGCATAGCTAGGCACAACACACAGGGAATGTAAAAATGAAGCATAGCTAGGTACCTAAAAAGCATTGCCCACATTGGCCCCTTCCTTATGGAAGATTCTACTAAAGAGCTTTTCATGTCCTTGTAATTTCTTGCAATGATTACTGTAAATGTGTCCTAATGGATACAACAGTCTACTGTCTATAATGAATGCTGCTGCCAGGCTGATTTTTCTCTCCCATCACTCCTCTCACACCTTGCCCCTCTGTCAATCATTTTATTGTCTCGTGTACCCTGTAGGATTCAATTCAAAATACTAACCCATACCAATAAAGCTCTAAACAACTCTATCCCCTATTACATAGTTGAACTTGCAAGACATTTTGTGGTCTGCTCCTCTCTTTTGAAACAGCATGCCTACTACCATCAGATTCTCCTCTAATCTTCCTTCATTTAAGAAGTCCTTCAAAACCCATCTCTTCATAGCAGCCTATGGTCTCCTGTAGTAACTTGTATTTCACAAACCTATCTCTTAACCTCTCTTGAAGGGCCAGACTCCACTTTCACCTTTCAATTCTGCTACTTCCCACCCTGTCACTTGGTTGCTATCCTCCATGCTGTCCTTCCTATTGTGTTTTGTATATGCTGCCTCTAGAATGTACGCTCTTTCAAGGTAGGGTCCTCATCAACCTATTGTTTCTGTAACATATTGCAATTGTCTCATTTATTGTTAAATTTCCCCATTCATGATATCTTAAAGCACAATGGACTACGTGCAATATAAATTATAATAATAATAATCCACAGGGAAGGGTAGAGAAAATAACACTCCAAATCAATCAATCCCTGAATGTGCTTTCGAAGACACGCGAGTGATAATAATCTAGACCAGGAGTGCCCAAAATGTAGATTCCCAGATGTTTTAAAACTACAGCTTCCATGATACTTTGTCCTTTTAAAGCATTCTAAAAGCATGCAAAGCATCATGGGATTTGTAGTTCTACAACATCTTGGATATACCTTTTGCCCCTGTTCTATCAAAAAACCCTACCCCGTGAAAATTCCCTACCCTCGTCACTTCCGGTGACGCAGCCGCACCGGAAGTGACCCTCATCCAATGGAGGAGGAGGGTGTGCGCCGCCGCGCAAGCCCACACCAACTAGGTAGGGATTTTTCACGGGGTAGGGGAAATGAATGCAACAGTGCGCACGCGCGGCAAAGTACTCCCGTCGGAGGTACAGCGCGCGTGCGCACGAGTTGCAAGGGAGCGCTTCACAAACCGCGCATGCGCAGTATAGGGGTAGGGAAATTTGATGGCTATTAGCCCTGTGAAATCTCCCTACCCCTATACTGCGCATGCGCGGACTCATCATCAGATTAAAGCCTCTCCCTGCTCCCAACACTCTCAGCCATCCAAGATTGAGGGTGAATTATGGTGGCACGGTGGGTGTTTATGTGCATTATATTGGGGGGTCTGTGCAGACCCCCAATTCTGCACAGACCCCCCAATTCTGCGCAGACCCCCCCAATATAATGCACATAAACACCCACCGTCCCACCATAATTCACCCTCAATCTTGGATGGCTGAGAGTGTTGCGCAGTATAGGGGTAGGGAGATCTCACAGGGCTAATAGCCATCAAAATTCCCTACCCCTATACTGCGCACGCGCGAACTCTGATCGTCGGATTAAAGCCTCTCTCCCTTGCCACTAGTGCGCACGCGCGCTGTACCTCCGACGGGAGTACTTTGCCGCGCGTGCGCACTGTGGCGTTAATTTCCCCTACCCCGTGAAAAATCCCTACCTAGCCTAGTTGTTGTGCGCATGCGCGGCGGCGCACACCCTCCTCCTCCATTGGATGAGGGTCACTTCCGGTGCGGCCGCGTCACCGGAAGTGACGAGGGTAGGGAATTTTCACGGGGTAGGGTTTTTTGATAGAACACCCCCCCTCTCCTGATCTAGACAATACTATTCCGTATGGGGCTCTGCTTGTCTACCTTTTTCACATAGGAATCCTACCGAGACTAGATTTTTGTTTTTTATTATGTTTGGTTTAACCCCTTAAGGACCAAACTCCAGGGGTTTAAACAATTTTTCATACTACGTTTTATCTTCAGCCTCCTTTAGGTTGCTTTTCTCTATTTCTCATTGCAGTTTAGTCTTTGGGTTACCCCGTTTTTGGCAGCTAGTAATTGCGCAGTGATCTAGCTCCCATTGTGGAAGCTACTTGCAAGGGTCAATAGTCAGGAGATAAAACGTGGACTGTAATCAACTGTTTTACTAAATGTAAGAAAATACTTGTAATTTATCTGTAATTTTGTGTACTAATTTTAATAAATACCCATTTCAGTGCTTGTAGCAGTTTACCCTTGCTCATAGGAATAGTAAGTCTTCCATTTACCACACAGGAAATAAAGAACCATGCACAAAACCGAGTATATATATATATAAAAAAGCAAAACACTTTGTCCTATTTTAAGTCATACATCACTCATAGAGATGTCCCGAATAGTTCGCCAGCGAACGCGAATTTCCGCAAATGTTCGCTAACCGGGCGAACCGCCATAGACTTCAAAAGGCAGGCGCATTTTAAAACCCACAGGGACTCTTTCTGGCCACAATAGTGATGGAAAAGTTGTTTCAAGGGGACTAACACCTGGACTGTGGCATGCCGGAGGGGGATCCATGGCAAAACTCCCATGGAAAATTACACAGTTGATGCAGAGTCTGGTTTTAATCCATAAAGGGCATAAATCACCTAACATTCCTAAATTGTTTGGAATAACATGCTTTAAAACATCAGGTATGATGTTGTATCGATCAGGTATTGTAAGGGTTACGCCCGCTTCACAGTGACAGACCAAACTCCCCGTTTAACGCACCGCAAACAACCACAAACAGTCCATTTGCACAACCGCAAACCCGGTTCGCCCGGTTCGCGGACATTTGCAGAAATTTGCGTTCGCCAGCGAACTATTTGGGACATCTCTAATCACTCATATAGGGATATTCTATCCGTAATGTCAAACAGTTACATAATGTCAAAAAGTAAATGCTTGTGTATATAAAGTCACTAACCCTAACAAGCTAATGCACTTCAGAAACCTTTTCAGATATATGGTATGGAAAAATGTATCCTGGTACTGTTACATCATGTTTGGTTGGAAGCCCAGTTTACCAGATTGGAGGCTATGGTCAGTTTATCCAGACATATCAAAGATGGATCCTGGCACTCATGACAGAAGTTGAAAGGGCTGAAATATTTCAATGCCTTTGGAATCATGATTTTAAATGTGTATTATCTTCAAAAAAGAGGTGTGCTGCCTTTTACATTTCTCCCTGGTTCCAGGATGCATTTGTGCCTTTTTGATCAATTGTCCATGATCTGCAGTCAGATAAGTGGACCTTTCAACCAAAGATGACTTATGGCCACCCCCAAGAGAAAGGTTAAACCAGTAGATATACTGAACAATAGGTATTTACTTACATGTGTACATTACAAAATAATACATAGATGGTATTTAAAAAAAAATGATGACAGTTCTTCTTTAAAATGTCTCTATTTGAATATCTTCTTTTGAAATGTAGATGCTTTTGTTTAGCAGCTTTGGTACAGTGACTGTTTTTACACTTACATGATCAGCATAGAAAATTATTACATTGTTTAGCTTTGAAAATTCAAAAGGAGTCATATATTGTAAATACACAAATCAAAGGATGAACACCTAAAAAGATGAAGCATATGAAATAAAAAGCTAGAAAAAGGTTGTAGAGAGATAATGGATTAGATGCAGTGATTTCACCTTGGAGTGTATAATTTGATACGTATTCGACATGGTGGCAGGTGGGTTTTCTACAGTAGTCAGACGAATTCTGGTGACATTGGGATGGTCTGAACGTAAGGTTTTAAAGCAAAACCTTTGAAGTACTCCAGCCACTCCACAACCTCTCATCCAATCGGCAACACGGAGACCCTGCACGACAGCTGTAACACCACCATCAACCAATAAGAAGGAGTCGAAACCCACCTAAAAATAGAGACCACAATCATGTCAAGAAAGAAAATGCATGTTATGTCACTAATTAATTATTTCCAGTGATTTGATATCCAGTAAGTTCAATCAGGTGTCTTTAATTAATGTAATCCCTCACACTCACCACTTTGCCCTCTGATTTGGCAACAAACATCCTCCTCTGAGGGTCCTTCAGCCATTTGTGATATCGGTATGGCAAGTAATCCACCCCCATGTAGATCCCTTCTGAGATTGCCATGACCCCTTCATAATCTCCAGCAGTGGCAGGAAAGATCTGTATATCAGGGGTTAAAGGAGAAGACATCATAAGAAGAGAACCTTTATCAGCTTGCTTTATACTGCTGAAAACACTGAAACGGTGTCTAAAATATAAAGACAGAGTTGAAAACAGCAAACCTCACCTTTGGCCTCAAACGTTCTACAAGCACCTCCTTCTCATACTCTGAACTCATCCAGGTACATACTTTTCAACTCCTAGTAGTAAAATAACAGTAAAACCCATAGATCACATGCCTCTTACTAATCCTAATACATATGTATCAGGACTCATAGCATACACAGACACAGCACACAAGTGCTGTCAAGGTAACCCACAGTAAGTATGTTCTGTGACACCAAGAGAGATTGAGGTGCAGGGCAAGGATAGACCTCCCAACTCACCTGCCTTCACCCAGTGGACAGGCAGCCTGCTGGCAACCAGGGATCTTAATGCCCCCATTCCTCTTTGCTAACCACCCTATTTTTATTTCATAGTTAGACATTTTTTCTCTGCAGATTTGACTATTATTAATAACTTTGCCTGTTGCCACGTCTGTATAGCTCAAACTTACACTAATTAGTCACAACTTTAAAAGCATCTGCCTAATATCATGTAGGTCCCCTGCCAAAACAGTTTTGCATTGAGGTATGGACTCCACAAGACCTCTGCATGTGTTCTGTGGTATCTGGCATCAAAACAGCAGATCATTTAAGTCCTGCACGTTGCGAGGTGGGGCCTCCATGGATCAGATTTGTTGTTTCAGCACATCCCACAGATCCTCAATCGGATTGAGATCTGGGGAATTTGGAGGCCAAGGCAACAGTTTGACCACCTTGTCATGTTCCTCAAAACATTCTGGAACTATTTTTTTTGCAGTGTAACAGGGTGCATTATCCGGCTGAAAAATGCCACTGCTTTCAGGGAACACTATTGCCATGAAGTGATGTATCTGGTCTTCAACAATCTCAAGAATTGTCAAACTAACACCCACATGAATGCTAGGACCCAAGGTTTTCCTAGCAGAATATTACCCAGAGCATAACACTGCCTCCGCCGGCCTGCCTTCTTCCCATAGTGCATTCCGCTGCCATCTCTTCCTCAGGTAAACAATGCACATGGACCTGACTTTTTCCCCAGTTAGATTAATATTTAATAATTAAGTTTCAAATTAATTAGTATTTAAATGAGCATAACACTTAGAAAAAAAATTGAGTTATACTCTCTGCAACATACAAGAAAACAAAAGTGTTAGTAAAGATATAGCACAATGGATAACAATATCATGAGCTATGGTCAGCAAAGTTGCACCTGTTAAAATGTTATCTCCACTAATTATAAGGATCCAATACCAATAAAGCTTATCTGGCAACCTCACTGAAGAAACTAGATGAATGTCAGCACAGAAGAAACTAGATGAATGTCACCAGACATGCAAGGTGGCTTGGCACTTGGTGGGGAACCAAGCTAGGGCAAATCTGTTTACCCAACTAACAGAGAACGGCTCAGGATACTTGTAATATACAAAAGTAAATGTTTTGGGTGATTCGAGTTTCATCCATGTGGGGCTTTGATTCAGAAGAATTTTGGCCACGCAATCATTCATGTAGAATTGATTTGAAAGAAACTAAATGGCACAAGAATTGGCAAATCACTGTACTGTATGCCATTCAAGTGTGAAGAAGTAACGCATATTCATAGATAATATATTTATTGCAGAAATTTTTCTCCTTTTTTTTTACCTTTTAGTGCTCACTTTTCACTTGATCTGTGAATAAAATCAACGTTTAGTGACTGTCATCTTACCATCAATCATATTTGTTTCCCTAAATCACTTTTTTTCCCACTATAGATGGAACTACAAATAATGAGAGAAAGAAAACAGTTGCTTGTAATTTTCATTTTGTTTGTTTTGTTATTTGTCCATATAGTTTTTCCGAGTTCGAGATTTCAGGTGAATCTCTCTGATCACTCAAAATTCGATGAATGACACAATAATTGAGAAGACAATTTAGAAACATACTCATGACAGTATTCATATGGAACATAATACATTAACGCCTTCCAGACTTTGGACGTATCAGGTATGTCCAACAAAAAAGGGTCCATAAGGACCGCGGATGTACCTGAGACAAGGCATCCTGCAACAACCCCCCTCACTGCCGGGCCGTCAGGTGATTTATCCCCCGCAGCAATCACTTTCTGGTTGCCTCACATGGTGCCTGGCAGTGAGGGGGCATCCCTACCCTCTCCTTCCATATGTACTTACCCGATCATCGCCGTTCCCCCCACCAGCGATCAGTGTTGTTCTATGGGGGGACTGTCTAACAGCCCAGACAGTCCCCCCTCTGCAAATTAGGACCTCCCCAGGGGCCATGGGAAACAGCGGACACATGGCCGCAATAGGTGTCCATAGTGCTGCCAGCAAGGGGACTGCCTGAACTGACAGGCAGTCCCCCTGCTGGTGAAAAAAGTTTTTAAAAAGTAAAATAAATAATCAAGTTAATAAAAAAAAAAATATATATATATATATATATATATATATATTTGTGTTAAGGGCTCATGATAGTACAGAAGATACAAACACTGTTAGGTGTGGGATGGTATTAAAAGAGCAAGTCGGTTGTGGTGTGCCGGAACCGACGATGAGGTAGGCCTGTAAATAAAGAGGGCCCACCAAGAAGAAATGTAAGAAAAAGGAGTTGATAAAGAGGAGTGGGTGGGAGGGTGATGCAGCGCTGACCTCGGACGTTATGGAGCCAGGTAAGGGGTGTCCCTTAAGTAGGTAGAAGGTGAGTCATACGCCCCTCCCACAATTACAGGCCAAAAGGCCTTAATACATATATATATATATGTGTGTATATATGCGATATATACATATATTATATCTATATATAATATGTATATCTTATATATAACATCATATTAAGTGTATGTTATTATTAATATATTTTAATTCTTTATTTTATTTGTGCACAAGGTACACAGGCAGATTTGCACCGCCACAATAGCTGGTGCAAACAGTGTTAAACATATGAGTACATTACAAAATTTAAAACAGAGAAAGGACACAAATGGCGCTAAATTGATAAGATCTGGTGCAGCAAAAATCACCAAAGTGTAATGTCACCACTTACACTAAAATGTGATATATTCTGAAAGACAAAGTGATTTGCGCACACAAATGGGACAAGTGTGAGTTTTACCTCTTACATAGGATATTCTTGTGTGTTCACACTACATACAGTATGTATCACCTATAGACAGGTAAATAAAATACACATAGTGTAAACTGTAAAAAACAAATAATGTTTTAAAAGGGATGTATAACATCAAACTCACACTTTTCAGAGCCCATTTAAAGTTGGCTCTAGACTTATAGCGCTTTTCATCTCACTCTTGAGATATCCAGTATGGAAAGGTGTGTGTATCCACAGGAACTTGGAACTGGTAACTTGAAATGATGTCCCAAAACGTCCAAGGTAGGTGTGTAGTTAAAAAATGTTTTATTCCAAAAGTTTTTTTAAAATACAAAATAAATATATATACACAGTGAAAGATATATATATTAGCAGCACAACGCGTTTCAACCTTTCAATAGGTCTTTTTCAAGTGCATCTGATTTTCCAATGGGCTCTAAAGCCCTAATATATGCCAAACAATCAGTTAATTACCTTAATATGTGGGTTAGTTCCCACCCATGTCCAAACATGGTCACAGCCGGAAGTGTTATGCCACACTCAATATGGCT
The DNA here is from genome assembly GCF_036172605.1 of Pelobates fuscus. Classification (NCBI taxonomy): domain Eukaryota; kingdom Metazoa; phylum Chordata; class Amphibia; order Anura; family Pelobatidae; genus Pelobates; species Pelobates fuscus. Next base: position 390,726,766 of record NC_086319.1, on the reverse strand, counting down.
ACATTTCCGTCTGTGCACTCCTGTTTCCAGCCCCCCCCAACATGTCCGATATTGCATTTATCATTGTTAGTCCGTATTCCTTCAATTTGTTGTTTATTCTTTCGGCCTCCGTTTCGCCGCGTCACTTCCGTTGGTGACGTCGTGATGCAGTCCGATACGTCACTTCCGGTTGTAGTTTTTCCGGTCTTTCATGATCTTCCATACGGTTTTAGTGCACAATTGTCCATCATTGAAAAGGGCAAAAATGCCAGTAGTTCATATTATACATAGATGAAGAAACGTATAAAAGGAGAGAAAAAAACATATTAATGTTGGAAAAAAAGGGAAGGGATTCATGTCTGGACATTAGTGGAGCATCTTAAAATTATAGATAATACATAGCAGGATGGGAAGAACATATCCCAGAATAATTCGTTAGGAAATGCCACCATTACATGGACACTACCCCCTCCATCCAAAAGTGCAATTTTGAAGAAAGGAGACATGCAGGAAATGTATATAAAATATATATGTACATATATTCCCTATTATAAAATACTATTAATCTCAAAGTCAATGTTGAGACCCAAGGGAGATAAGGTGCGTATTTCGAAAATCCACTTTACTTCTTGAGTGCTTAATTTTTTAGGGAGATCCCCTCCTCTCCAGTGGGAATTGATTTTATCTATAGCAAAAAAGGTTAAAAAACTAGGGTCTGAGCTGTGTTTTTCTAAAAAGTGCTTCGATACACTGTGGTTTATAAAGCCATTTTTGATATTCCTCACATGTTCACTTATCCGTACTTTTAGTGGCCTCGATGTTTTACCCACATATTGAAGGCCACATGTGCAGTTTAGTAGGTATATCACATTTTTTGAGTGACATGTGATCATGGGTTTAATTTTAAATTCTTTTTTAGTGTTAAAAGATTTAAAAGCTGTTACGTGCTTTTCTTTTTTGTCTGTACTCTTACACGCATTGCACATCCCACAGTGATAAAAACCTTGTTGTGCTTTTGACCAATTATTTAAAAAATTATCATTTTGAGGTGTAGGTTCTAAAAAGCTTCTGGTTAAAATTTGCTTTAAATTTCGCGCTCCTCTAAAAATAAATTTTGGTTTTGAACCTAAAAACTCATGTATCTCCTCATCCTGGCATAGGATGTTCCAATTTTTGTTAATAATTTTTTTGATCATCCCAACATTGCTAGAGTAGTCGAAAATAAAAGGGATCTGTTCTTTCCTATCAGTTGGCACATCACTTTTCCTCTTATACTTCAGAAGGGGGGACCTATTTAGTGCGGATATTTCCTGAATCTGAGTATCAAGGGCAGTCTTGTCATATCCCTTTTGTATAAACTGTTTCTTTAACAGGCAGGCCTGGTTTGCAAAATCCTGTTGTTTTGTGCAATTTCTGCGTAGCCTGAGAAATTGTCCCCTAGGGATATTTGACAGCCAAGGCTTGTGGTGGCAGCTGTCAATCTCAATATAACTATTGATATCGACTTGTTTAAAAAAAGTGCGAGTGGCTAAAACACCGTCATTTAACACTAAAAAAGAATTTAAAATTACACCCATGATCACATGTCACTCAAAAAATGTGATATACCTACTAAACTGCACATGTGGCCTTCAATATGTGGGTAAAACATCGAGGCCACTAAAAGTACGGATAAGTGAACATGTGAGGAATATCAAAAATGGCTTTATAAACCACAGTGTATCGAAGCACTTTTTAGAAAAACACAGCTCAGACCCTAGTTTTTTAACCTTTTTTGCTATAGATAAAATCAATTCCCACTGGAGAGGAGGGGATCTCCCTAAAAAATTAAGCACTCAAGAAGTAAAGTGGATTTTCGAAATACGCACCTTATCTCCCTTGGGTCTCAACATTGACTTTGAGATTAATAGTATTTTATAATAGGGAATATATGTACATATATATTTTATATACATTTCCTGCATGTCTCCTTTCTTCAAAATTGCACTTTTGGATGGAGGGGGTAGTGTCCATGTAATGGTGGCATTTCCTAACGAATTATTCTGGGATATGTTCTTCCCATCCTGCTATGTATTATCTATAATTTTAAGATGCTCCACTAATGTCCAGACATGAATCCCTTCCCTTTTTTTCCAACATTAATATGTTTTTTTCTCTCCTTTTATACGTTTCTTCATCTATGTATAATATGAACTACTGGCATTTTTGCCCTTTTCAATGATGGACAATTGTGCACTAAAACCGTATGGAAGATCATGAAAGACCGGAAAAACTACAACCGGAAGTGACGTATCGGACTGCATCACGACGTCACCAACGGAAGTGACGCGGCGAAACGGAGGCCGAAAGAATAAACAACAAATTGAAGGAATACGGACTAACAATGATAAATGCAATATCGGACATGTTGGGGGGGGCTGGAAACAGGAGTGCACAGACGGAAATGTAGCCATATTGAGTGTGGCATAACACTTCCGGCTGTGACCATGTTTGGACATGGGTGGGAACTAACCCACATATTAAGGTAATTAACTGATTGTTTGGCATATATTAGGGCTTTAGAGCCCATTGGAAAATCAGATGCACTTGAAAAAGACCTATTGAAAGGTTGAAACGCGTTGTGCTGCTAATATATATATCTTTCACTGTGTATATATATTTATTTTGTATTTTAAAAAAACTTTTGGAATAAAACATTTTTTAACTACACACCTACCTTGGACGTTTTGGGACATCATTTCAAGTTACCAGTTCCAAGTTCCTGTGGATACACACACCTTTCCATACTGGATATCTCAAGAGTGAGATGAAAAGCGCTATAAGTCTAGAGCCAACTTTAAATGGGCTCTGAAAAGTGTGAGTTTGATGTTATACATCCCTTTTAAAACATTATTTGTTTTTTACAGTTTACACTATGTGTATTTTATTTACCTGTCTATAGGTGATACATACTGTATGTAGTGTGAACACACAAGAATATCCTATGTAAGAGGTAAAACTCACACTTGTCCCATTTGTGTGCGCAAATCACTTTGTCTTTCAGAATATGAGTACATTAGTGTGGCATCAAGAACTTTGCAAATTTTTTATAAAAAAGGTTAGTAAATAGAATGTATCAGAGACCGGCTAGGTATGCTTCTCTGACTATGTGATCAAAATTAAAGCTTTTCTATTGGTAGTGTATGTCAGACAAGAGAAGTTTGTTATAAACCTCTAGCTAGGTTCATGCATCATCATTAGGAGATGAATACATTATTATTAATATATTGATATATTAATATGAAATACACTTAGAGTAAAATTGCACACGTATATATATATAATATATATATATAATAAAAAATAAGTAACAATTAATTAAAAATAAATACAATTTATTTTTATTTTTAAATTAAATAAATATGTAATTTTATTCTAACTGTATTTTGATATTAATATATATATATATATATATATATATATATGTATTTAAAAATACACTTAGAATGAAATTATAAATATATATATTATATCTATGTATATATAAATAAATAAAAATAATATGATGTCCATATACATAATTACATAAATAATTTCATAAATATACACGTAGACTTCAAATATATAAATATATATATATATATATATATATATATATACATATATATATATATATTTAAATTCTACGTGCATATTTATGTAATATTCTTACATAATTAAGTAATTTTATTGATTGCAATTTGGGGGACCTGCCTGCCAACCCAGGCCGAAAGTCCAGAAAATTTAATTTGCTAGCGCTTTATTTAACCCTTTAACTTTCCAAGACACCCTAAAACCTGTACATTGGGGGTACTGTTTTACTCGGAATAACTTTGCTAAACACAAATATTAGTGTTTCAAAACAGTAAAACATATCACACTGATGATTTTGTCAGTGAAAGTGATTTTTTTTTGCATTTCTCACACACAAACAGCACTTTCACTGACGATATCCTTGTTGTAATAAGTTTTACTGTTTTGAAACACTAATATTTGTGTTCAGCGAAGTCTCCCGAATATAACAGTAGCCCCCATGTACACAGAGTCAAATATAAGGTGTTTTTTCACATTGAAATTTGCCAGGTTGGTTATGTTGCCTTTGAGAGCGTATGGTAGCCCAGGAATGAGAATTACCCCCATGATGGCATACCATTTGCAAAAGAAGACAACCTAAATAATGGTATATTTAGAAAGACCATTTAATGCCGAGAAAAAGAGTATATAATATGTGTGGGTACAGTAAATGAGTAAGAGGAAAATTAGAGCTAAACACAAACACTGCAGAAATGTAAAAACAGCCCTGGTCCAAAACGGTAAGAAAATGGAAAAACAGCCCTGGTCATTAAGGGGTTAAAGGACCACTCCAGGCCCCACAACAATCAAATCTAAATGAAGTTGTTATAGTTTCTGCAGGTAATGGATTCCGACTTACTTTATGGGATTAAACCATTTTGAAACCGTTTAATCTTAAAATTCTCTTCAAAATGCCACTCTGCTCACCCATTTGGGCCCAGGCACTAATTTTAAAGCTTGAATCTATACAAGTGATAAGCTCAATTGAGCCTCTCAGCATATTCCTGGCTGCCAATTAAGAGAACTACTTTAGAAAATGATATATTGTTTAATCATTTTTTATGTATTGTGCTTGATGTGGAATTATTAAAAATTACTATTGTACTTGTATTGAATTATTGTACTAACTCCATTTTAACCTTATACTGTGAGTTCCTCCTCCATTTTGTCCCCCTAACCTGACTTCTTCAAATCCTCCATTTTGTCCTCATGACTTAACTTGTTCATTTTAAAACTACATTACGTGACTGAACTTCTCAACCCAATTAGTACAGTAGACAAAGACTGTGTTTTCCTGCAAGGACAAATACCAGGAGGTGCTGGTTACTCCTTAAGACTTGCCGGCTACTCCTTAGAATTTGTAAGATAGTATAGTTTGAAGGCCACAGAACACAGTAGTAATGAAATGTTCTATTCATAAGAGACCTTGCACCTGGACATAAAGCCTGATATCATTGACCGTGTAAAATGACGCTTAGGACCCCCCTTATCCCCACCCGTGTCCAGAATAATCCCACCTCTGATGGGTGGGCACGGGACTAACCTTTCTTATTTTTGAACCAATAGGTAAGACACTAACACCGACACTTAACAATTAATCCAATTGATGGTGTTTATTTGCTGATATTCTAATAATCAATGATGACGCAAAATGCCTCTTAAAAGGGCCTGCGCGCCCGCTTTTTCTTCACTTGCCAATAAACTTTCTCGAAGTTATTTTAACCTGAACCTTGCGTGTCAGACTTAATTACTTCAGCGTATATACGCAATTTAATTTTATTGATTTGGACAGGAACAGATAGACATTTGAACATTTTGGTTTACTTTCAAAAAGTACCATAACAACTTGGCGCCCAACGTGGGGCATCGGGCTATGTCCGGCCGGTGAGCCGTCCTAAGGAAGACAAGGGTGGACGGAGGAATCCGGGGGGAAGGAAAGGAGATTGATCACCTCCAGGTACACGGTAGAGACTTCTGCAGAGCCACCGGTATGTTCCGGCCCCTTTGATTGACCCGTCCACGTGTCTGTGACTGCTTCCCGGGAGGACATCAAAGACAGGTAATATCTTGCCCGGTGCCTCGTTACTCACTTGTTTACCTGCATTTTAGTCTATCTGTTGCCTGGGTGTGTTTGAATTGTTTGCCTGTTTCCCCATTTTGAGATAAAGGGGGGGTGGACCTGCAGGGGATTTGCCTGGGGTTCTGTCTTGCTTGTTTTCCCCTTTTTGGGATAAAGGGGGGTGGACCTGAGGGGACTTGCCTGGGTCTTCAGTGTGTGTGTCTATCTGTTTGTATTTTACCTCTTTTGGGATAAAGGGGGGTGGACCTACGGATTCGTTCCTGGGGGTCTTCTGTTGCCTGTTTTACCTCTTTTAGGAACCACGGTGTTGTGGTTGTAAGGAAAAAGGGGGGGTGACCTGCGGATGCGTTCCTGGGGGTCTTCTTTGCCTGTTTACCTCTTTTAGGAGCCTCGTGGCTGTGGCTGTAAGGAAAAAGGGGGGTGACCTGCGGATGCGTTCCTGGGGGTCTCTGTTGCCTGTTTACCTCTTTTAGGAACCACGGTGTTGTGGTTGTAAGGAAAAGGAGGGGTTGACCTGCGGATGCGTTCCTGGGGGTCTTCTTTACCTGTTTACCTCTTTTAGGAGCCTCGTGGCTGTGGCTGTAAGGAAAAAGGGGGGGGTGTTGGAACTGTGGATTTTGTGTAGACTCATAATTTCCTGTGATCCTTCTTGTGTCACTTTGAGAGCCTAGCTAGCTTCTTTGTGCACATGGTATTTCTGTTTATTTGTGAGGGGGCTTAGTCTTGTGGCAGAGGACTCTGTTTCCTGGGGGGATTCAAGTAGGCATTGCTTGTTTTCCGCATCACGAGGTAGTGAGACTTATAAGTGGGTTTTATAGGGGCACTACGGGAGTGAGGATAGAGGTGGCCACATTCTTGTGGACTGCTGTGTAGAGGGAGGCTGACGGAACTCGGACCGGTGTCAGTTGTTTTCCGTGGCCGCTGGTAGTGAGACTTACGAAAGTCGTTCTCCGAGCAGAGACACTACGGGGTTGAGGGAGGTGACTTTGGAGTAAGCACACGAGTAAAGGAAAGGGATTATTGTTGATTTCATTTGAACTGTGATGCATGCACTGTATTTCAATTGTATTGTTGTCTTGTTTGTCTAACTAGGAGTCTCATGAACTCCTGTGTCTGTCTCTAAGGATTTTCCTTGCCTTTCATCTTTTCTATACTTCCTATATTATTATACTATCCACTCCCATTCCTCTTAAAAGAGAAGTGATTGGTCACACACTTCTCACCTCGCTCCAATCCGTGTCTACCACCCCGGGTAGGCGGATTCAGTGACTAGTCTACGTTTTGGGAAGACGCACCTGAGAAAGTCCCACGGTTCTCGGGTGGCAGTCGAGCATTGTAGACGTTCTTGTTCAGTCTTCTCTCTCTCTCTCTATATCCAGGACGCTGGTATAGGGGTAAAGGGATTATGGGACAGGATTTAAGCAAGCCCAGTAAGGGCTGGTTAGCATGTGATTTGGTAGAAAACAGAGAGGGTGAGGAGATGGTTAAAGGTGTTGAAAAGATTGCAAAAGTATGTAAAATTATTATACCAACGGGTGGAAGATTGCAACCAGAAAGTTGGCGCAAGTTACTGGCAGAAATGAAAGGCAAGCTTACAGATAATGGTTTATTAAAGACTGCTGAAGCATGGTACAGAGTAGCGAAGGCTATTCAGCTAGAAGGTTGGGTTGAGGAAGAGATAAATCACAAAGGTGTGAAATTGTTTGTGTATCATAATAACTGTGTTGCTGGGGTTCACCCTCAGCCAGCGCCCCAAAGTGGCGCCCAGGGGACGTCTATCCCCAAGGTTCAGTCAGCAGTAGGTGATAGCCAGCTGACTATGTTCCCCACTCCCAATCCTCCTAACACCCATCCCGTCACCTCCCCTGTCTGCCCGGTCCTGAATTCTGATGGATCTTTCTTTTCCCCCTCCCCGTCTCTAACATTCCCAACATCCTCATCCATCCCTACGCTACCTGCTGTACCTCCCCCTAAAATTTCACCTGCCATTCCTTCCCTACACTCTCTCTCCGTTAATGATCCCCTCCCCTCTTCCTCCGCCCAACTAACCACCTCCTCCACCCTTGCCCCGGCTCCTCCCTCTACACCCACCCCTACCAATCCCTCTCCGTTCCCTCCCATCTCCACCCCAGTTCAATACCCCACCTCCTTCCCCTCCCCAGCCTGGCCCTACCCCTTCCCATATCCCATGGCCCTGCCCTATCCCGGATATCCACTACCCATTCCCCAAGCCACTCCCCAGGTTCCGGTCATGCCCAGTCCGGCACAGTCTGCTTCGGATGTGCCCACATCCAACATGGCCGCCACTTCTTCCCTTAACCCTATTACAGTACCCTTTCCAGCCACCAGTATGGCGGCCCCCAGTACAGCCCTGATGCCGGTAATTCCCGGTGACTACCTATCCCCCGGTTATGACTCGCTAGCCACCCCCGCATCTGGGACCCCCGCTCATCCTCCGGTCCTGTCACCTTACCCAGGCCCTGCACGAAAGAAAGCTCAGATCATAGAATTAGATGAGAGAGATGAGGATAGTTCATCCCAGGACTCGTCGGAGGCTGCAGGAGCCGCTGCAGGAGCCTCAACTCATCGTTCCATCGATGATCCCTTTGGACACAAGGGCCGGGGTGAACGGACCCCTCCCAAATATGTTGCCTTTAACCCCACTCAAGCTAGCGCATTAATGAAATCACTCCCTGACCCAGAAAAACAGCCTATGCCTTTTTACCGAGGGATAGTTCAAATTCAAAAGACTTATTCCGCCGCATGGCGTGACTTACTGAGCATTTGTGCTATTAAAGCGGGGGATGCATATTGGCCGAGCATGGCCCGTCACCTCAGTACAGATCTGCTTTCCAGTGATGTTGATTACCCTTCCGGGGTAACCTTTTGCACCCAATTAAGAGAATGGGCTAAGGATAAACTTGCAGATCAGGCTGCTGGCCTTACTGATGTTATTCAAGATAAAGGAGAATCAGTGGAAAGGTTTCATGCAAGACTGTATCAAATGTTCACAGACTTGGGATTTGATCTTACTGACAAAATTCATTCACAAATGCTGTCAGGTGCGTTTGTCCAAGGCGTTAAAGACTCTATACGCAAGGGAATCATTGCCGCACGCCCTGAATATAAGGTTGTTCCCCTAGATACCCTGCTTTTAGTTGCTAGAGGTTTGGAATCTGTTCAGACCCCAAGAAGACCTACTTCAGCTCCTCTCATGGTATCCCGCTCCGCTCCAGCCCCAAGAGGTCCCAGACCGGAGGAGGGAGGACATTGCTTTAATTGTGGAGCAAAGGGACACTTTAGAAATGACTGTCCAGAACCTAAAAGGGAGCAAAGGGAACCCAGAAAACCACCCAAGCCTGCCCCGGCTCCCAAAGCCACCAAACAGGTTCCAATAGTTGAGGAGCCCGATGAATAGGAAATTGGCAAGCCTGTGTCTGTGACCCCTGTCATGGCAGTGTCTACAGGGGACAAAGGGGGGCCACTTGCCACAGTGACTTTACCCATTGAAGGCCACCCCACCACATTTCTAGTTGACACAGGTGCAGCCCGTAGTGTTCTGCGAGAACAAGACCTGCCAGACCCATCCTTCCTGTCCAATATTGATGTCTCTTGCGTTGGAGTGGATGGTCAGCCAAGACATAGCCCTTTAACAACTCCACTACGAGTTGGCTCTAGCCTGCTTGCTCGCTTTGTGGTATCCTCCTCATGCCCAATTAACCTATTAGGTGCTGATGTCCTCTCACGCCTGCAAGCATCCATCACCTTCACCCCAGACGGGCAAGTAGAAATGTTCACACCTCTATCTGTATCAGATACCTCAGCCCTGTGCTCCTTGCCTCTGATGCTGCATTTAGAAAAGCCCCGTGAGGAAGCAGCAGAATTAAGGTCCAATTTCTCAGAGGAATTAAAAACACAGGTGCCCGCCAAGTTATGGTCCTCAGGCCCAGAGGACATAGGTCACCTAAATGTTCCCCCTGTGGTGGTAAAGCTTATTCCGGGAGCTAAGTTACCAAGAAAACCACAATATCCGTTAAAACCAGCCCAGTCTGCTGCTATTTCTGTCCACATCAAGGCACTCTTGGAGAAGGGTGCCCTGGTGAAATGTAAATCTGAATGCAACACCCCATTATTTCCTGTGAAAAAGAAGACTCCAAAGGGTGAGCCAGAGAAGTACAGGATGGTTCAGGATCTCCGTGCTGTTAATGAAGCTACCGTCCTGGACACCCCTCTTGTACCAAATCCCCATACTCTGCTCTCTGGAGTCCCACCATCTGCAAAATTCTTCACAGTTATTGACCTGGCCAATGCCTTTTTTAGTGTCCCACTGGACCCATCCTGTCAATACCTGTTTGCTTTCACTCATGAGATGCAACAGTATACCTGGACTGTCATGCCCCAAGGGGCACAAAATTCTCCAAGTCAATTTGCAAAGGCCATGGGTACCATCCTTGACCCATGGCAAGCTGAGCACCCAGAAGTTGTCCTGCTTCAGTATGTGGATGATCTACTGCTGTGTGGAGATGATATTCCCACTACTGAAAGGTGTTCAATCAGTCTTCTTTCCTATTTGGCAGAACAGGGATGCAAAGCTTCACTTATCAAGCTACAATTCTGTCAATCTTCAGTGATCTTCCTTGGACAGTGCCTATCTCAAGGTACCAGACATCTTACTCGGGACCGGGTAAGAGCTGTTCTGGACATTCCACCTCCAAGGACTTCAAAGTCTCTTCATGCCTTCCTAGGCCTCATTTCCTACTGCAGAGCATGGATCCCAGAAGCCTCTCTGCTTATGCAACCTCTCTATGACGCTCTTAAGTCTGACCCGTTTTGTCTGACCAATGAAGCCCTGGACAATTTTGATGCCTTAAGACGTGCCATTGCTTCAGCTCCTGCCTTGGGCCTACCTGACTACTCCAAACCTTTCAAATTATTTGTCTCTGAAAGACAAGGCCATGCAACAGGAGTTCTCACCCAAACTAATGACTTAAGAGGCCGTCAGAGGCCTATTGGATATTTCTCATGTCAACTGGACATTGTGGCCAGAGGGACCCCTTCCTGTCTCAGGGCTGTTTTTGCTGCTAGAGAGCTCATAGAAAGAACCTCGGACCTGGTCCTTGGCCACCCTCTGGTTGTTCTAGCCCCTCATGACATTTCTGCTATTATCAACCAAGTCCAGCTCAAGCACGTGTCTCCGGCCAGACACCTGCGCCTCCAGTGTCATCTTCTTTTGCCTGACAACATTTCCATCCAAAGATGTCAAGTGCTTAATCCATCCACTCTTCTTCCACTCCCTGAGGGGGGTATCTATTATGGATTTATCACAGATGAAACCTACATTTATCTGCTCTGTGGATGTATCAAGAAAGTCATGCATCCACATTTGACATTTTATGAAGATGAGACACCTCTTTGTGAAGGCCCGGATTACGCCTTCTGTACCATGTGGTACAAGCCAAACATTACTCCCGAACCTTGCTATGAAGATGAGCTTTACCACTGGACCGATGTAAAGCTCACTGCACAAGATTTCTATTGTGACTCTGAAGGTAATAGCATGGTCTTAGTCCAGCTACCTCAACAACTCAACTACCTCTACCGCCATTGGGATACTGCTATCCCACATATTCCTGTTACCAAGTTGAAGACAAGGTCATGGAATGATCTTGGGCCCATGGCAAAACTATGGGCCACCATGAATGAAGAACAGCTACAGGAAAATGGTATTGCCAAATACCCAACAACTGACCTTCTAGAAGCATGGCCACGCCATTTCCTGGAAAAGGAATTTCAAGACCTGGTCATAAAGAATGATTATGACCCAGAAACACCTCATGACTGTTTTGAACAGATGAAAATGGAAACAGTGCACTTACCAACTGTGCATGAGAATCCATTACCAGATCCGGATTTTACCCTGTTTGTGGACGGATCAAGATATGCCGATGAAGGAGGAACATATCACACAGGATATGCCGTAACCACAACAGACGAAGTCATCAAATCATCATCCTTACCGCCAGCAATGTCTGCGCAAGAAGCTGAATTACAGGCTCTGACCTCAGCATGCAAAATTTCCGAAGGAAAACGTGCCAACATTTATACAGATTCAAGATATGCTCTGGGAGTGGCACATGACTTCGGCCTAATTTGGAAGACAAGAGGATTTCTTACCACCGCCGGTACACCAGTCAAACACAGCACTGCAATCAAGGAGCTAATGGATGCCCTCCTACTTCCCAAGGAAGTGGCCGTTTTGAAAGTCAAGGCCCATGGGAAATTGGATACAGATGAAGCAAAAGGCAACCATCTAGCTGATCAGGCTGCCAAGCTAGCAGCCAGGGATCTGCAGGAAGTGGATGAAGAAGTGTCCGGACAAGAAGAAGAAGAAGTTCCTATTTTTGCTCTGCAAACTCTTCCTACTGATTTACGAATTTTACAAGAACAGCAAGCTGCAGTCACTCCTGAAGAAATCCAGAAATGGAAAAAGAAAGGAGCTGTCCAAAAGGACGGAATATATTACAACAACTTCAAATTTTGTCTCCCCAGAAATTTGTATCCAGCAGTTGTCCAATGGGCACATGGGCCTGCACACCTGTCAAAAGAATTGATGGCCGCCCTCATACAGAAGTATTATGAAGCACCTGGAATCACAACATTGATCAATAGCTTCTGCAAGGCCTGTGTCATTTGTGCAAAATGCAATCCAGGTAGACCAATTAAGGTACCTACGAAACACCTGGCAAAGCCCATGTACCCCTTCCAGCGAATTCAAATTGACCACATCCAAATGCCCAAGAGTGGGCCCCATGAATATGCACTAGTAATAGTGGATATGTTCTCAGGCTGGCCAGAAGCCTACCCAGTGGCCAATATCACTGCAAAAACAACCGCAAAGCGCCTACTTACAGATATTGTATGTAGATTCGGACTCCCAGAAGTCATTGAGAGTGATCAAGGCCCAGCCTTTACAGCAACTGTGACTAAAGAAATTTGGACTGCTCTAGGGGTGACTCTAGCCTTCCATACCCCTTACCACCCACAAAGTAGTGGTAAAGTGGAGCGCATGAATGGCACTCTAAAAACCAGAATGTTAAAAATGTCACAAGAAACAAAGATGCCCTGGCCAGAAAGCCTACCAATAGCTTTATTTAGTGTTAGGCACACACCTAGAGGGAAGCATTCACTGTCCCCATATGAGGTTCTATTTGGGACAGCACCCAGGCTAGGTTGTTATTATCCGCAGCAGTTACAACTCCAATCAGATGTTTTAATAGACTATGTAACTGAACTTGCAAGTGTCCTAAACAAAACACACTAAGGTTAAGCGTGACGCCCCAGTGAAAGGAAGTTTTGATCCTCATGTGTATATTGATGCCATTGGAGTGCCTAGGGGGGTGCCCAATGAGTTTAAAGCAAGGGATGAAGTTGCCGCAGGATTTGAATCAATTTTTACCATAGTTACCGCAAACAAGAATTTAAATTGGATAAATTACATTTATTATAATCAACAGCGTTTTGTTAATTACACCAGAGACGCCCTCCAGGGGTTGGCCGAACAGCTGCAGGCCACATCCCAAATGGCTTTCCAGAATAGAATGGCCCTAGATATGATCTTAGCCGAAAAAGGAGGGGTTTGTAAAATTTTGCCCGACACCATGACATGTTGTACATATATCCCAGAAAACACAGGCCCTAATGGTAAAGTTACATTAGCCATAGAAAAATTAAATGACCTGTCTGAAGAGTTAAAAAGGAATTCTGGGATAAAAGATCCCTGGGAAAGATGGTTTGGTTGGATGACAGGATGGCAAAAGGCTTTAATGCAGATTGGTATGGCTATACTAATTTTTCTTTTTATCTTCGCTCTTCTCTTTTGTTGTATCCTCCCATGTCTGAGAAAATCCCTCATGAAGACTGTTGACCAAGCGGCACCCACTTTCACCCATCTCGAAGTTGATGACCAAGAATCCCAAGACATCAATTCACCCTGTCTGCCGCTGCAAACATTCCCCTTTGTTGATAAAGTGCAGGAATTCTAGGAAGGGACTAGCTTAGGGACAGCATCTGTCAGTGAATGGTAAAGGCCCCGTGTTGGAGAAGTGGTGGATTAGCTGCCATGGGATACCCATGGGTGTGAAGTGTTCGAGAGCCATACTGACGGATGAGTTAGCCTATCAGGGTCAGATCTAGGGACAGACTTGCACTTTGCATTAACACCTAGCTAGCGGCCACGGGGTTTCTGTGCCTTTGGGTTAACACATCTTCTGATACTAACATAATAAAGTTTTTATCTCTTAGAATCTAACATTTCATAGGGGGGACTGATGTGGAATTATTAAAAATTACTATTGTACTTGTATTGAATTATTGTACTAACTCCATTTTAACCTTATACTGTGAGTTCCTCCTCCATTTTGTCCCCCTAACCTGACTTCTTCAAATCCTCCATTTTGTCCTCATGACTTAACTTGTTCATTTTAAAACTACATTACGTGACTGAACTTCTCAACCCAATTAGTACAGTAGACAAAGACTGTGTTTTCCTGCAAGGACAAATACCAGGAGGTGCTGGTTACTCCTTAAGACTTGCCGGCTACTCCTTAGAATTTGTAAGATAGTATAGTTTGAAGGCCACAGAACACAGTAGTAATGAAATGTTCTATTCATAAGAGACCTTGCACCTGGACATAAAGCCTGATATCATTGACCGTGTAAAATGACGCTTAGGACCCCCCTTATCCCCACCCGTGTCCAGAATAATCCCACCTCTGATGGGTGGGCACGGGACTAACCTTTCTTATTTTTGAACCAATAGGTAAGACACTAACACCGACACTTAACAATTAATCCAATTGATGGTGTTTATTTGCTGATATTCTAATAATCAATGATGACGCAAAATGCCTCTTAAAAGGGCCTGCGCGCCCGCTTTTTCTTCACTTGCCAATAAACTTTCTCGAAGTTATTTTAACCTGAACCTTGCGTGTCAGACTTAATTACTTCAGCGTATATACGCAATTTAATTTTATTGATTTGGACAGGAACAGATAGACATTTGAACATTTTGGTTTACTTTCAAAAAGTACCATAACATGCTCAATAACCTTATCATGAAAAAAAAAAGTTGGTGGGCAAATTGCCAGAAACATCCTTCAAGCCTCCTACCTCTTGTAAGACCCTCACATTAACTTTTATCTGGCAACCTCTCTTATTTAGGTCAACTATCTGCAATTCTAAATTAACTATCACCACGGAATGCATAGTTACTGAGTGGGCTGTGGAAGACAACACGCACGCCTCTGACTCTGCTGACATCACAGCTTTTAATATAATATAATATAATATACATTTGAATACAAAAGGTCACAGTCAAACAAACACTATGACACAGTATATAACTAACCCCCCCACAACATTACAATGACAATGACTCCAATATAATAGCATCATGAAACATAATAAAGTGCAAAAATGTGCCTGAATGATCCAATGTAGGGGTATATCAAGATACCCCTAGTCCCCCAGGCTCTGAGCCACAGGCCAGCTCGAAACCTACCATACCAACTTGCCCGAATGAGCAAATGTAGGGTGTAGTGGACCCAGGGTAACCCGACTGGTTACCTCCACTAATTCCCTTCCTTCAGCCGGTCGGGAACCAGTTAGAGAATAAAGAGACCCATTTCCCCCCAGTAACTGGACAACACACAGTCCTGGAGGTACAACAAGAATGAATTAGTTTAATTTGTTACACATGGTTTTACAGACACAGACCCCTACATGGGGTCTCCAACACAAAACAACATTTCAATCCCAAGAAGCTGAAGGGGGAGGGAGGAAGGACAAAGCATCTAGGTTAAACTGGGCTGGCAGTGTCTCTGTGGCAACGTCCTGCTGTGACAGGAAAAGGGAGGGGGAAGGGGGGAGTGGTACAGGCAGACACTACATTCACAAAAGTAAGGGGGAGTGGGAGAGGCGCTGAGAAATACTTTTCACCCCCCTTTGTTGACCAAAGCTGCATGTACAGACACAATACACAAAAGACATAGAAATACAAATGGGAACACATAATACAAGGGAAAAAACACACAAATAAGTAGTGGGCATGGTACTCAGTGACGGCGGTCCTGAGCCACAGGCCAGTTCGACACCTACCATACCAACTTTAAAACTATATACCAACTGTATTTCCAAATTGAAACGGTTAAGGCTAATATCCAAAAGATGCACCCCATCCATGCAAAAATAACCTGGCAACATTGATTCCAGCCCCAGGTGCCTACTCACCTGTTATCAATTTATTGACCTTAAATATGCCTCCAGTGAAAACCGGGGAATCATTTCCAACCAAATAACCACTACCCATGCCACAATTTGTCCACATCCATTTTAATTTATTTAACCAGCCCCAGGTCATAACCTTCTGCATAAAATAATGCAAAATCTGGGGATCCCTACCTCATCCATCCTGCTAAACATCTACTGACACACCTCTCTCCACCTGAAACCACAAAACCGGAACCACACCAATATAACCTGGTCCACTGAAAAGTCATGCTGCTAACTTTGGAACCCAACTGCAGCTCTCTTCTGTGCCCAGTGTACATACAAATGGCCCACCAACCATACAACCAACCCAAGTAAATAACAATATTTTATACTGAGAATGTTTTTTTTTTTTGGGGGGGTGGACCTTTATTTATTAATTAATTTATTTATTTATTTATTTATTTTTAAAGAAAATGTTTGTTTTTTTCATTTTTTTCATTTTTTTTGTATGCCCATGTCCATGCACCACCAGAATCGATTAAACAAACAGGTGATTAACCGCAAGAACATACCGACATATTGTAAGGGAAGAATATAACTTTTCTATGCCTCAACTGCTAAACCCACAATGAAACTTTCACCAAAGAAAACAACCCGAAGAATGCTAGTTTGCAGATGAGTGTGCTTATTTTCTACTCTGCAGGCCTCTACACACCACTGACCTTCTTAATAAGTCTCAAAGCCTAGGCTCCCTGAAACCTTAATAAAGAGCTTAAGCTGCTCAGGAGAAACCACCACTTTTCTGAAAACACCGTCCCGATAAAGAAATGTTTCCCATACTTCCACATCTGCCTCCTTAGCTGCAGTGACCTTAGCCAAAAACCTGTTAAGATCTTGCCCTTTAGGGATAACCCAAAGTTAAGACGGCCGATCAAAGATTGTAGTTGCCTCAATGTCACCTTCCTGGCCTCTTTTTCTGCCACAACCACAATGCAATCACTTTGTCCATAGGAAGCCTAAACCCACCCCTCTCCGAGTCGATCTTCAACCCTGCCCACCAATACACACACACTGCCCCAATACACACACCCTCCCTGAATACACACACAGCCCCCCAAAATACACACACACTGCCCCCAATACACACACACACACTGCCCTCAGAGAGGTTCTGTATCCGCCCCTGACCCCATCCACTAAAGTGCAAAATATTTAAACACATGAGATGAAACATCCCATCAATAGATACAAAGCCACAAAGAACTTGCCTTTGAAAAAGCATCCTAATAAGTGATGGCAATAAGGATGTATGGGTAAAAGCCATCTCTATATCTGCCTTAGTCAACAGAGCATTTTTGCCAGACCTCTTAAAGCGGCACTGTCATGCTGAATTTACCTTTCTTTAATCAATTCCTCTTCTTTCACTCTGTCAGGATCTGTTCTTCATTTCTTCCTGTCTACTTTAGTTTTCTTTAAAACATACGGCAAAGTAGGGACTACTTGTCTTATGGAGGTTTCCTACGCCTGACCATCTCTGACCAGCGGAGGAGCAAATTGTGCTTAATTTCAGATGGTCAGAGAAATTTTTCCACAATGCTCACCCATCCTCTGTGTTTCCATGAAGCCTCCTTTCACTTTTCCAGAACGTCCTGTCACTTAGACAGAATGCTGGCGAAAACTACCAAATTGCATCCTAACAGAATGAGAACAGTTTCTCCATTCATGTTAGGACACAATTCGGGACTTTGTACGTATCGGAATTTAATTTGAATGAATAAAACTCTGATCATATTCGTGCAGTAGCTGCATCTTGCAGCCGCTTAGTAGATAGCTCCCTAATTCACACGGTATTAGGGAACTATTTACCAAAAGGCTGAAAGACCTAAATTGGTCTTGTAACGGCACCCCGGTTATAGAAAAGATTAACGCCGCCAAAGATGTTCCCTTTCCCGAATGAGAAGTCAGCTACCGAACAGGAAACACACGAATAATCCGCCCAAGTACGAGACAATGCTCTGTATTGAGGGTCAAGCAGGATATGTTTAATGTGGGCTACATGCCCGTCTTTTATGCAGGTCTTCCAGCAAGGGACACTCCTATAGCGACCTTGTGGAAGACTGAGACAAGTTTGTACAATAACCAATCAAATACATGTACAGTAATAAACACTCCCACATGAACATTCCAACTCCTCCTCTCTATCCTGGAGATAATTGGGTTAAGTGCTAGAAGTAACTCAATTACCTCCAGGGATAAAGAATATCCTCCATTTTATTTCAACAGTAAAATACATAAAAATATATATTTCCCAAACTACCAAACAGAATCCCCAAATTCATCCCCAGATAGCTTAAATCTAAGCGCCCAATATAACCGAAAAGCGCTCAGATCCCATACACACAGTTCAATCGCCATGGAGCAAAAGTTCTGTACTGGATTCTTTCGACAAAACGTATGGGATGGCTATCTGAGGCAGTTCTGTTCGTATATAGTCAATGTACCAAACGGCACGGTGTTCATATGAACCTGGAACATAACGAGGAAGGGTCGTGACTTCAGCGGTGTTCGTGGGAATTAGTGTCTGATATTAGTTCCACAAGTTTGTCGACGAACACTGCTGGGCGTTTGACTGTCCAAGATGGCCGCCGCCACGTGTTCGTTCATACGAACGACGGCCACGTGTTCGTTCATACGAGCGACAACCACCCAGCCGACCATTAGGGAGTTGGAAGTGTCTGCGGTTAACCACAATGTTAATGAGGGCAGAAAGGTTAACGAGCAGCACACTTCCCTTCTGGGTGGCCAGCCGTTCGGTAGTTTATTCTTATTTAGACGAATCAAAGCAGGGCCACGCGAACAAAGGGCAAACACCGAACAAACAGACGAATCATGGTTACATGGTAATAATCCAAAGACAGAGAGGTCTGTCACAGGTCTTTCAGACAAATTTACTAATACTAAGTAAAGATTACTTAGTATTAGTACATTCTGCCCCTACTAGCTAAATTGCGAGTAGGGGCATGTCTATTAACCCCTTAAAGACACATGACGGATCTATTCCGTCATGATTCCTTTTTATTTCAGAAGTTGTGTCCTTAAGGGGTTAAACAGCAGCCTGCTCACTGTTAAAAAAACAACCTAGTATCCCCCCTCCCGAACCGTGCCACATGAGTGGTGGCTATTAAACTGAAGGTGGGACCTAGCTTCCCCCCAGCCCTTCACCCTTGAGCAGTGGTCGGGGGCCATAAATGAGAATGGGGGGAGACTTATTGTTGTCGTCCCCCGGTCCCCACCCCTGAGCAGCAGGTGGGTACCCCTCATTGCTATTTAGGGCTCCCACCTGCCACTCAGGGGTGGGGGCCAGGGGAAGGACAATACGTCCCCCCCTCATTGTTTTTTAAGGCCCCTAAGGCTCAGGGGTGGTTGCCGGGGGGAGGACAGTAGGTCCCGCCTCCCCCCACATTCTCATTTAGGGCTCCCACCCACCACTCAGGGGTGAGGGGGGTAGGACAATAGGTCCCCCATCCTTATTGTTATATAGGGCCCCCACCCGGCGCTCAGGGGTGGGGGCCGGGGGGAGGACAATAGGTGCCTCCCACATTGTCATTTAGGGCCCCCACCCGCCGCTCAGGGGTGGGGGCCAGGGGGTGACACGCTAGGTCCCCCTTCAGTTTAATAGCCCCCACTCATGTGGCACGGGTGGGGGAATACTAGTTTTTTTTTGTTTTTGTTTTTTACAGTGAGTGTAGGGGCAGAATTTACTAATGCTAAGTAATCTTTCCAAATCAGATCGGAGTTTCATTCATTCAAATTAAATTCCGATACGGACAAAGTCCAGAATTGCGCCAGTGGTGGAACTGGTCTTACCCCACTTGAAGAACCTGCTGAGTCTGTGGGCCTTCCTAAAGCCGGTGCACTTGTGCTTGAACTTACAGCCAGTGCCCCACTTGCATTGGCTATCCTTGAGTAGCCAGAAAACACGTAAGTCTAGATAACAGAACAACGCAAGGATGCAAAGAAGCCCGTAACCAATTACCAAAAGACTTCGTTATCTTCTGATACCGCCGCCTTTTCTCATTCCCCACTTGCTTTGCATCATTCTTATCCTCTTCATTAAAGTAAATTTATTCCTCTCAGGTCAAGAGTGAATATTTCCAAAACTCCCCCTTCCAAATCTTTTCTTACATCTTTTGTTTTAAATGGACCGCCGGAACCCCCTGAAAAGGATACATAAGCATTCTCTCTGGCCGCACCAGGAATGCAACCAGACAGTTCCGTTTGCTCATTACCCACCCCAGAAGTGACCTATGCACTCGATGCTGCCACCACATCACCCCGAACACTCCCTTCAATCTCCAGAACTACAGTAGCATTGCCCCCAAACTTGTGACCCTGCGTGTGGCACCCAAACTTGCCCAAAGCCTGACTTGTTTCCTGTCATTGTACCCCACAAATGTAGAAAATATTTTAAACCTTATAGTAAATTCCTACGATGTATTGCAATATTTAACTCACCACCTGAACCCCCTGTTGCCGAAAACTGCCTCTCATCATCTTTCAGTTTCAGAAACTGCTGCTGCAGCTGCTGGTATGGATCCTGAAGCCTGGTTCTTAAAGGAAACCACTGGCGATCAACTCCAAGGCCTGCAAGGAGAAGAATTCCTAGGTAGTCTGTTCCTACTGACACTGTCCCTTCCTAAGCTGGGGTAAGTAACCTGCCATCACATTCCCAAGTGCGGCCCACCTGCCCAACTTGGGGATCTTGTTTCCCAGAAAAGAGTGTGGCTCCTATAACCCACTCTGTCCTCAGCCACCATTCTCAACCCCTCAACAACAACAAGGTGTGAGCAGGGCCAGATTAAGAGCCCAGTGGGCCTGATGCTGACCATTATGATGGGCCTAATTACAGAATCTTATCGACCAAAAACACTAAAACATTCCCAAGCATCATGTATCTGATGGAGGTGGTGCTGGAGGGAAAGAAAACAGCAACTATAAGAAAACACATTCTCTATGTTAATCTCTCTCTAATTTATGTTTTCATCTTTCAAGTAAATCCATAACCCCTTAACAGCAGTGTCCAGTGAAGCAGGAAGTCAATGGGCGCGGTAAAAAGGTGTGCCACTGACGTAAATCACGTAACCTGCCAAAAGGGGCGAACATGCTCAAAAAAGGGCCATGTTTGGCCAAAGAATTGGAAGGCCAGCCTGGCCTGAATGCATGTCAGGCTGCCTGCCAATCATGCAAGCTGGCCAACTAAGGGCATACTACGCAGACAGCACCCTGAGCGTGGAATAAATGCGTCTAATGATGCGCCCACTCAACACTTTCTAATGACTGTCTGATAGCACTCGCTGTTTCATTTGTCTCCTTACTTTCTTACTAGGCAGAAGTTCCTGGTATATAGTCTGGGACAGAGAAAAGCTGTATGTAGTGAGTGTAAAAGAAAGGTAACATGCCACAGTGTTAGAGACCATGTATGGACATAGCAGGGAATGTGGTGCCTCTATGAATAAAGAACTTACCCCCATTTTTCCCCAATAACAACAGACAACAAATGTTGGATGAAACAGGCCACAGCATTTAACGTACAACCGTAGGAATCATCCGAAGTTTATTAATTTCCTTCAATTCAAATATAAATAAGCACATAAATATATATACATAAACCATAACTTAACATATAAATTAACACCTATTGCCCTACAGCCTTTAGCCTAAATAACCATTCTTGCCAATGAACTTAACCAGGTGCCTATGCACCAAAGCTTGCCCACTGGGCTCTCATCTCCCCCCTCGTCCAAACCAAAATTCCCTTTTCCTTTAAATGCTCACCACCAGACGGCTTTTAGCTCGGTGGGCACGTCCAAGTCGATAACTGAAAAGTTTACCCTACAGAGCAGGGGAGGTTGAGACCCACCTTGTCCATCTCCTTACATTCCATCGGATACTCCCCAACCCTATTGGCAAGGACACGCTCCCCGCCACAACCTCACTGTTTTAAACCTAAAATCAGCGGGGAGCCCCACCCAAACCAACCAAGGCCTGTTCCACCACTTCCTGGATAGAAAGATTGAAGAGGTTGAGCCCGGCCTCCGTGAGGTGCACGCCATCACTCCTGAACAAATTAGCTGCCTCCTGCTCAAACACCCTGTGGCGAACCGGGATCCCTTTAACCCCTAACATGAACTTAGAGACCCTCTGATTCAATTTAACCCGACAGCGTTCCATGGCTCTTTGATTATGGGCCCGCTGCCAGTAGTTGCGAAAAATGGCCTCCGACCAGATAAGCCGAACATCCGGGAACAAAACCAAGACTCGCGATAAATCCCTCTTAATAGCGTTCCTAAAACCGCAAATAGGCATCGTTCCCAGATCATTACCCCCCAGGTGAATCACAAGAACACTAGGTGGACCCAAAAGCCAGGAAAGCTGAACTAGCTCTGGGAGGAGCCAAACCCACTTAATACCTCTATTCCCAAACCAGTGAACCTCCACATCAGAAGGCGTGAAACCCAGCAGCTCATCTCCGCCCGCCGCCTGGCCCAGAAGACATACGAGTGCCCGATCACGCAGACCCTGGGGGGACTCCCACCTAAGGAGAAAAAAATAAATTTAGGAGGCTGGAAGGATGAACATATGAGACAAAACGCCCAGATGCCCACCTCCCAATGCTCTGAACCGCTTGCGCCGACATACCCACCCTGGAAGCTTCAGTGGCAGCGCCAATCCGAAATGAACTCCCAATACCTCCAGCCCAGAGCGAAAAACTTGAATAAATTGAAAATGCGAAAGAAAACTCCCATCTTCATGAACCAAAAGAAGGCCCGAGATCACCCAATGCTAGGAACGCCCCAGCAACTTCAGGCGCTGCGGCACCCAACGCCATAGCAGGGATGCCAGCATGGCCACCCACACCAGGAGAGGGGAATCCCGGGACCCCAGAAACAGCCATATCCCCCTGTGGCTGCAGCGCCGAGGACCACACTGACCGAAGCTGACCATCTAACGGGGGCACACCCCACTCCCACTGATCGAGAAAACCCCTAAGCCCTGACAGAAACTCCCCTAGCGAGGAACCCCTGGACTGAAAGGAAGAGGAACCGAAGGCAATCCAGGCAGGACAGAGGTAATTTCATTTTCAGCACTGTTCAGCCTTGCAGTAGTTCCAGGTGCCACCTGCTGGACAGTGCCAGGAAAGACAGCCAGATCCTGAGAGAAGAGCAGTGGAGATCAGGTAAGCTCACACCCCGCCGAGAAGGGCAGCTGAGGTAAGTACCAAGGGGAGAGAGGGACCAGAGACAGACACAGGGGGGGGCAGGAGGGAAGAGGGGAGGATGGAGACAGAGAGAGGGCCAGAAAAGGGGACATAGAGAGGGAGGGGACCCAGGGCAGAAGGGACAAGGGAGCAAGAGGGGACCACAGAGGGGGGGGGCAATAAAGGATGACACCATGGGGGGGGGAGGAAGGGGGAAACTATGGGCAGAACCCAGGGGAGGAGAGGGGACCCACCTCCACCCTCCAACGGTGGCACATTTCTTCTTCTAGTGCCCCTGGCCCGCTGTCCAATGCCGGGGGGTGCGTGGGAGACTTCAGATGGAGCTGACACGCGGTCCTGACGGCACCTCTGTCTCGGGCTCCTATACAAGGCTCGAGGTGAGGCATCTGGGCTCAAACAAGCAACGGGCAGGAGCGCCGGCGTGTGCTCCTGCGGCCTACAGGGGCTGTAGCCACGAGGGAGGGCCCCAGCAGAGGCCTGAGCTCGGGGGGGGGGGGGGGCACCGACACCGGCGGCCACATCAAAGTTCTCACTAAGGTGCCAACCGCCATCCAGGGCAGCTGCAGCTCTAAGGACAGAGAGGATGCCTTCTATATCCATCCCTCACGCAGGAAAAGTCACCAGGCCCAGGAGAAACAGGAGCTCAGAGGCAGGGAAGTTGTTTGCTGGCCAGAATCCCAAAATGCACTGAGGTAAGATGATCCCTGCCCCACTCCAAACCCATAACCACTCTCCTACACACATGCAGCCAATAAGCAGCACCATCCCCACACTCATACATGTCCCCTTGTCAATTTAGCTGTGCTAACTCCCCAGGGCCTAAGTCAGCATTATATACAAGAAAAGTGGAAACCACCCAGAATACGTAAATATATATATATATATATATATATATATTTATATATATATATATATATATATGTATAGAAAAGAATAACCTGTATTCAGGTAGAATATCCGAGGATATGCTCTGTGTGGAAAAATCAAATAGCTAACATAGCGTAAAATAGTATAGCAATAAAATGTGAATAAGTGGAAATATGGATGCACTCACAAACGAATGAGAAATCAGGCCTTTCACCCACTCAGGGGTACTGTACTGGATATGAGTTGAAGTATCTTCCAACCAAGTATGTAAAATAAAGGAAATCAAATATGGTGAAGATTGTTATAAAATTATATAAGACACATTTATTGGTCGCACTTACACATAGAAGATATTAAAACAGCGTGTCTCCAAATAATCATGGGACTCCTGGATGATGTTGTCAAAATATCCACAGTAGGAGTCCAGGATCAACAATATAGATACAGCAAAAAATCAAAATAAACAAATATAAGTATAAGTATAAGTACACAAGGAATAAATCCAAAGCGTTTCGTCCGGTAAGGTGCTGGACTTCTTCAGGGATGTCTCTGGGTTCGTCCTTGTGGGTTTTTATGGCGTGAGTAATCCCCATTCATCCGGAACACTGGTTGTTTAGCGTGTGTTTCAATCATGGAACGCAAAAGGACACCAAATGTCCGGGATTACGAAATAATAGTTCCGGGTGCTAAGACACATGCGCGTAACACGTAAAACATATGGCGAAAACGCCTGAATGTCTGACTGATAAGAAAGGATAGAATCAGTGTGATAACACCAGAACCACTACTGCACATTAAGATATGGAAAAAATATATGTATAAAAATGATAATAATAAAATGATAATAAACAATATATGGTAATAACGAAAAATAGGATAAATTAAACACATATCAATAATATATATATAAACATTATAAAAAAATATTATACATATATATATATATATATATAAAAATATATATACGGAAAATATACATTGGAATATATACAAAATAATATATATAAAAAGAACTCCAAATATATTAAAAACAAAATAAAATAATATATTATATACAATATTACAATGTGTATATGTATAGTGTTCTGATGCATCACACTGAGTAATATTTGTATAACCATATATAACCATTTGTTAAGGAGGTAATGTCATAAATAAAGTATTCGTAATCAACCATAGTTATGTAGAGGTGATAGCCATTAATGCCCAACATACTCATGCGTACACAATTTGATCCATTAATTATACACATAAAAATTTGGTAAGGAACAATGCATACATAATTGTGAAAAACACAAAGAAAATAATACTTTTAAATGAGACCTTGTAAGTCAATTCCTTGATTAAGTCCTAAATCTAGAGTTTTGAGGTTAAAAATCCATGAAGCCTCCTTTCTAACTAACTCCTGCATTTTGTCTCCTCCTCTCCATCCAAATTGTACTGAGTCAATTCCAAAAGCTTGGAAAGTATTCCAGCAAAATAGAGGGCATGAATTGCAGTGTTTTGGTACACTGTGATCAAGTTTATTTTTCTTTATATTGTTGAAATGTTCCAAGATTCTGGTATGTCATTTTCTGGATGTGCGGCCCACATATTGGGCCCCACAGCCACATTGCAACAAATAAATAACAAAGGAAGAAGAGCAATGAACATGTTTCTTAATAGTGTAATTTTTTTTAGTATAAGTTCCCACAAAATCCTTAATTTTCCTTTCTTGGTGTTTACTAGTCGAACAATGGCCACAACTATAAAACCCCTGTATTATTACAAGACGGCATTATTACAAGACGGTGTTGTAGGTAATAAACTGGGTGCCAATTTGTTCTTTAGATTGGTTGATTTTTTATAGATGACTATTGGGAGTTCAGGTAACACATGTTTTAAAATATCATCTCTCTTCAAGATGTACCAATGTTTTTTTAAGTACTTTTTCTATCTTTTTTGCTTGAGAATTAAATTGAGTTATGAAGGCAAATTCAAATCTATTGTTAGTATCTTTACTTTTATTTTTATTTTTATTGCTATATATAAACCTATTTTTCTAGCGCCCCTGGCCCGCTGTCCAATGCCGGGGGGTGCGTGGGAGACTTCAAATGGAGCTGACACGCGGTCCTGACGGCACCTCTGTCCCGGGCTCCTATACAAGGCTCGAGGTGAGGCATCTGGGCTCAAACAAGCAGGCGGGCAGGAGCACCGGCCTGTGCTCCTGCGGCCTACAGGGGCTGTAGCCACGATGGAGGCCCCAGCAGAGGCCTGAGCTCGGGGGGGGGGGCACCGACACTGGCGGCCACATCAAAGTTCTCACTAAGGTGCCAACCGCCATCCAGGGCAGCTGCAGCTCTGAGGGCAGAGAGGATGCCTTCTGTATCCATCCCTCAAGCAGGAAAAGTCACCAGGCCCAGGAGAAACATGAGCTCAGAGGCAGGGAAGTTGTTTGCTGGCCAGAATCCCAAAAGGCACTGAGGTAAGATGATCCCTGCCCCACTCCAAACCCATAACCACTCTCCTACACACATGCAGCCAATAAGCAGCACCACCCCACACTCATACATGTCCCCTTGTCAATTTAGCTGTGCTAACTCCCCAGGGCCTAAGTCAGCATTACCTTAACTAATTTCATTGTCAGCCAGTCTACTGCCACAGTTTCCATAGTTAAGCAAGAGTATGCGAAAAGTAGTTAGAGCTGCCTCCTTTCTTCGAAAAACATACCAGCCTTACTAATTTGCATAATTAATTATGTATGGGTGACATCACATTATGTAAATCACAAGGAGTGACCTAAGGGAAAATGCTATAAAATCACAAAAAAAACTACTTAGTTTGATTCTGCTGTACAGAGGATTGCTCCATGTGTCTCCCTGTCGCCCAGTGTGTCAAGTCTCCCACTGTCTCAGTGTCCCTATGTATAAGTGTCCCCATGTCACTCAATGTCCCCATGTCACCCAGTGTCTCAATGTCCCCTAGTCTCTCAGTGCCCTCATGTCTCTCAGTGCCCTCATGACTCAGTGTTCCCATGTGTCGATTACCCCAGGTCTCACAGTGTCCTTATATATCACAGTGTCTCCCTGTGTCCCCTAGTGTCATGTCCCCAGGTCTCCCAGTGACCCTATGTATCACAGTGTCCCTATATATCACAGTGTCTCAATGCCTCATGTCTCCCAGTGTCCTCTTTTGTCTCAATGTTGTGCAGTGTCCCCATGTCTCCCTGTGTCCACCAGTATTCCCATGTCTCTCAGTGTCCCCTAGTGTCTATGTCCCCATGTCTCCCAGTGTCCCCTAGTGGCTGTGTCTCCATGTCTCCAGGGGTCCCCATGTCATTAGGACACTAGGAACACTGAGAGACATGGGGACACTGTGAGGCATAGGGCAACTGAGACAGGGGACATTTGGAGACCAGGGGACACTGAGAGAAATGGTGACATTGAGACACTTGGAGCACTGGGAGACATGGGGACACAGACACTAGGAACACTGGGAGACATAGGGACACTTGAAGACATGGGGACACTGAGACACCAGGGACACTGAGACACTAGGGACACTGGCTGGGAGACATGGGGACATTGAGACACTTGGGGCACAAGGAAACATGTGGACATTGGGAGACATGGGGACACAGAAACTAGGGACACTGAGATGCTAGGGACACTGGGAGACATGGGGACACTGAGGCACTTGAGGACATTGGTTGGGACACATGGGGACACTGGTAGACTAGAGGACACTGGGAAACTAGGGGACACTTGAAGACATGGGCACACTGAGACACCAGGGACACTGAGACACTAGAGTCAATGGCTGGGAGACATGGAGACACTGGGAGACATGCGGACACTGTGTCCCTAGTGTCTGTATCCCCATGTCTCCCAATGTTCCCAAGTGTCTCTGTGTCCCCAAATGTATGTGTAATAATGTCTCCCAATGTCCCTTAGTGTCTCAGTGTCCCCATACCTCCCAGTGCCCCCATGTCTCCTTACAGCCTTTTTCCCCATCCCTCACTTCCCTGAGCTGTAGGCTCTGCAGGCTGGGGGTTGTTGTCTGGACTCTCTGTAGCTGCTCCCCTGCGGATCAGTGAGTAAAGATAGGCAGGGAGGGAAACCTCCTATCCCTTCCTCTCTCCACATACAGCGACCCCTACTGGCCAATGCTGGTATTGCATCATAATCTCTGTTTATACTGAGAAAAATACCAGCATTTGTATTGGCAGTATGACTGCAATATGTATCAGCCTGCACATCCCAGATAGCTAGCCAATCCAAACACACCAACTCTGAATGCCTGCCTCCTAGCTCTGTCATGGCCCATCTCAGATAGCTAGCCAATCCAAACACACTAACTCTGAATGCCCGCCTCCTAGCTCTGTCATGGCCCATCCCTGATAGCTAGCCAATCCAAACGCACCAACTCTGAATGCCCGCCTCGTAGCTCTGTCAAGGCCCATCCCAAATAGCTAGCCAATCCAAACACACACTAACTCTGAATGCCAGCCTCCTAGCTCTGTCACGGACCATCCCAGGTAGCTAGCCAATCCAAACACACCAACTCTGAATCCCCACCTCCTAGATCTGTCAAGGCCCTATTCCACTAAGCTGTGCTGCTCCATGGGCTACAGCATACTGCACTGACTTGCACAGCTTTGTGGGGGCATCATTTTTTGTAGCATGATGCCCTTAAGTTCGGCAGTTATTTTTAGTATCCTTGCGGTAGGCACTCTGATTGGAGCACTTGTCTGCGAGGACAATTTCGGTTGGAAAATGCGGTATAAAAGCAATTTTGTGGTAACGGCTTGGCGCCAAAAGAATAAAATAGTTAAATGGGCGCCTTCAGAATGTTATGCTGCTGCTGCTGCTTGCCTTGTCTTTCCTGCTGTGCCTACTCCCTGCTGCTTACTGTGCAGGGAGAACAAGCCGGTACTTCTGGTATGGTTCCTGAAGTAGGAGCAGATAGTCAAATGGGTGAGTGCCTCCCTGGGGTTAATCAGCAGGCAAAGCTAGGGGAGGTTTTGTGGTCATTATTGCAGGTTACTCAGGGTAAGGCTGGTAATCCAGCACAGGCTTGGTTACAGAATAACACTGTGGATTTTACACATTTACCTCAGTGCACACATTTAGTTAAAGTACCAGAGAAAAATAATACATTGTTAACGAACCTGTTTTGAAGAAGCATTGGCTTGTGAATCTTCAATACTGGGTTTTCATTAAGTAAATTCCATTAAGGAGAAAATATGGAATGATGAATATATTGATATTCTGTCATTAAAGGGACTCTCCAGGCAGCCCCTGTTTACTCACCTGGTTCCAGCGCCGGGAGCCTCGTGAAGCCGCGCCCCCTATTTCGTCAAAATGACAAAATAGGCGGGCGCGAGCAGGGAGCAATCAGACGCTTCCATTTGGAAGCGTCATTGCTCCCTTGTGCGAATGCGTGGCTTCGCCACACATGCGCACAGACTTCAGAGGGCGGCATTCATGACTGACAGCTCAGCTCGCGGTCTTTGACCCGCCCCCTCTCCTCTATGACAGGCTGGAGAGAGAAGGCGCGCACACAGTGCCTTCTCTCTCCTGCACACGTCAGACGTATTTTCAAACGTCTGACGTGTACAGGGCCTTTTTAGGGCCCTGCATGATAGGAAGTCCCTCTAGTGGCCGTCTGAGTGATGGCCACTGGAGGTATTCCTATCAATCAACGAATTTTCTCTGAAAATACAGTGTTTACATTAGATTGCCTGCAGGGAGCTATAGATCTCACCTGAACACATACATTAAGCTGTAGTTGTTCAGGTGACTATAGTGTCCCTTTAATACTGGCTTCAAAAGATTTTTTATTGCAGCATGACAGAGAAGAGGATAGGAAAAGACTAGTCACCAGGTCCTTTAACAATTGGCTTCAAACATTTAGCATTTTTGCAATTTGCAATTTTAGAGGCTTTTACGAATATTGGAGGATTGTCCTTGTAGAATTATGATAACAGTTTTATAAAGCAAATTTTATCGGTTCACAAGAACATAAAATGAGGAATGAAGGAGGTAGGGCCTTAGGCAGGGGCGGACTGACCGGTCGGGCACTTCGGACATGGTCCGAGGGCCCGGCCGGGAGGGGGCCCGCCATCAGGGGGCCCGCCCGCCCCTTTTAATGCTGCAGCCGCCTGAGCGCTCTCTTAAGAGCGCTCAGGCGGCTGCAGCTTCTCACCTCCCCTCCTCTGTAGCGTGGCCGAGCTGCTGTGCGGTCCGGTGCCCGCCCGGAGTGATAGGAAGGTGCTCAGTGTGCACCTTCCTGTCAGTCCGGCCGGGTACAGGAAACAGAAACTCCTGTTCCGCGCGGAACAGGAGTTTCTGTTTCCTGTACCCGGCCGGACTGACAGGAAGGTGCACACTGAGCAACTTCCTATCACTCCGGCCGGGCACCGGACCGCACAGCAGCTCGGCCACGCTACAGAGGAGGGGTGGGTAAGAACAGAGAGGGAGGGGGTGGGGGGGAAATGAACGGAGGGGGTGGGGGGGGGGAAATGAACGGAGGGGGTGGGGGGGGGGAAATAAACAGAGAGGGAGGGGGTGGGGGGAATGAACAGAGAGGGAGGGGGTGGGGGAAATGAACAGAGAGGGAGGGGGTGGGGGGGAATGAACCGAGAGGGAGGGGGTGGGGGGAAATGAACAGAGAGGGGGGGAATGAACAGAGAGGGGGGGAATGAACAGAGAGGGGGGATGAACAGAGAGGGGGGGATGAACAGAGAGGGGGGATGAACAGAGAGGGGGGAATGAACAGAGAGGGGGGATGAACAGAGAGGGGGGGATGAACAGAGAGGGGGGAATAAACAGGGAGGGGGGAAATGAACAGAGAGGGGGGGAATGAACAGAGAGGGAGGGGAGGGGGGTAAGAAGAAAGAGGGAGGGGGTAAGAAGAGAGAGGGAGGGGGGTTAAGAAGAGGGAGGGGGGTAAGAAGAGAAAGGGAGGGGGGTAAGAAGAGAGAGGGTGAGGGGGGAGAAGAGAAAGGGAGGGGGGTAAGAAGAGAAAGGCAGGGGGGGTAGAAGAGAAAGGGAGGGGGTAAGAAGAGAAAGGGAGGGGGGTAAGAAGAGAAAAGGAAGGGGATAAGAAGAGAAAGGGAGGGGGGTAAGAAGAGAGAGGAAGGGGGGTAAGAATAGAGAGGGAGGGGGTAGGAAGAGAGAGGGAGGGGCGTAAGAAGAGATGGGGGTTAGGAGAAGAGAGGGAGGGGGTAAGAAGAGAGAGGAAGGGGGTAAGAAGAGAGGGAGGGGGTAAGAAGAGGGGGGAACAGGGGTAAGAAGAGGGGGAGGGGAGTAAGAAGAGGGAGGAGTAATAAGAGGTGGGAGTAAGAAGAGGGAGAGGGGGGAGTAAGAAGGGGGGTAAGAAGAGAGTGAGGGGGGAGTAAGAAGAGGGGGAGGAGGGGAGTAAGAGGAGGGCAATTGCCCCCTCCCCTGTCTGCAGGCACCGTGCGGGCAGCCGGCAGGGGAGGGAGGAAGAGAGGACCCGGGAGCTCAGCCTGCAGCTCCTCTGGGTCCTTCTTGCACGAGCACAGATCGTTGCCGCGGTTACCACGGCAACGTTACGGCTCTTGCGAGAGTAAACTCTAGCCCTGGAGCTACGGGCTAGAGTTCACTCTCAACACTGTGACCACCAGGGATTCCTGGTGGTCGCAGTGGTGAGAGTGAACTCTAGCCCCATAAACACACTGCCCCCACACACCATACACATTCACACACTGCCCACCATACACCCACACACACCATACACATTTACACACATTGCCACACACACACATACACTGCCCACCCATACACACACAGCCCCCCATACTAACATTGCCACACACATACACAGCCCCCTCATACACACATTGCCCCACACACCCTACACATTCACACACTACACCCCCTCACACACACTGAACCTTTCACACACACTGCACCCCTTACACATTGCACCACTGCTCCTATACCCTACTACAGCCTCATATCCCAGCAGACCCCAGGTAAGTTGTCAAACTGTTCTTAAACGGTTTGACTACTTACTCTGAAAGGGGGGTCCGGCCCTCCTGGCACCATAACGACTACACAGAGCAGTAGTGGTTATTGTGCATGGATTATTTCTTTAAATAATCTACAAGTGCCCCAGTAGCCAGAAAGCCAGCCAGCCCACAGGCCGGCCGGCCAGCCAGCCCACAGGCCACCAGTTAGGCTTACAGCCAGCAAGCCCGCACCCTGCCAACCGCAGCCAGCAAGCCACAGCCAGCAAGCCAACAGCCTGCCAGCCGCAGCCAGCAAGCCAACAGCCTGCCAGCCACAGCCAGCAAGCCCACAGCCTGCCGGCAGTAGCCAGCAAGCCCACAGCCTGCCGGCAGTAGCCAGCAAGCCCACAGCCTGCCAGAAAGCCCACAGCCTGCCAGCAAGCCCACAGCCTGCCAGCCGCAGCCAGTAAGCCCACAGCCTTCCAGCAAGCCCACAGACTGCCAGCCAGCAACAGTAATTAAGGTAAGAGGAGCTAACTTGGCCTAGGTATCAGCGAGCTATGTTGTGTTGCTATATTGTGAATAGGAACCAGAGTGTTGGAGAGACCCCCCTCCAGGCCCCATTAGACTCCATTGTAGTCTCTAATGGGACCTGGAGGAAATTCTTTCTAACACACTCTCTAAAGGACACTGAGATAGCCTCTGCTAGAATGCTCTCCCCCCCCCCCTCCATGGCCCATTAGCCCTCAAATGTAGTCTCTACTGGGGCCTGGAGGCGACTGTTTCCAGCAGGGACACTGAGATGGCCTCTGTTAGAAAGACCCCCTTCCAAGCCTATTAGACTCCATTGTAGTCTCTAATAGGGCCTGGAGGGGATTCTTTCTAACACACTCTCTAAAGGACACTGAGATAGCCTCTGCTAGAAAGACCCCCCTCCATGGCCCATTAGCCCTCAATTGTAGTCTTTACTGGGGCCTTGAAGGGATTATTGCACTTTTGTTCCTTGTGTCTAAAGATTGCGTAGGGTGTGGCTGGAGGCGGTGCATGGAAGCGGGACATGGGTGGCGCTTGCTGCGGAGTATGGGTGGGGCCTGTAAGGGGGCCCTTGATTTATTTTGCCCGGGGGCCCTGAGGGTTCTCAGTCCGCCCCTGGCCTTAGGTAAAGCTAGCAAGCAGATTTCCGCAGAGCCCATACAGATCACAAACCAAACTAATGTTTCTCAAGTGTGCCCTAAAGGTGTCTGTTGGGCTTTTAATGAAGTGTAGTATAAGTGGCCAAATTCATGCAAATTTAGGCATGAATGTTTGACTTGTGCCAGATACCACCCCTCCTTTCAGTGTTTTAAAAGAATGGATTCCACCAGAAGGGAGCAGATTCCTAAAAGCCAAGACCTCAGTGAAAATACAAAATCTGCTCCTTTATTTAAAGGGACACTCCAGGCACCCAGACCACTTCTGCCCATTGGAGTGGTCTGGGTGCCAACTCCCTACTCTTAACCCTGCAAGTGTAATTATTGCAGCTTTTTATAAACTGCAATAATTACCTTGCAGGGTTAACTCCACCTCTAGTGGCTGTCTACTAGACAACCACTAGA
Organism: Pelobates fuscus; assembly: GCF_036172605.1. Classification (NCBI taxonomy): domain Eukaryota; kingdom Metazoa; phylum Chordata; class Amphibia; order Anura; family Pelobatidae; genus Pelobates; species Pelobates fuscus. Next base: position 390,693,149 of record NC_086319.1, on the reverse strand, counting down.
GGGCACTTCCTGGTTTCTAGCACAGGAAACCTGTGCTAGAGCGTCGCTGGACGTCCTCACGCTGTTTGAGGACCTCCAGCGTCGCTCATTACCCCATAGGAAAGCATGCGCCTCAGGTAAGTTACTGAAGGGGTTTTCACCCCTTCAGCAACTGGAGATTGGGGGGTGGGAGGGAGAGGGAACCTGCAGTGCCAGGAAAACGGATTGTTTTCCTGGCACTGGAGTTTCCCTTTAAGTTACTATCCAAACCGATAGATAGAGATAGCACAGTTAATTGAAGATGGTTTGTCATTTGGTTTTAGGATACCTGTTCCTTGTTCATCAATGCTTTTTGTAGAAAATCTTAGGTCTGTTTATTTCAATCTTGATATACTTAGAGATAAAATTACTAAAGAAATGTATTTAGGGAGACTTAAAGGTCCCTTTTCAGTCCCACCTTTTAGTTATTTCAGAGTGTCTCCTCTTGGTTTGGTACCCAAAAAGAGAAAGGAACGTACAGGCTTATCCATCACCTATTATACCCGGATGATGCTTCTTTGAATTATGAGGTCCATGCTTCCATCATTTCGGTGTCGTACACTTCCTTTGAAGGTGCTTTGAAATGGGTGAGACTGTGTGGTCAAGCTGCACTCATGGCTAACATTGACATTGAGGCAGTATTTCGACTTTTACCTATTCATCCTGACTGTTTTGGATCATTAGGATTTAAATCTGAAGGCACATTTTGCTTTGACAAATGAATGCTTTACAAACAACTATTCACTATCTGGATGATTTCATTGTCATTGCTAAAGCAGGGTTCTCTGATTGTTTTAATTTGTTAGTGTTTTATGCTTTTAAGTCAACAATTTGTCATTCCAGTGGCTGGTGAGAAAACTGTTTGGCCTACTACCTGCTTACATTTTATCATTGACTCTTAAAAAAATAAAATGTAATTTACCCGATGATAAGATCAGCAAAATGACACAGGACATTTTCTATTTATTAAGTGTTAGTAAAATAATAATTAAGAGGTTGCAGCCTGCTTTGGGCTTATTACGTTTTAATTTGAGTGTAATACCTATGGCCAGAGTCTTTGCCAGGCATATGTCCAGAGCGTTGACCGGGCTAGAAAATGCATCATTATATGTGTGCATCCAATCAGATGAAGGAGGATTTACAGGTTTTGAATGTATTTTTAAATAACCTTCTACTGTGTTTCTACTGTGTGGCAAAGCAAATTTATGTAAATTGGATCAATCTGTCTTTTATTGAGGCAATAGAAGTAACTTCACAGAATAAAGAAAAGGAGTTGTAGCAAATAAACACTTCACATATTTATTTATTTATTTACTTATAATTATTTTACCAGGATGGATACATTGAGATTTCTCTCATTTTCAAGATATGCCGTGGTACATAAACTCCAATGCTTTTTTTTTTTTTTTTTTAACAACCACACAGAACAAAGAAATCAAGCTAGACAATCCCAATTTACACAGGCTAAAGTAACCAAGACAGGTATAAGATTCTTAGCTAAATAGTTGAGGGTACTAAAGACTGGTTTTGTCTGTTCTCCATGTCAGTCAATAACTCGTTTTGATGTGCCGCTATAGCCTCTGTTTGGAGAGGTTCATGCCCACACCTTGTCTCACCAAATCAAAGTGGGGTTTGGCCCTTCCTAACTTTAAGCAATGCTACCAAGCGGGACATATGCTGAAAATTCAAGAATGGCATGTCACAGATTTAAATAAGCCTTGGTTGGTTTTGAAAAGGTCAGGAGCCCCATCCCATTAACTGACTTGACATGGTTACAAACTTTAACAATCTCACAACAGATACCCCCATCTAGCCTTATCTACACAACATTGAGAGTTTGGTTTCAAGTTAAAAAACAAACATCAGTTTCACCAATGTGTAGTCCCCTTTTACCACTTACATACAATCCAGATTTTTTGGAATGCATCCCTAAGATTTCTATGAAACTGGAGGACTTTGTAATTAATCACATCTACATATATTGAGAAATTTCGATATGCTCAGATTAAGCGCTTTTATAAATCTGTACCAAAAAATGCCTGTTGATGAGAGGTACCACTTAGTTTGAGGACTTATGCAGCAGGGGGCATCAATTATGCACGGTATATCAGCAATGTATCAACTGCTCCTTATACAAAAAATAAGTTTTTAAGCGGAGATGGGAGGAGGCCTTGGCGATTTCATTCTCAGAGGACAATGGTCAAAGGTTTTGATACTTAATCACTAAAGCACGGTATGCACTAAATCTCAAGAAACACATTACAACATACTTTAATTTTGGTACCTTACACTGACTAGCTTACATTACATTTTTTCCTACAAAATCAGCACTATGGTGTTGTAATGAACTTCCCAGTACACATCTGCATTTTTGGTGGTCCTGCCATGCTTTAACAGCTTATTGGAAGGGGATCCGAGTGACTTTGGAAATAATTTCGGGTGAAGTTCCACTATTTTGACCCAAGAATGTCCTCCTACACGACATGGTTCTATCAATGTTAGAATTATTTTAAATGCTGCTAGGGCCCTTATTCCTATGTTTTGGAAGTCTAAGGTACCTCCGACCTTACAGAACTGTGTGGGTAAAGTGAGTGAGATTGAAGTTGCTGAATCTAGGATCGCAATCCTACTAAATGTAAGTGAAAAAGATCTGATGTACATGAGATAATTGGTATACACCTTTATATACTTTCAAGGTTTATATGTATTATCTTGACCTTTGGGTCCGAGAAATGGTGTCTTTGAACTAGCTGTATATTTACATTTTATGTATTTATCTTGGGTTTTCTTACTTATTACTTTATTTACTTTATTTTCATTAAAGATTTTTAAACTTAAAATTATGGTTAAAGTTGGGAGAGCCTGTAGGAATCTCTTAGCTATCAGTGGATAGTACATTTATGAGATGTTCTCTCCACAGAATGAATTATACTGAATTTTAGTTAGCTTTTTTTTTTTTTTTTTTAATTCTTTATTTTTGTGGTGCATTCAATGGGTACATACTCTTGTAATGCCACAACAGCAGTAACAAGAAAGGTGGAGTACATAGTTTTACATACATATGGCATAGATGATTACTGCATACATTTTTATAGGAATTAGCATAGTCACAGGCTTATCTACCGTGTCTAGAGTATATGCAAAAGTGTGTCACTGTTAGCGAACTAGACATAATGGTAATCACACTTAAGTGTGTTACATAACAGGTATTTAACTAGCATGCTTTTGTACTTAGGAGAGGTTTATAAATCCTAGCGAGTAAAACATATATACATATACAGTGCCCCTTAGATGATACAGCGGGTCCTGGTGTAAGCCGACCAAGTGTGTTGTGATAAAGCAATTAGGAGAGCATTTAAATCTATTTATCTCGTATACAGGCTCAGAAAGTATTGTACTGAACTAGAGATCTAAGAGGGTGTGATCTAATCTGCTCAAAGTTTAAGATGGTTAGGTTAAGACATTTCAAAACTCTAATGCAGCAAGACATACTAATAGGTTTGAGTAGTCTCATGAGCCAACTCGAGATGCAACCCTCAACTTTTAGGTGGTAGTCCCCCCACATCTATATGCATAAACACTTCCGCCCCCCCTAACTTGCAGCGTCCATGTTTATCAGGAGGACCGGAGTGTCTCGGCTCCGTGCCGATATCAGCCGATGCCCTGCGGGGGGGATCCAGAGTCCCATGGTACTATCTGGGATGTGCTCAGGGGTACCTTAATCCCATAGAAAATCTGTGGAGGGAGCTGAAGGTTTGAGTTGTCAAACGTCAGCCTCAAAACCTTAATGACTTGGAAAGGATATGCAAAGAGGAGTGGGACAAAATCCCTCTTGAGATGTGTGCAAACCTGGTGGCCAACTACAAGAAACGTCTGACCTCTGTGATCACCAACAAGGGTTTTGCCACCAAGTACTAAGTTGAAGGGGTCAAATACTTATTTCACTCATTGATATGCAAATCAATCTATAACTTTTTTGACATGCGTTTTTCTGTTTGTTTTTTTTTTGTTATTCTGTCTCTCACTGTTAAAATACACCTACCATTAAAATTATAGACTCATCATTTCTTTGTCAGTGGGCAAACGTTCAAAATTAGCAGGGGATCAGATACTTTTTTCCCTCACTGTACATTGCAACATTTTGAACTTCAAAAATTAAGAACATTTTGGCATCATGATGGGATGAATGACTTTGTTTCAATAAAAAAATATAATTCATAAAGAGAAGCAGCAGGCATGGTTTATAAGGTATACGCGTGATATTGTCCTAGAACAGATACTAGCAAGTCACATCCTGCATAATCTATTACTTCAACAAGGATAGATTCATGCAATCTTAATAGATGTGAGGTCCATTTCGAGGACCAGCTGCTCCCTGCAGAATTTGAATGGAGTGAATCCTTCAAAGAAGTCATTGAGCCCACCATGTAGACTCTCATCTAGGTACACAAAGCAGATAATGCTTTCCCCGGTGGACAATTTCTTCACAGCCTCCTTGAATTGATATAGTATATGTATTTTGGCAAAAGACAGGTCAGTTCCAAATACATCTATATTCAGGCGGTGCTTCCCTTCCCCTAAGGGCACTGGAAACATGGGGGATCCAAGGCTGAGGAACCCTAAAAAAGTTTTGAATGATGCAGGAGTAGTGAAAGCAATGAGTTCATCTTTGCTTGCAAATTGTTTTGTCTTTTTGATACCAATATTGACATCAAAGCTACCTTTGACATCATGCAATTCGGAGGAGCCAGTGACATCACATAATGCATCACATGGGTATGAGCAGAGCCATTGGACCTTCCAGCGCTGCATTAGATCAAGATTGGCTTTATTGGTGGTAATTGGCAGCCAGGCTTGCATCAGGAAGCCTCCAGGAAGAAGATCCTCTTCTTTAAGACGTCCAGGAAACAAATTGTGCACATCAGAATATTCCAGAAAGACAGGAGGAATGCAATTATCACATGTAGAGGATACTCGAGATTCCAAAATCTTGATTGTCTCGTCCAACTGTTCAGCAGAAATGAATACAGAAATAACAGCCTGGATAAGACATAAATGAGAGATCAGGACGTGTAGGACACCTTGAAAATAGCAATGAGACCAGAAATAAACCTTGTTAGATAAACATCATAGGCAACTCCCTGAAAAGAGAAATAAAGTTGCTACATGAAATGGTTCTAGTGATACAGTATAACAGGCATAGGCAAACTTCGGCACTACAGATGTTTTGGACTACATCTCCAATGATGCTTTGCCAGCATTATGGGTGTAAGAGCATTATTGCCGAATATTGCCTACCCCTGCTGTATAAACGTAGGTATATCCAATTATTAAGTTTTAAATGGTGTGTTACTTGCCTAAAGAATGGATTTTTGCATTCAAAAAATGGCCTTGTAACCAAAAAACCTACACATGCTGGATATTATAGTGTCAGGATTACAGAATGATCCAACACGTAGAATTGTGTAACACAGAGGACTGATAGGTAACATATACCAGACCTTAGAATGGCCGGACTAACGTACCAAAGAATAGTCAGGAATATCCAAGGTCAAGGGAAACAGAAAGAGACACAACGATAAGGAAAAGCCAGGAGTCAGGGATGCCAGAAAACAGGGAAGTCAAAAACAATGCCAAAGTCAAATAAAATGGAGATAGTATAGTGTAAAAATAGAGATAGCTCAGTGTAAGGGTGGTGGAGATGGGGGGGATGGGAAAGCTCAGTACAGAGCAGGTATATAATATTGATGAAAATTCACAAAAAGTACAAATGACTCATGACAATATCAAATGTATGCTTACTAATGCAAGGAGCCTATATAACAAAATGGGGGAACTAGAGGCAATAGCATACACTAAACAATATGATATAATAGGCATAACAGAGACACGGTGGGATGAGACAAATGACTGGGCAGTTAACTTAAATGGGTACACATTATTTAGGAAGGATAGGAAAAACAAGAAGGGTGGTGGGGTATGTTTGTATGTCAACCATGAGTTAAAGTCAAATCTTAGGCATGTGGAGTGTGATGAGGAAAATGTGGAAGCTTTATGGGTGGATATCTGCTTGGGGCAAATGAAGGGAAATCAGCTATTGGTTGGGATATGTTATAAACCACCTAATGTAAATATTAATGAGGAAGAACAGCTGTTAGAGCAAATTAGGAAATCTGCAAATCGGGGTAAGATGTTAATTATTGGAGATTTTAATTACCCGGACATAAATTGGGATAGAGTGACTCCTACTTCAGCAAGGGGAATCAGGTTTTTACATTTGTTAAATGACACCTTTATGTCACAACTGGTGCAAGCACCAACTAGAAAGGATGCTTGTCTGGATCTCGTCATAACAAACAATGTTGATCTTTTGATCAACATTCAAGTATGGGAGTATTTCGGAAATACGGATCACATTATGGTAATTTTTTAAATAAACTCAAAAAAGCAAAAGCATGTGGGGTATAATAAAACGTATCATTTTAAAAAGCTAATTTCAATAAGATAATGGCAGCTCTACAAAATATCAACTGGCATTAACTCCTTAGTGTCAAAAAACACTGAGGATAAATGGAAACTATTCAAACAAATATTAGAAAGGTACATTTCTCAGTATGTACCATTGGGTAATAAATATAAAAGAAACAAATTTAAACCAATGTGACTTAGTAGAGAAGTAAAACAAGAGATTCAAAATAAGAAAAGGGCATTTAAAGCATTTAAATTGGACAAACCAGAGGCATCCTATATAAGATATATGGAAGCCAATAATGCTTGCAAAAAGGCAATTGAAGTTGCTAAACTAGAAAATGGGAAATTGATAGCCAAAGAATGCAAAACCAACCCCAAAACGTTTTTCAAGTACATCAATTTAAAAAAAAATAAAAAATGAAAAACATCAATTTAAAAAAAACTAAAAAATAAAAAATGAAAGTGTAGGTACACTGGATACACAGTTAATGAAGACCAGGAAAAGGCAGAAATTTTAAATAACTATTTTTCTTCAGTATATATTAATGAGGATCCTATGGCAAGAGATTTGCAAAAAAGTTGCAGATAACTTGTGATTGGATAACTCGAGACAAGGTGCTACAGCTGTTAGAGAAAATTAATGTAAATAAAGCTCCGGGGCCTGATGGTATTCACCCATGAGTACTTATGGAGCTAAGTAGGGATATAATTGAACCTCTGTATTTAATTTTTCAAGATTCTTTTGTTTCAGGATTGGAGGAAGGCAGATGTCGTTCCTATATTTAAAAAGGGTTCAAAATCCTTGCCTGGAAATTATAGACCTGTAAGCTTAACTTCGGTGACTTTGTTATTAGCGATAATCAGCATGGTTTTATGAAACATAGGTCATGTCAAACTAACCTAATTGCATTCTATGAAGAAGTAACGGTGTTGCAGTGGATGTGATCTACTTGGATTTTGCCAAGGCATTTGATACGGTTCCTCACAATAGGTTAGCCTTCAAACTAAAATAAATTGGTCTAGATGATTATTCTTGTTCTTGGGTAGAACATTGGCTTAAGGATAGAGTACAACGCGTTGTCATTAATGGTAAATTTTCAGGCTGGACAAAAGTAGTAAGTGGTGTCCCTCAGGGTTCTGGTTTTTTTAAATCATATTTATAGATGATCTTGAAATGGGCATTGAAAGCCATGTTTTGGTGTTTACAGATTACACAAAACTTTGTAAAGTAATAAAATGTGAGCAGGATATTGCTTTGCTGCAGAGGGATTTGGATAGATTGGGGGATTGGGCACTAAAATGGCAGATGAAATTTAACATAGAGGAATGCAAAGTTATGCACTTTGGGGTCAAGAATGCACAAGCAACTTACACCCTAAATGGTAGTGAATTAGGGATAACCACACACAAGAAGGATTTGGGAACTGTTATAGATAACAAATTAGGCAGCAAATGCAATGTCAATCTGCAGTTGCTAAGGCCAGTAAGGTTTTGTCATGTATAAATGGGGGCATACATTCTTGGGATGAAAATATAATTTTGCCTCTTTATAAATCACTGTTAAGACCACACCTTGAATATGCTGTGCAATTTTGGGCACCTGTTCTAAAGAAGGATATCATGGCACTAGAAAAAGTGAGGAGACAAGCTACAAAATTGATAAAAGGAATGGAGCATTTTAGTTACGAAGAAAGGTTAAAAAAATTGAAATCTCTTTAGTTTGGAAAAACAGCGCCTCAGAGGGGATATAACATTATTTTGGGGTCAAGAAATAATTTTTTCCTAGTTTGTTGCAAAATTGGAAGTGCTACAGACTGGGTTTTTTGCCTTCTTTTGGATCAACAGCAAAAATATATGTGAGGAAGGCTGAACTTGATGGACGCAAGTCTCTTTTCAGCTATGTAACTATGTAACTATGTAGGTGTAGGAAATTAACTTTAATTGCCATTTTCTCTTGTGTTTGTCACCTTGTGTGTCTGTAACTGTCACGACCCCTGGTGCTTGTATCGGCCCGGCAGCGTCTGGTCAGAGTGGTCATGCTGTAAAGGGGAATAACATACCTGGATCGTGGTGGATTGCCACTTGATCCTCATCCCCGACGGTGCCCAGCTGGTGCAGCATTTTTACGGACGCCGGCTGGTGCGGTCTCAAAATTTATAATAATAAACCTATTGCCATTAACAAAAATGGCGCCTACGTGCGTGTGGCATCATCGACACACACGAATGTTTTTTGGTCAAAAGTCATCTTTAAACCAATGAATGCACAGATAGGCATATTTAAGCCTGAATAGCCTTTTATCAGTGCCCTGTCGTGGTTTCCACTTGCTGGTTGTCTGAGAGTGCATTCCTGTTCATTGATATTTCTGGTATTTGACTTTGGCTTGTATTCGAACTTCCCTACCTCTAGTATCCCGACTTTTGGCTATTATTACGTTTAGTGTTTGTTTCTGTACCCTTGACTTCGGATTGTTTATTGACTATTCTCTTACATTAAGTCCGGCCATTCTAAGGCCCGGTATACGTCATTTGTGTTTACATAGTTCTGCGTGTTGGGTCATTTAGTAGTTGTGACAGTAACAAGGTCAAACATTCAAGGGTATGTAAACTTTTGATCAGTGCCATTTGGGTGATTTCTATTATCATTATGATTTAAAAAGGAGCCAAACAACTATTTGATAATAAATGGCTTCATATGATCACTGTCCTTCAATAAAATATTTTATTTTGCATGATCAGTCATATTTTCTGACAGGGTATGCAAACTTTTGAGCACAACTGTATGAGGGGCATTGCGATAGTCAGGAGATAAGAGGAAACATAGATTATCATCATTTGTATTACTGAAAAAAAAAACAGGTAATCCAGTAGACGTACTGAAAATAGGTATTTACTTATATGTAGGCACTACAAAATAATACATATATGATATTTTAAACAAACAAACAAAAAAACAATGACAGTTCTTCTGTAAAATAGCCATGCCTTCTTTTCAAATATAGAGGCTTTGTTTTAGCAGGTTTGGTACACTGCCTATTATTAAACATGATCAGCATAGACAATTATGAAAATGTTTAGCTTGAAAATGTGAAATATAAAAATACAAAAGAAGTGACATATAAGCGTATCTTTTTCTAAGAAGGAACATATATGCACAAAAAAAGGTGAAACAATTAATGTACGTTTTAGACCCCGTAGGCCATGGTACCTAATCATAGGAGTCATATACTGTATACACACACATCTTGTGCTCATCTCATATCTACAGGAATACCTGATGACTGGAACTTATTAGATGAATATTTTGTTTAGATTATAGATCAATATTGTCATTAGAATCCTGCTTGCACTTGTGGTATTTGTGTAATTGTATTTCAGAGTGAACAACAAAGGATGAACAGCTAAGAAGATGAAGCATATGAAAGAAAAGATAGAAAAAAGGTTGGAGAGAAATAATGGTTTAGATGCAGTGAGTTCACCTTGGAGTGTATAATGTGGTATGTATTCAACATGGTGGCAGGTGGGTTTTCTACAGTAGTCAAACGAACTCTGGTGACAGTGGGATGGTCGGAACGTAAGGTTTTAAAGCAAAACCTCTGGAGTATCCCAGCCACACCACAACCTCTCATCCAATCGGCAACACGAAGACCCTGCACGACAGCTGTAATACCATCATCAACCAATAAGAAGGAGTCGAAACCCACCTAAAATCAGAGACCACAATCATGTCAAGAATGTTTCTCCTTTCTAAATAAAAAAAATTCATGCTAAGTCACTAATCATTCACTTCCATTGATTTGATATCCAGAAAGTTCAATCAGGTGTCTTTCAATAATGTATTTTCTTAAACTTACCACTTTACCCTCTGATTTGGCAACGAACATCCTCCTCTGAGGGTCCTTCAGCCATGCGTGGTATCTGTATGGCAAGTAATCCACCCCCATGTAGATCCCCTCTGAGATTGCCATGACCCCTTCATAATCTCCATCAGCGGCAGGACCGATTCTTATATCAGGGGTTAAAACAGAAGACATCATAATGAGATAACCTTTATCAGCTTGCTTTATACTGCTGAAAACACTGAAACAATGTCTAAAATATGAAGACAGAGTCCAAAACCGCAAACCTCCCCCCTTGGCCTCAAAGGCTCTACAAGCACCTCCTCCTTATACTCTGACAAAACATATCCAGGCATATTCCTTCTGAGATTGCCAAATCCCATTCATAATCTCCAGCAGTGGCCAGAAGGATCTGTATATCAGGGGTTAAAAGAAAAGTCATGATAAGAAGACAATGTTTATCAGATTGATACAGCTGTAATAACTATATAAGGAGAAAGTCCAGAATGTGTCCTCAACTCCATTATACTCTGACTTAACTCACCCAGACACAGACTTTTAAACTCTAAGAAATAAAATAAAAACTCCTCCACAGTTACAGTGCATAGAACACTTACCTCGTATTCTTCCTAATACACAGATATAAAGACTCTCATCTCATAATACTGAGATCCAGAGCCGGCGCATCCTATAGGCGACTTAGGCAGTCGCCTAGAGTGCACCGGCCCAGGGGGCGCAAGATTTTAGTGACTGGCAGGAGGGAAGCAAACAGCGCTTCCTCCTACCTGTCACTCAGTGTAGTGCGGGCGGGCGGCGCGGGTGGTCGACCGCGGTACAGGAGCATCCGTTTACTGTACCCGGCCGGACTGACAGGAAGTGACAGCACCCGGCCACGCTACAAAGATAGGTAGGAGGTACAATGGGGAGGAGGAGGGAGAGAACCACTGATCGGGGATGGATTGGGGAAGCACTAAGAGACAGTGGGGCAAGGGAGAGCAGTAACGGACAGGAGGGGAGAGCACTGAAGGACAGGAGGGAAGAGCACTGAGGGACCGGAGGGAAGGAAATATCACTAACGAACTGGAGGGGAAAGCACTAAGGGACAGGAGGGGAGAGCGCTAAGGGACAGGAGGGGAGGGGAGAACACTAAGGGACAGGAGAGGAGACCTCTAAGGGACAGGGGGAGGAGAAGAGATGAAACCACTAAGGGACAGGGGGAGTGTAAGAGAACATTAAGGGACATGGGGAGTGTAAGACAAACAAAGAGGCTGAGAAAGGGGTGAAAGTATAGCACAGAGGAGCTGGTAGGGGAGACAGACACGCAGAAGGGCTCAGGAGACACACGGAGTCACTTGTGAGGGAGACACACAGAGGAGCCTAGGGGGAAAAGATACACGCAAAGGAGCTGGGAAGGGTAAGGCACAAAGGGGCTTGGGGGAGTAAGACACGCAAAGGGGTTGGAAGGATGTAGAAGACATACAAAGAGGGGGGTAAGAGACACACAAGGGGCTTGTAAGAGATAAACGTAAGGAGGGTGTAAGACACAAAACTTAAAGAAAAAAAATATACCAAAAAAAAAGTATATTAACAAAAAATATATAATAATAAAAATAAAGAGCTGCTCCCCTTTCAGCCCCTATCCTACCCCGCGATCCCTCTCTTTCACACTACACACTTACACAATGCACAGACACACAATGCGTCCCGACACACACACCCATGCAAAGAAACATATAATGCATCCCTACTCACACACAGACACACCGAAACATACAATGCATCCTACACTCACACAGAAACACACAATGCATCCCTTACATACAAAAACACACAATGCATCACTTACATACACACAGAAACAAAATGCATATTTTACACACACTCAATGCACCCCTTACAGACACATGCACTGCATTACATACACAGAAACACACCTTGCATTCCTTACACATACAAACACAGATTCACACAATGCATCCCTTACACATACACATACACACACACCCAGAAACACACAATGCATTCCTTACACACAAACACACACTGCATCCCCTATACACACACTACATCCTTTACACAAATTGATATCCCTATACACTACATTCCATAAGAACACACACACATTACATCCTCTACAGTAACACACAACACATCCCCTACACACATACACTCCACTCCCTGTGCGCAAACTCATGGGTGGGCCATGTAGGTGGACTTATGGGCAGGCCTAATAGGCATACTCACGGTCAGGCCCTGGGGGCCCAGACATTGAGCTATGTAAGGGACCCCAAAAAAATGGAGCTGCTTCCTATTCGTTGATTTTTGTGAGCACTTTTACAAACACCCTCCAGAGAGCGTGTTCTACAACAGACCAGTGGAGCCAGACTGCAGCCTAAGCCCATCATCATCCTCTTGTCCTCATCTGGTGGTAAGTGGGCAATCCAGTATATTATTAGTGGTACTAATCTCTAATTTACCTCACATTAAAGGGACACTGTAGTCACCAGAACCACTACAGCTTAATGTAGTGGTTCTGGTGTCTATAGCCTGTCCCTGCAGGCTTTTCAATGTAAACACACTGCCTTTTCAGAGAAAAGACACTGTGTGCAGCACTGGCGTTGGCCCATATGGCAGATCATATAGGTGGTGCATTGTGATGTCACATGGTGGGCAGAGCATATGGGCGGGTGGCAAATATTTGTTTGCCTATGGCGGCAAAAATCCTTGCACCGGCCCTGGGTGCATATCATCCCGAGCCACTTGGCTGAAGGCCACTCGCGCTGTGCACCTTATTAAAGAAAATACCAAATATCCCTGGGCATGATTATACAGCCAAAGACCTTCAAACTAGAGCTACTCCATCTCTACAATCTGTAGGTGCATTTCCTTTTTTTTTTATATATATTTAACTGTACGGGATATTCTACACTATATTTTGTGTTGCTCTTCTTTTCTTGACATATCCTACCACCACTAAGAATGTATCTACTTCAGGGAATACACCAATGCGCTAGTCCCTCTAGCCATTATATGTATCTTCTATCTTACCAGAATGGAAAGACTCTAGCGTGGGTGTTTGAGCTGCCTATGTGTTTCAACTAGAAACCTAGTACCCAGATATTTTGCAGACATGCAAGGAGGATCAGCACCTGGTGGGGAACCAAGCTAAGATTGGAAATCCGTTTACCCAATTACCAGAAAACGGAACCAGGATACTTCTTACATTAAAATAAAAAAAAAAATCGGCAATTCCGGTGTGATTTGAAAGAACGTTAATGGCACAAGAATGGGCTGTACTCTACAACATTTGGTTCACAGATAAAGTAAGAAAAAGTAACAAATATTTATATTATGTATTTATTGAATATATAATATAAATATATCTTTTTTTCACTGCTTCTCCTTCTTTCCTCTAGTGCTCACTTCTCACTTGAGCTGTGAATAAAATCAATGTTTAGTGACAGTCGCCACAGACAGAACTCCAAAGCACAAAATAAAGAAAACAAGTGCTTCCATGTAGCGTTTCGGAGTTCGAATTTCAGGTGAATCTCTGATCACGCAATTCCTTGGAAACCAAATGTGAACGTCTACCACAATACCTGAAAAGACCATTTATAAGCATACAAACAACAGTATTGATATGGACCATGATACATTAAAGGACCACTCCAGGCCCCACAACAACTTAATCTCAATTAAGTCATTATAGGTTCTAGACGTTAAGGGTGCCAACATGCTTTAAGGGGTTAAAATGGTTTTGAAACGGTTTAACCTCAAAGTTCTCTTTAAATTGCCCATCTACGCACCCCTGAACCTTCTACTTTAGCCAAGGCACTAATGCAGAAACTCTGTACCAGGGAAAAACTGAGTGTGTTAATTGACCCTCTCAGTCTATCATTGGCTACCCATTCAGAAAACAACTTTACAACAGTATACATCGTCGTATAGATTTTTCATGCATTGTGCTCAGCCTTTAGATGTAAAAAAAAAAGTTGGTGTGCAAATTGCCAGAAACATCCACCAAGCCTCCTCCTGTGCAAGACCTGCACATGAATTGTTATCTGTCAACCTATCTTATATTGGTCAACTATTTGCAATGCTACAGCAACTATCATCACTGAATGCATAGTTACTGAGTTGGCTGTGGAAGGCAACACCCAGGCCTGTGACTCTGCTAACATCATACTTGAACTCCAATTTTTCATAAGTCCAACTTGACTAGCTTCCTGATAAGAAAATGTTCCATGTCATATAGCTACGTTGTGGATTATTGTGCAATGAAAATAACCATTTTTAGCATCTAACTATATTGCATTTTAACCCCTATTTTATATTTTTCTCACTAATATTTGTGTAGATGTATTTCAGGGTGGTCAACAAAATATGTGAAATAGCAAAGTGGTTCTAAAAGAAGGTTGAAGAGGAATAATGGTACTGAGGCAGTGAATTCACCTTGCAACCTCTCATCCATGATGCAACACATCAACCTCTATAGCTGTAAAGCCACCATCAACCAACACGAAGGAATTGGAACCCACCTGAAAATAGATCACAATGCTATCAAGAAAGTCCTCTTTCCTTATTACACTAATGCACTTCACATAACACACAATCAACTCCATTGTTTTGATTACGCACAAGTCCAAGTCCAAGCACAAACATCCTCCTTTAAGTGTCCTTCAGACATGCATGGTAATTAACAAAAGGAATGTGGTGGAAAAAGAGGGGGACAATAATGTTAATCTGGTCAATGAAGACGCCCCCAGGAAGGTGAGGTGTTAGAATTGTGATTGAATCACCTTAAGTTAAGCCAACTGTGTTGAAGTTGGGAGAGCTTGGAGAAATCTCTTAGCTATCAATAAATTGTACATTTATGAGATGTTCTCTCCAGAGATGGAACGGAATGACTAAAAATTTCTAAATGCAGCAGAGGGCACCAGACACCCATGTTAATGTAGCATTAATACACTTACCAATTGGTAGAGGGGTCCCACTCTGATATTGGTCTACTTGGATAAGAATGTTTTCATATATGTGGAAAGATAAGAGAACTAATCATAGTTTAATAAGTGCTTTTATTACTGAGAAAATACTAAACATAAAGCAAGGCCACTTAGGGATCAATCCCACTGCTCTTTCTTGAGGATAATTATCTCTTAAACATGTAGAATCCAAGGTTTCAATAAACATGGCCAGTCCTTCTCTGCAAATGAGTCACCTGGTAGGGGCCTTACAGCTAGCAATTCATTGAAACCTTGGATTCTGGATGTTTAAGAGATGGTTATACTAAAGAAAGAGCGGGGGGATTGAGCCCTTAGTGGCATCGCTTTATAGTGGCATCTCTTTGTATTTGTGCAATTTACTTTTTTTCAGTAATACATGTACTTACTACACTATGATTGGTTATGTTATCTATTCCTACTTTTTTTATCAAAGTGGACCAATATCAGAGTGGGATTCCTATACCGATTGGTAACTTATATTGGTACTTATATTAACAGTGGTGTCTGGCGCCCTCTGTTGTATATAGTAATTATTATATGCACGTCTGTTTTATTTACATTTTAGAGCAGTGTTTGCCAATTGGTGTTCTGCGGAACCCAAGGGTTCCGCGAGAACAAAATTGGGGTTCTGCGGCATTTCACCACATCTAAGATGGCTGCTGCTACCTGCTGTTCCCGGAAGGTCTGAAACCGCAAAGATTGCGCAACCGCAATCTCATAAGAGATCGCAGGAGCGCGATCTTAAGCCCGCCCTGCCATCAGCCCACCTTGCCGTCAGCACGCCTTGCCATCAGAGCCGCCCTAGCGGCCGCCCTGCCATCAGCCAGCCACTTAGACTTAGCTCGTCCGTGAGAGAGCTCGCGTAGTCATCAGCCAGCCCAGCAGTCAGCCAGCCAGCCCTGCCACCAGCCATTTTCTATTACTCATGGTAGAGGAGTGATAGAGAGTGGAACTGATAGTTAAAGCTCTTTTATTGTCATAGATAGAAAGCACTGTTAGGTAGGGACATAGGAATCTCTGTTAGGTAGGGACATAGAAAGCTCTGTTAGGTAGGGACATTGAAATTCTCTGTTAGGGACATTGAAAGGCTCTGTCAGGGGCATCTATCAGGGGCATTGAAAGACTCTTTGAGGGGCATTGAAAGAAGTCAGGGGCATTGAAATTCTCTGCTAGGGACATTAAAAGGCTCTGTAAGGGACATTGACATACTCTTTGAGGGGCATTAAAAGACTCTGTCAGGGGCATTTAAATTATCTGCTAGGGACATTAAAAGGCTCGGTCGGTGGCATTGACAGACTCTGTCAGGGGCATTAAAAGACTGTCAGGGGCATTGACATTCTCTGCTAGGGACATTAAAAGGCTCTGTAAGGGACATTGAAAGGCTCTGTCAAGGGCATTGAAAGACTCTGTCGTGGGCATTGAAAGACTCTGTCGGGGGCATTGAATGACTGTCAGGGGAAAAAAAACGGTTAACTGTATTTTTCAAAGTGTTCAAATCTTTTTGCTCCACGTCTAACTCAAAAACGCAGTTCTTTCTAAGAGTGTTATCAAGACCAGCATCCTTTTGCGTCAGGCTGTGAGATGTGTAATTTTTCAAAGTGTTCAAATCTTTTTGCCCCAAGTCTAACTCAAAAATCCTGCATTAGTTAAGTTCTTTCTAAGAGCATTATCAAAATCAGCATCCTTTTACGTCAGGTTGTGTATTTTTCAAAGTGTTTTTTTTTTTTTTTTTTTTTTTTAACCAATAAACAACCATGAATTTTGAAAGTTGGTTAAAGCAGGGAACTCTTCAGAGAAAAATTATTACTACTTCTACCTGTTTGGCACTTATAGAAACTGAGAAAGAAGATACAACTAAATCCAGAAAACATGCCCGAAATAGTTGTACCTACTGTTCCTCAAATAACAGAGACAAGTGACAAAAGAAAAAGAAAAGCACACAATGCTACCCAATCTTCTTCTCAAACAAAGAACAGCAAATATGATGATAGCTACTTGTAATTTGGATTCACAAGTGCCAGAGATGAAGATTGTCCTGAAGCACAATGAGTACTTTGCAATAAAATATTGCCAAACAGTTCATTAGCACCTGTTAAAAATACATTGTCATTTTGAGCAAAACCACGCAGAGTACAAAGATAAAGACATTGACTTTTTTAAGCGAAAGCTAAAGGAGTACCAGATGAGTAAACAATTTATGAGCAAACATTTTCAAAATGCTAATGAAAAGGCCACAGAGGCTTCTTACAGAGTGAGTTATCGCATAGCACTTGTAGGAGAAGCACACACAATTGGGGAATCACTAATAAAACCATGTGTAAAATAAATAGTGTCATGTATTTTAAGGGAGAAGTTGAGTAAAATACATTGAAGCTGTGCCACTTTCCAAAAACACCTACTGCACACACACACACACACACACAATGCACCCCTCACACACACTATACTCCTCACAAATACACACTACACCCTTCACACATACACACAGTAGCTCCCAAACACACTGCACCACACACACACACACAATACTTCCAAACATATATGTGTATATATATACTACAGAACCCCTCACACACATACTGCACCCCTAAACACATTCCAGACACACACTAGATCCCTTACCCAACTCTGGATCATCTACACATATACACACACTAGATCCATATCTACACTCTGAATCCTCTACACACACACTCACTAGATCTCCTATACACACGCTGCACCACCTACACATGCTCATTACATTTCTGTATCCCCTATGCACACACTAGATTCCTTATAAGCAAACACATACTACATTCCCTAAACACACACGCACTACAGACTGTATGCGCACACTCGCTACATCCCCTATACACACTCTGCCCCTATACACACATTCTCTAAAGCACCTAGACACACATACATTACATTACACCACAAACACAACATGACTTAAACCAACCTATTAACACAAAACCACACCACAATCAGCTCACTCTACACACACGCAATCCCATAATCAGGCTCCAAACACATGCATAGTACTCTTTCCTGGCATTTTTGTCTCCAGGTATTCCATTTATGGAGACACCAGAGACAAGTTTCAAGCAAACACAACGCAAGCATGTTAATAAATTTGCTTGCGCTGTGCAGAACAAATACAGGGCCGTTTTCTTCAGCAGAGCTCTGCGCATGGTCTGCTGTGGCAGAGCATTGAACCAACATGCTCACTTTGAGATGGGGCGTGCTTATCTGGCAAAACACACACCCCTTTTCAGTGAGCCGCTGTGATTAAAAATTTCCCCGCACAAATTTAATTCCCAGTCCGGCCCTGTACTCACAAAATAAATTTCTATCAATATTATTGCTATAAACCTGTTATGTACTCATACCTATGTTTCTGTGTATTTCATTCACATGCAGCTATTAGGTACTTTTACTTAGAGATTTATTGCCATTGATCTATGTTAAAGATGCACACAACAAATTACTGTATATCTATCATACACGCATACACACCACAAATTACAGTACATTGTAAAAATTTTGAACTTCATAAATGAACAACATTTTGGCATCATAATGGGGTCAGGGAAAAGACCTGAATAATATACTTCAAGGTTTCCAGATTAGATAATATCGAGGACTCTGGAAATCAGACCTGCAGACACAGGTTGTCAGTGTAAATTGATTTCTAAAGTTTAATGGGAGAGGAAGGATTTTTATGCAAAAAGAGAACAGTGTCTAGTACAGGCCCTGTGACTCCATACACCTCCAGACAGCTAACTCTGTCGAAGGCATTTCCAGCGTCCAGAGCAACAAAGGCCACCAGGAAGGAAATAGATTTGCAGATATGGATCAGATGTAACAGTTTGCAATGTTATCGCCTCCCTCACGGTTCTTAACAAAGTCTGTTTGATCAGGATGAACTAATTTGGGAATGAAATTCTTAAATCTCTCCATCAGGATCTTGGGAAATATTTTAATATCGGTATTCAACAGGGATATGGGGCGATAGTGAGGAAATTATGATCTTTGTCTGGTTTAGGAATCGGGTTATACAGGCTTGTAGCATCTCCAATGGGAACGGGCAACCCTTATTTATTTCTCCAAATATTTTTTATAATATTGGTTTGGTAGGTAGTTGGTATTGGTATGAGCTGTGGTGGGCTCAATTATCTTATAGAAACGGGCTGTGTAACCATCTGGCCCTGGGGATTTTCTCTCCTTGAGGTCTTTAATAGATTTAGAGATCTCATCCAGGGTCAGAGGAGAACTCAATTTCTTCTTTTTCTTCATCCTTGCCCAATGTTGGTAGTTTCAATTTTTTGAGAAACTCACGTCTTGCTTCTGAGGTTGCCTGTTCCGATCGGAGATTATACAGAGCCCTGTAATATGAGGCAAAAGCTTTACCTATATCTGATGGAGAGATATTAACTTTGTCTCAATTAATTATATTCCTAATTATTTGGCTTCTTTTTTTAAATTTAAGTTTGTCCGAAAAATACTTGCTAACTCTATTATCCCCATGGTACCAAATTTATTTTAATTTTATTATGGCGTTCTTTGTTTTATTTCTAAATTTATTTATTATTTCCAATTGGGTCTCCCTAATTTGAGCTGATCTCAGATCTGTAACCATTTTTCTATTTTCCTGCTCCAATTTAGCCAAAACAATATAAAAATCATTTAAACTATTCCCACTGGATTTCCTGCGTTGGACCGCCAACTTAGTTTGAAAACCTTGCATGATGCTTTTGAAAGCACACCATAGTGTGCCACTAACCTTATTATTGCCATTATTCAAAAATAATTATTTAGCCTGTCTTAGCAGATACTTCCAGGTTTCATCAGAATGTATACGTTTTTTTTATTCAACCTCCAGGAAGTTCTGCCCTCCCATGGTCCATTTTCCACTATCTGTACAAGTATTGGGGCATGATCAAACCAGGTAATTATATCAATTTTTGATTTCCACAATTCGACCAGGTTGCAGCTTTTAGTTAAAAAGTGATCAATTCTTGAATAAGATTTGTGAATTTTCGAAAAAAAAAAAAAAGTAAAAATCACGATTGTTAGGGTTTTGAGTTAGGGCAAGAGTGTAAAGCAGGGATCCTCAAACTGTGGCCCTCCAGATGTTGCTGAACTACAACTCCCATGATTCTCTGGCTATCTTTGTAAATCAAAGAATCATGGGAGTTGTAGTTCAGCAACATCTGGAGGGACACAGTTTGAGGACCCCTGGTGTAAAGTGACTGATCAGGGTGAGATTGTCCAAGCATCTTTGCTATGAATGAAATTGGTTGAATCCAGGATTAAGACTCAAGGTGTTTTAACCCACCCAAACACTTCAACCTACAGCTGCATTCATGCAGGAATATAAAGTAACTGCTCGGGATACTATTAACAAATCATTGTACTTTTTGTCAAAGAAAAGATTTGTTCGAGTTAGGATTAAACCTCAAGTCGTAATTACCGCCAGAAATATTCCAAACACTTTTGAACCTACTGCTATGTTCAGAACCGAAGTGCAAAATAACTGCTTAGGGTAATGTCAGCTGAGCAGTATACTTTTTGTTATGACTGAGGTTAATTAACATCAGAGTTAAATCTTTAGATATATTCCAAACACTGCAACCTGTAGCTATAATCCATGCAGTAAAATTGACAACTACTCTTTGCTCAGAGTAATATTGACAAAACAATATGCTCCTTGTTGTATAAGAAGTTGGTCAAAGTCAGGATTAATTCTCCAAACCCTCTAACCACCAGATATTTTCTAGATAGCTAAACCTCCAGGAGAGAAAAGCTGCTTAGGGTGGTATCTACTAAGCAGTAAACTTTTTTGCTGTAGAAGAGTTTGGTTAAAGTCAGGGTTAGATCTCAGGAAACTTTCACCACCAGGAATGTTCCGGCATTAAGCTAACCTACAGCTATAATCCAAACAATAATGTAAAGTGGCTGCTTAAGGTGATACTGACCAAGCAGTAAACTATTTACTATTAAGGAGGCTTGTCATATCAGGGTTAAATCTCACAGCACTTCAGCATCCAACTATCTTCCTGACAGGGGTGTAGGCTAACTATTTGTGGTAGATTTGACTAAGCCGTATGTAGCGGATGGTACTAGGGTTGTCCTAATAGACTGTGGTAAAAATGCAATTTGTGTGTTGTTTTCTTCTATATGGTTAAACTGTATGTAGGATTTGTATGATTGTTTGGTATTTTCCATCCTTATTCCATACGAATGGAAACTACCGAACCAATAGACCACCCCAGAGAGAAGTGTGTACCTTATTAGACTTCACACTTCTCCAACCACAGGTTAATTGGTACTTTGTGCATGTACTTTGTGCACGAAAATCTCAGCGGTGTTTGGTCGTCGAGTGTCTGGAACTCAAATCGGACACTCAATTACCCGAACACCGTGGAGACCTCCAGGGCTCCGTAACTCACGAACGGGAAGGCTAATCAGCCCCCCGTTCGGTAAGTTTAAAGTACCGAACAAGGGGATTCATACGAATGTAATGTTAATCGTGGATGGCAGTTTTTTATGTGTGTTTTACCTCCCGAACGGAGACCGACCGCAGGGCCAAAACACATGGAACCCTTTTCGGATACCACCTCGTGTGCGGTCGGTCAAACTACACCCTCCACCTAACTCCCGAACCCCTGGTCCGATCTGGGTGAATTTTGGATATCTTAGTCACCCAGATCAGGGCTACCAGGGGGTACCCAAAGTATTATTATCACTGCTTGTTTTAGGGTACATCCAGAACTCAGGGAAAACTACAGCATGTGTAATGGGATTAAGTGTCACACAGAGGGGAGGAGATGTGTGGGAGGTAACGGTTACACTATTGGATACTGTACTGATTAATGTGAATCCCTCCCTTGCATGGGAGAATGCTTTATAAGGAGGCTGTGTGGATTAAAAGTCAGTTCTGCTCCTGATGCTGTGTGTCGTCCAGTCATTAGGATCTGTATGGGGATATTCGTGGATTATATTAAACGGGAATTATTACTTTATGGTATTTTTACTACTTGTTCCTGAGCCTCACTGGGATATTTAGTGGAGTTAACCTGTGGGATACCAGGCCTCCGCTACATTGGTTGGCAGCGCTGGGATCCAGACTCACAGAGGAACAAGTACCAATGAAGTACGGATGGAGATTGACTATTCTACTCTAAAACGCTCCACGCTAAAAGACCTCCTGGAAGCAAGGGGCATTCAAGCCAGCAATAAAAAGAAAGCGGTACTTATTACCGAACTAATGGCGGAATACCGAACAGATGGCGGTTCGGTTCCCGAACATAGTGATTCGGCAGAAAGACAGGAACAAATGGAGTTCCAGAGACAGCTATAATTTAGGCTGTCTTTTTATGGAGAGAACCCACCGGCAGAGATCATCTCCAAGACAATGATGGAAGTCCAGGAGTTTGTACTGAGGCAAAGGGTAACGACAACTCCAGAACGTAACTCAGCAGTAAACGGGATAACAGAGGGTAAGCCAAAAATACCTTACCAGGCAATTAAAATGTATGTGGAGGCAGAGGAAGATATAGATGCATTCCTCCAAGATTTTGAAAGACTGTGTACCTTACATAACATCAGCTCAGAAGATTGGGTCCCCATTTTAGCTGGGCGACTAACCAGGCGAGCAGCAGAACCTTACCGTACTGTACCCGACGAAGAAATTCGGGACTACAGTCGGTTAAAGGAGGTTATATTGGCTCGGTATGTCATCACACCAGAGGCATACCGAAGGCGGTTCAGGGAACTAAAGAAGGTGGAAAAGGACTCCCATGCAGAGTGGGCTTGTAGATTACAGCGGTCGGCTTTCGGATGGGTACAGGCTAACAAAGCACAGTCCATGGAGGACATATTACAAATGTTGCAGCTAGGAAAGCGGATGACTACATGGATGCTCGCAGGCAGCAAAAACCTGTAGTCCTTAAGACCGCTGTAAGACCCCTAGGGAGGTCAAGCTACCCCACCAACACAACAGCACCACCCCGACAACTACCACCATCAGCCACTGCCCAACCGAGATTACGCCAGCCTAGCTCTGGGCCATGTCACCACTGCCAGAAATGGGGACACTACAAACAAGAATACCTGCAACTCCGAGAGTGATCCACCTGGATCCGACCAGGACCACCACCACCACCGAGAGCAGCAGCCCACTACTACCAGGATGTGATCACGACACCCTATGGCTCATCAGTTCCAATCACCACCGTAGAACAGTGGGAAGTGCTACATGAGGCAGATCCCATACAGGCAAATGCTGATAACCGCCGGCATCACAGACAAACCGTATACATGGAGGGTAAAGCTGTGCAAGGGGTCCGCGATTCAGGAGCCACTATAATTTTGGTCAAAAGCCACCTAGTCTCGGATAAAGCCAAGACAAGCAAGACTGTAGCCGTCAGGGTAGCCGGGGGAGTAGTATACCGGCTACCTACAGCAAGGGTTCATCTACATTAGGGAGTGAGGTCAGGAGAGGTGGAAGGGGGGTTGATGCCACAATTGCCCGCGGATGTTTTGCTGGGAAATGATCTGGGAAGGCTCATGTCTGCTTTTGAGCCCCAGACCCCAACCACAGGGGAAGACCATCCCGTGGTCACCAGACAACAGGCCCGCACCCAGGTCCACAACACACTGCAGGAGGTTCAGGTAAGAGATCCCTCCCCTTCATTAGATCGTGTCCCCTGGGCCCCTCCTAACGAATTTGTAGCCAAGGTGATAACTGACCCTACGTTACAAATATATAGGGACAAGGTCGCAGCTGACCAACCCGGGGGGGGAGGGCAAGAGATTTATGTGGGATAAGCAGCTATTATAGAGGGAGTCTGACAAACAGATAGCCGGGTCAGACCCGATAGTTATGAGGCAGCTAGTGGTGCCGCAGCAGTACCGAGTCGAGTTACTCCGGATAGCACATGATATTCCGCTATCCGGACATTTAGGGGTAAGTCGAACCAGATACAGACTGACCCAAAGTTTCTTTGGGCCGGGAATCAGCCAGGAAGTTTGCAGGTATTGCAGCACTTGCGATACGTGCCAGAGGGTAGGAAAAAGGGGAGACCGACGAAAGGCAAAACTACACCACCTACCCATAATCGAGGAGACTTTTAGCAGAGTAGCAGTGGATTTAATAGGACCCCTCCAGAAAGCTAGCCCTTCAGGCAAGAAATATATCCTGACTGTTGTGGACTATACCACTATATATCCAGAGGCGGTGGCTCTGACTAATATCCATGCTGAAACGGTGGCTGAGGCCCTCATGCAGATCTTCTCCCGGATGGGGTTACCCAGGGAGATCATCTCGGATCAGGGTACCCAATTTACCGTGGAAGTCACCCAACACCTCTGGAAGTTCTGTGACATTAAGCCTATTATCAGTGCCCTTTACCACCCCCAGACTAATGGGCTCTGCGAACGGTTCAACGGTACAATGAAACAAATGCTCCGAACCTTCGCAGAGACCCACAAGGACTGGGAGCGATTCCTGCCGCACCTCCTCTTCGCTTACCGTGAGGTGCCGCAGGAGTCCACTGGGTTTTCCCTGTTCAAATTGTTATTTGGGAGAAGGGTAAGGGGCCACTAGACCTGATTAGAGAACATTGGGATGGAGACCGGAGCGCAGACGGCACTCCCATCATATCATATGTGTTGGCATTCCGAGACCACCTAGAAGCATTGACTAAGACGGTAAAGGAAAACCTTCAGGCGGCTCAGACCCACCAGCACACATGGTACGATCGTGGACCGTAGCTTCCAGGTCGGACAGAAAGTTTTAATTTTAAAACCTGTCCGTCATGATAAGCTACAGGCCGCCTGGCAAGGCCCTTATAAAGTGGTGGAACAGAGATGTGACACCACTTATATAATCGGCTCCTGTGCTGGAACTGGAGGGCGACGCATGCTCCATGTGAACATGATGAAGCCCTACCAGGAACGCTCCGAGAAGGTGACCGCTATATGCGCGCCCAACTCTGACGAGTTTGACAGCCTTCTGCTCCCAGACCTGCTGGGAGACGGTCAGTTGTCTGGGGATTTAGGCGAGGTTGCACTGGAAGACCGGCTGAGCTCCCAGGAGCGTATAGAGGTACAACAACTGTTAAAAGAGAAGCAAGACACCTTCTCTAATGTACCTGGATGCACCTGGATGCACCTGGATGCACCTTCTCTAATGTACCTGGATGCACTCCTCTGGCCACTCACCGGGTAGAAACCCCAGGACAACTTCCCATGCGCCATGGGAAAATATGGGAAGCAGTATGGGAAAATATGCGCAAGGAGATTAAGGAATTGCTCCAGCTGGGGGTGATTGAGCCCTCAGACAGTCCCTGGGCTTCTCCGGTAGTTCTCGTGCCAAAGCGGGATGGTACGACCCGTTTTTGCGTGGACTACTGGAGGTTGAATGAGAAAACCGTGTCCGACGCCTAGGATAGACGAACTGCCTCCCCGGATCAGACTGGGTATGCCGGCTTGTGGGCAAGGGGGAGCAGTGTAGCGGATGGTACTAGGGCTGTCCTAAAAGACTGTGCTAAAAATGCAATTTGTGTGTTGTTTTCTTCTATATGGTTAAACTGTATGTAGGATTCATACGAATGGAAACTACCGAACCAATAGACCACCCCAGAGAGAAGTGTGTACCTTATTAGACTTCACAACCGCAGGTTAATTGGTACTTTGTGCATGTATCTGGGTGGCCGCCGTTATGTATACGAACACGTGGTGGCGACCATCTTACGCACGAAAATCTCAGCGGTGTTTGGTCGTCGAGTGTCTGGAACTCAAATCGGACACTCAACTACCCGAACACCGTGGAGACCTCCAGGGCTCCATAACTCACGAACGGGAAGGCTAATCAGACCCCCGTTCAGTACCGAACAAGAGGATTCATACGAATGTAATGTTAATCGTGGATGGCATTTTTTTTTATGTGTGTTTTACCTCCCGAATGGAGACGACCGCAGGGCCGACCATGTGCGGTCGG
Source organism: Pelobates fuscus (assembly GCF_036172605.1). Classification (NCBI taxonomy): domain Eukaryota; kingdom Metazoa; phylum Chordata; class Amphibia; order Anura; family Pelobatidae; genus Pelobates; species Pelobates fuscus. The sequence goes on along the minus strand of NC_086319.1, from coordinate 390,666,829 downwards.
TCAAATTACACCCTCCACCTAACTCCCGAACCCCTGGTCCGATCTGGATGAATTTTGGATATGTTTGTCACCCAGATCAGGGCTACCAGGGGGTACCCAAAGTATTATTATCACTGCTTGTTTTAGGGTACATCCAGAACTCGGGGAAAACTACAGCATGTGTAATGGGATTAAGTGTCACACTGAGGGGAGGAGATGTGTGGAAGGTAACGGTTACACTATTGGATACTGTACTGATTAATGCGAATCCCTCCCTTGCATGGGAGAATGCTTTATAAGGAGGCTGTGTGGATTAAAAGTCAGTTCTGCTCCTGATTCTGTGTGTCATCCAGTCATTGGGATCTGTTTTTGGATATTCGTGGATTACTTTGCTTACGGGAATTATTACTTTATGGTATTTTTACTACTTGTTCCTGAGCCTCACTGGGATCTTTAGTGGAGTTAACCTGTGGGATACCAGGCCTCTGCTACACCGTATTCATTTTGTTATTAGAAAACATTTCTGTTCAGTAAATCTTATTACGGTTTGTGTATTTTTAACGCCACTTCCACCACATTTAACCTGGCGACGTTATTCCCTTATTGTGCTCAAGGAAGAAAAACAAAAACAAGTTTACAAACAGAATATTAAACAAATTTAATTTATCAACAGTCCCAGGTGTAGGATCAAGTAGATGTTCCAGATAGATCTCTCTTTTGCTTAACCGGTGTTTCACTGGAGGTTTAAAATTTATGTGCCCTCTTTTTTCCCTTTAAAAACTCGGTGTATTGGAATAGAGAGAGTTTTACCCCATTGGAGAGGAGGGAATAGGTTCCAACAACTGTCCGAAAGGGAAACCTTTTGAATCCATAAGTTGCGTACTCTGGAACCACGGGGACTGAATGTTGACATAGACTCGATTTGTTTTAATTTAACTCTAGGTCATATGGCCGTTCTTCCATCTCAATCCAACTTGACTGATGTAAATACTTATTTCTTGTATTTTGCTTTAATTTAAATAAGAATCAGGTTTCCCCTTACTACAAATTATTTACATATAGATTATGGTAGGTAAAAAAAACAACCTTTCTAATCATAATAAAATAACATTTTTGGTGAAAGACACTTTGAAATATTAGTATGTGTCTTTTTGAAAAAATGAATATATGTCTCTATATTTTATGTTTATTTGTATATTCTTATAAGATTGTAACTGATTGCTGTCAGTATAAAAAGAACATCCAGTAATTAGATACATAATTTAAAGGACATATTTCAGAATGATGTATGATCAGCTGAGACTACAACATTAATCATCCTCGACCATGAACAGGTGAAAAGGATCTGGGAACCACCAATAGGAAGAATGAAGGAGAAGACACCCACTGGAATCACCAATGAACTAAAGGGACTAGTCCTATCTAAGGGGACTGATGGGAGGGTGGAATTAGGCTGCTTTTTTGGGAGCACCACTGATGTAATTGTTTTTATTGAATATTGGTCTCTGAAGAAGTCCCATAAGAGGACGAAACGCGTAAGACTAAATTTTCTTTTATATTGCATTTTTATACTTACTACCCATAAACCTTTTTTCTACTCATCTACCTGTCGGAGTCCAGCATTGTTCCTGATATTGGGTGATACCAGCCCCCCCAAATACCAGGCAAGGCACCATTAGAGTGCATAAAACTTCAAAATCCTGTGAGTGCAATCTTTAGAAGGGATTATTATATTTCGATCAACTGTATTATTCTATGTTCTTTTTTTTTATTATATTTTAGGTTTATCAGCTGTATCCCCTGTGTATTATATTTTTGTGCTTGTTTAGAAATAAATCACCCTGGTGCTCTGCATAGTCCAAGAAAAAAAAATGTGAGATGATACCCATCTGATATTTATAATAAAAAAAAAAGAAAAAAGATAAGTTATAAAGGTATAAGCATGATATTGTCCTAGAAGTCACATCCTGCATAATCTATTACTTGAACAAGGATAGATTCATGTGCTCATAATAGCTGTGAGGTCCATTTCTAGGACCAGTTGCAGCTTGCAGTGTTTGAATGGAGTGATTCCTTCAAAAAAATCATTGAGCCCAGCACGTAGACTCTTCTCTATGTTTACAATGCAGATAATACTGCCCCCAGTAGGCAATTTCTTCACAGCCTCCTTTAACTGGTATAGTACATGAATTTTGGCGAAATACAGGTCAGTTCCAAATACATCTATATTCAGACGGTGATTCCCTTCCCCTAAGGGCACTGGAAACATAGGGGATCCAAGGCTGAGGAAGCCTAAAAACGTTTTGTATGATGCAGGAGTAGTAAAAGCAATGAGGTCATCATTGCTTGCAGATGGTTTTGTTTTTTTGATACCATTATTGACATCAAAGCTACCTTGCAATTGGAATGAGCTAGTGGCTTCACCTAATGCATCACATGGGTATGAGCAGAGCCACTGAACCTCCCAGCGCTGCATTAACTCAAGATTGGCTTTATTGGTGGACATTGGAAGCCAGGCTTGCACGAGGAAGCCTCCAGGAAGAAGATCCTCTTCTTTAAGACGTCCAGGAAACAAATTGTGCACCTCAGAATATTCAAGGAAGACAGGAGGAATGCAATTATCACATGTAGAGGATACTCGAGATTCCAAAATCTTGATTGTCTCCTCCAACTGCTCAGCAGAAATGAATACAGAAATATCAGCCTAGATAAGACATAAATGAGAGATCAGAGTAAGAAGGGCACCTTGAAAATGGCAATGAGACCAGAAATAACCTTTGTTAGATAAACATCTCAGGCAACTCCCTGAAAAAAGAAACAAAGTGGCTACATAAAACGTTCCTAAGGAAACCGAATATACATAGGCATTTTCAATTATTACGTTTTAAATGGTGTGCTACACATGGTGGATATTGTAGTATGGCTCGACTAGTGACCTTCTCCTGTCTGCTGCTCCAATCCTTACTGCTAACTTGAACTTGCAAGACTTCGTTTGGGCAGCTCCACTCCTTTGAAACAACTTGGGAGTGCCTAAACCCATCAGGCTATCGCCTATTCTTCAAAATGGAACACTTGAACAGCTTTTTTTTTTATCTGTTTGCTGAGAATAATCATTACGTCGGGGAACTAAAATAATAAAAAATGCCAAATCCCCAGTAGAATCTCTCTCTATAGTTACTGAATTCCTAGGCAAAAAGCTAGTGGTAAGATGAAATCAGAACATTTGTAAAGGGGAGAGATCTACTAAACTGTTGATTGGCTATAGTGTAGACTATTGCGGGGGGTATAGAAAGACCATCCATGGGAAGTTTATTAGGATGGGAGGAAAAAATGTAAATAAGCAGATAAGTATCTATATGTTGTACCAGGATCTTAGCACCCATGAAGGTGCAGGAGGGAACACCGGTTTAAGGATGGAGCCAATTTTCCCTTAAGGACGGAGCCAATTGTACAAGTTGTGATCAAAACAAAATGTAAAAAAAACAACAAAAAAAAAACTGGAATTTGCGCTATATGTCTAATTCACCCACACACTTTTATATATTATTATGTGCTCACTTCCTGTCAGTACAACCGGCGGCCGGGTATAGGAAACAGAAGGTCCTGTCTTGAGGTCCGCGCCACACTACACAGGGAGGTAGGAGGACAAGGGGAGAGGAGAGCCCACCAGGGAAGGGGGATGAGAGCAGAGCCCACCAGGGAAGGGGGAGGAGGGAGGGAGAGGGGAGCAGAACCCACCAGGGAAGGGGGAGGAGGGAGGGAGAGGGGAGCAGAGCCCACCAGGGAAGGGGGAGGAGGGAGGGAGAGGGGAGCAGAGCCCACCGGGGGAGGAGGGAGGGAGAGGGGAGCAGAGCCCACCGGGGGAGGAGGGAGGGAGAGGGGAGCAGAGCCCACCGGGGGAGGAGGGAGGGAGAGGGGAGCAGAGCCCACCAGGGAAGGGGGAGGAGGGAGGGAGAGGGGAGCAGAGCCCACCAGGGAAGGGGGAGGAGGGAGGGAGAGGGGAGCAGAGCCCACCAGGGAAGGGGGAGGAGGGAGGGAGAGGGGAGCAGAGCCCACCGGGGGAGGAGGGAGGGAGAGGAGAGCAGAGCCCACCAGGGAAGGGGGGCAGTAAGAGGAGAGACCACCAGAGAAGTTTTTACAGGCTTTAGGGGACAACCTGAGAGCTCAGGCACTGCATAAGCTGGCTATTCCGACCATCCAAGTGGATAAGTTGATTTACTTGTTTCTAACCCAGAGAGCTACGAGAGAGAGAGAGCTACGAGAGAGAGAGAGCTACGAGAGAGAGAGAGCTACGAGAGAGAGAGAGCTACGAGAGAGAGAGAGCTACGAGAGAGAGAGAGCTACGAGAGAGAGAGAGCTACGAGAGAGAGAGAGCTACGAGAGAGAGAGAGCTACGAGAGAGAGAGAGCTACGAGAGAGAGAGAGAGAGAGCTACGAGAGAGAGAGAGAGAGAGAGCTACGAGAGAGAGAGAGAGAGCTACGAGAGAGAGAGAGAGAGCTACGAGAGAGAGAGAGAGAGCTACGAGAGAGAGAGAGAGAGCTACGAGAGAGAGAGAGCTACGAGAGAGAGAGAGAGAGAGCTACGAGAGAGAGAGAGAGAGAGAGAGAGAGAGAGAGAGCTACGAGAGAGAGAGAGAGAGCTACGAGAGAGAGAGCTACGAGAGAGAGAGAGAGAGAGAGCTACGAGAGAGAGAGAGAGAGAGCTACGAGAGAGAGAGCTACGAGAGAGAGAGAGAGAGAGAGAGAGAGAGAGAGAGAGAGAGAGAGAGAGAGAGAGAGAGAGAGAGAGATATTTCTTGGAAGGAAAGGAGCAGGCAGATTCCCTTTGATGCAAAAAAGTGGGGTAATGAAAGTGGAGCAGAAAGGCCACAGCAAACAAGACCCAGTGGAGCGCTTATCTAAATAACTTGACTCACCCTTATATTAAGGGGTATGTAATACGAGAAAATCTAAAGGGAAAAAAATATAATGGAAACAATAGTGTAGTATATCTGGACTTGGTATTCTTAGAGAGAGGAGCTGTATATATAACAAACTCACATGGTTCAGATCATAAATGCAGAGGTATTTTAAAGCAAATACCAAGCTTCTTCAATAGCTGTATGGTAATCCTCAAAGAAAAGGAGAGAAAGGGAACAATGGACCAGAGTCCTAGTGTGTTATCTTCAACCCAATGTGGCAGTAAAACAAGTACAAGTGCTTGCTCACCTTTGAGAGAGCCAATCCAAACTGGGCTCTCAGTGTAATAGGTAATGTGCCCTTAAGAGGGCACTACTCTTCTTTGTTTGCAGGAGAATAGATGCAGGTCGTAGGCTCATATAAAAAATATAAAACTAATTTATTGTAAAACACTTACATAAAATACAAAATAAAAGTCCCATAAAATAATGGTGAAGGGATGAGTCCTCGTCCGAGACGCGTTTCGCCTTATGAAAAGGCTTTTTCAATTGGTATCCTGCTTGTATAATCCCGTCTGTTTAAATAGCCAGAAAGTCCTCTCCTATTGGTGCTTGCTGTCTTCCGGATCACCAAATAAGGAGAGGGGTGTTTCCATCATCTGTTGTAAATGTCCTTAATTCCGGAAGTGACGTATCGTACTTGCCGCAATGTCACTTCCGTTTTGTTCGTAACCCCCATTTTTGTTATTGGCAAACATGTAGTCTTCAAGCATACTTCCATAGCATTTGTATTCTTGGTATTGCATATAAAATGTGGACAAAGAAGAGAAGGAAAGGGGGGGTCAATGTAATATCATAACTCCATGGACATTGAAATCCAAAATAAATAAAAACAAAGAGAGGTCACTTCATTATAACGAACAGCAGTTCATATTCTCTATGTAAGGCAACTTGTCCTATTCACCTTATGTATAGGGTACATGAATGCATTAAAGGGTCTTCAATAGCATTACTCCCTTAAAGAGACACACATCTAATTGATGATTAACAAAATATAAAGATAAACTCAGGCTCGTATGGTCCATATGGAGCAGCTTGCCCTATCAGCCATATGTATGGGGTACATAAGTACACAAATTAATCTTTAATGAAGTTACCTTAAAGAGGTACATGACAGATTAATTATTAGTAATACATAGATTAAATTACAAGCATCTTGGTTCATCACAGTGAAGACCATATGTGAAGGCTGAGAGGAAAGGGAAAAAAAATATAGTGAATAGGACAAGTTGCCTTACATAGAGAATAAGAACTGCTGTTCATTATAATGAAGTGACATCTTTGTTTTTATTTATTTTGGATTTCAATGTACATGAAGTTATGATATTACATTGACCCCCCCCTTTCCTTCTCTTCCTTGTCCACATTTTATATGCAATACCAAGAATACAAATGCTATGGAAGTATGCTTGAAGACTACATGTTTGCCAATAACAAAAATGGCAGTTACGAACAAAACGGAAGTGACGTTGCGGCAAGTACGATACGTCACTTCCGGAATTACGGACATTTACAACAGATGATGGAAACCCCCCTCTCCTTATTTGGTGATCCGGAAGACAGCAAGCACCAATAGGAGAGGACTTTCTGGCTATTTAAACTGGCGGGATTATACAAGCAGGATACCAATTGAAAAAGCCTTTCTATAAGGCGAAACGCGTCTCGGACGAGGACTCATCCCTTCACCATTATTTTATGGGACTTTTATTTTGTATTTTATGTAAGTGTTTTACAATAAATTAGTTTTATATTTTTTATATGAGCCTACGACCTGCATCTATTCTCCTGCAAACAAAGAAGAGTAGTGCCCTCTTAAAGGCACATTACCTATTACACTGAGAGCCCAGTTTGGATTGGCTCTCTCAAAGGTGAGCAAGCACTTGTACTTGTTTTACTGCCACATTGGGTTGAAGATAACACACTAGGACTCTGGTCCATTGTTCCCTTTCTCTCCCTTTCTTTGAGGATTACCATACAGCTATTGAAGAAGCTTGGTATTTGCTTTAAAATACCTCTGTGTTTATGATCTGAGCCTATCCCTCTCAGTCTCTGAACCATGTGAGTTTGTTACATATACAGCTCTTCTCTCTAAGAATACCAAGTCCAGATATACTACACTATTGTTTCCATTATATTTTTTCCCCCCTTTTGATTTTCTCGTATTCCATACCCCTTAATATAAGGGTGAGTCAAGTTATTTAGATTAGCGCTCCACTGGGTCTTGTTTGCTGTGACCTTTCTGCTCCACTTTCATTACCCCACTTTTTTGCAAGTTATTGTGTTAAGGTTTGGAGGTACCTTCACGTGTGTGAGCTGCTTAGTGGAATCAGGTTCTTCACCATATTATATTCTAAGCACCTACATAGCACGGTTTATTTGTTATTAGATTCCCTTTGATGCAGTGTATCTTTATATCAGAGGATAAACACTTTTGTCTTTACTGCTATTGTGTCTGTATTATTGACATTAGGGGCTAAATACCAGAGCCTCTGTAGGTGATCGGCTGTGAAGGTTATATTGATTGTTGTCTGCCTGTGTTTATCACTGCCTCCAATCTCTAATATACTCACCTTATTATTTACATTTTTTTCCTAAATCACTCCTCACCCCGTCACCCCTTGTTATAGTCTACTCTATAGCCAAACAGTTTAGTAGATCTCTCCCCTTTACAAATTTTCTGATCTCCAATCTGATTTCATCTTACCACTAGATTTTTGCCTAGGAATTCAGTAACTATTGAGAGAGATTCTACCAGGGATTTGGCATTCTTTATTATTTTAGTTCCCCCACCTAATGTTTATACTCCATTAGCAAACAGATAAAACTGCTGTTCAAGTGTTCAATTTTGGCAAACAGAAATTAAGCCAAACAAGTCACTGACTAGACAGCCAAATGGATAATCTATTTCCGCACACACTTTTTACCGTTTACTATATTCCAAACAGTTACCTTATTGTTGATCAAATGCCATAATAGGGATCTCTCGATAAGGAGTTCCCTTACTTTTGTGCATAGAGAAAATAGCACTCCAAATCAACCTATCCCTAAACGAGCCTTTCAGGTCACCTGATCTATAATAATTTAGACAATACTATTCTGTATTGGCTTCTGTTACTGCTAGTTTGCATTTGACACATAGCAATCCTACCGAGACTAGGTTATTTTTTATTATATTTGGTATTTTTCATACTACATATTATCTTTATCCTGCTTTAGGTTGCTATTGTCTATTTCTTATTGCCGTTTAGTATTGGGATTACCCCCATTTTTTTGGCAAACAGTAACTGCTCAATAATCTGCTTACATTTTTATAAGCTATATGTGAGGCGCATTGCTATAGTCAGGAGATAAAGTAGAACAGATTGTCATAATTTGTATTACTAAACAAAATAAGAAAATAATTGTAAATTAGCTATTGTGAGTTTTACTTTTAATACCCAAATAATACCCATTTCAGTGTATGTAGTAACCTAATCTTTGCTCATGTGAATATTAAGTCTTCTTTGGAGAGAAATAAATAACTAATGCCCATTCACATGTCTGAAAGCCATGCACAAAACTGAACATTTCAAAAACGCTCTTTGACCTGACTTCAGGCATACCTTGCTCATGAATATTGGAACAAACTGGGTTCAAGCCACATGCACCAAGTATAAAAAGTTGGTATCGTTAATGTCAAGCAGTAAAGAGACTGCTTTTGTATATAAAGTCACTCACCCTAAACAAAGCCTGGCACAGCAGGGTATTCGGTTTCCCAAGCCGAGCAGATAATGCTCTTTAGAAAACTTTCCAGATATATGGTATGCAAACATGGATCCTGGTATGGTTACATCATGTTTGGTTGGAGCCCAGCTTACCTGATGGAAGACTATGGTCAATTTATCCGGATATATCAAAAATGGATCCTGGCACTCATTGGGTGGATGTTTAAATGGCTGCACACCACTTTATTGAAGAGTAATGTACCTTTACAAAGAAAAGATTTCAAAGCCTTTGGAATCATGATTTGAAATGTATGTTAATCTTCAATAAAGAGGTGTGCTACCTTTTAAATTTCTTCCTGGTGCCAGGATGCATTTGTGCCTTTTTGATAAATTGTCCATGGTCTGCAGTCAGATAAGTAGATCTTTCAACAAAAGAGGACTTAATGGTCGCCCTGACGTAGAAAGGGTAATCCAGTAGATGCCCTGAAAATAGGTATTTACTTATATGTGTACCCTACAAGATAATTACATTTGTGCTCGGAATTTAATATGTAATGGATTTTGTTTGATATGAAAGTTGGTTGTGGTGTGCCGAAACCAACGTCCGAGTGGGCCTGTAAATAAAAGAGGGCAAAAAGAAGTTCGAAAAAACACACTTTATTGCATTTGTTACATGACTAAATTTCTGAAGGCTTGGCGAAGCTCTCATTCTGGTCGTGGAATGTACGTATTGTATATAGAGGATTTCCAACGACCCAGTCTCTTTATGATGTGGACCGGAGTGTTCGTACTTGAAGCTGATGAAGAGGCTCCTATGCAGAAGGAATGCCCGGAGAACAAAGCTGGGTTGTAACCCAATTTCCCCAATAAAATTCTAACATGCGTGGTGAATTTTGCTGTAGTGAGTGGGTGCCCTTGTAGTTGTAAGAGCGGTGAGTGTGGTAGTTGCGTGTTATGAGTTGACCATAGATGGTCTAATGCCTTAACTGGACACCAAGCATTATCTGTTGGAAAGAGAGGGATGATAGTGGGGTGTAGTGAATGATTAGTTTTGGTAGATGGGATCGTGAGAATGTAATAATCATCGTCTATGTTCGTGAGTTGTGAGGTTTTAAGGCTGTGTGTGGTATCTCCTTGACAAACAACGGTAAATTCCCTAGGTCTTAGGAACCCATAAAAAGCTAGATGGATAGCAGATTTGATCACCAGGTTTGTGTTAGGATCAAATGGGGATTCGTCAAGGAGATTGCTGAGTAGTCTAAAGATAGGCCCATCTATTGGAAGTCTGGTGGTGATAAGTGGAACCGAAACTTTCAAGATACCCTTTAAGATTTTCTTGATGGGGTATGATGACAAAAAGGGGATGTTGTTAGGGAAATTTGTGAGGCTGTGATGCTGCACCCCCGTAAGGTATAGTTTTATTGTATTGTGGGAAAGTTTTAAGTGTAAGTGGCAAAAAGAAGCGAAAGCCACCATAGTTTGGGTAGAAAAATCACCTTGTAATCCGAATTCAGCTGTGAATTTATTGAAAACTGTAAGTGCCCTATTGTAGGTGATAGTTGTGTTGGTTGATAGTGCTTGGTGTGTAAGAGTCCTAGCGTGGTGCATAAGTGTTTTCAATCCAGGATTAACTCGTGAAACATCGGTGTTCTGGATGGTTGATGGTGGGCTGACGGGAGTGCCTGGAAAAATACCTGGAATTGAGATCGAGACAGAGCATCAGCAGCCGTGTTGTGAATACCTGGGATGTGAAAGCAAATTAAGTGGAACTGGACGGTTGCTGCCAGCCAGGTCAGCTTGCGAATCAGCCGCATAATGGTAAGAGAGGAAGAGCGCCCCTTGTTAATGATATCGCAAGCTGACGAATTGTCGGAAAAACATTTTACTGCCTTGACAGACCAGAGGTGACCCCAGGTGTGTGCGGGGTAAGTTTCAAAAAGGGCTGAAATTTCTCTAAAACCCGGCAAGGCATCTGTCTCAGTGGGCCAGTGACCCCTAAACCAGCGATTTCCGAATATAGCTGCGAACCCCGTGTTGGCTGCAGCATCAGTGTAAATGCAGGGTGAGGAGTCGGAGAGAGGGGGAATAAACATGGAGATACGGTTCCACTCAGTCAAAAACTTCCCCCACATGAGTAGGTCAGCTTTGGCGTGCTGGTCCAACATAAATGGGCAGGCGTCCGGTACCCCGTGAAGCAGACAAAGAAGCCTGGACACAAAAGACCTTCCCTGCAGAATGATGCACATCGCGAAGTTCAGGGACCCTAGTAAGGACTGAAGTTCTTTCCTGGTGCATACATCATTCCGCAAGAACATATCTATTTCCCCTCTCAGGCGGAACAATTTCTTGGGGGGAAGACTGGCGCAGAAGGTACCAGAGTCCAGCTCTATACCTAAGAAAGTAAGTTTAGTAGTGGGTCCAATCGTTTTAGAGGGAGACAAAGGTACACCAAGGGTGGAGAAAAGTGCAGAGGTGCTGAGGATATCGGTGGGTGTGTGTGTGCTCAGTTCTATTATGAGGAAGTCATCCAAGTAATGAATGACGGCGTGACACCTAGTAATGTTCAGAAGCAGCCAGCATAGAGTTTCTGCGAAAATATCAAACAGTTTAGGGCTGCTTCTGAACCCGAAAGTAAGTCGCGTGGAAAAATAGTACCTGTTTCGCCATTTAACACCGTGCAAGTGCCAAAGTGATGGGTGCATGGGCAGTAATTTGAATGCCTTGGTTATGTCTGTTTTACTGAGCCAAGCGTTGTTACCAGTTGAGATGATGGTTTGTATAGCGTCGTCAATTTTTACGTACTGTAGTGAGAATTCATCTGCAGGAATGAGTGCGTTAATGCTGGGAACAAAAGAGGAGTGCGGTGCCGATAAAACAATAATCATGCGCTGTTTATTTCAGTATTTATGTACAGCTATGCCAATGGGGTTAGTGCGCCAGGAGGAAAACGGTGAGGAGGTGAAGGTGCCGATCATGAAACCTTGTGCTATTTCTGTGGAAAGAAGAGTGTCCATAGCTTCTGGGTCTAGGCAGGCTGACAGGAGGTTCCAGTGTGCCTGAGGAAATGGCTATGAGACCCGTGAGAAAGCCCTGGGTGAACCCGGTTATCAAATATTGCACTAGGTGTTTACTTGGATGAGTTTTTAATTAAAAAGCCAGGTTTTCGAGATTAATGTTGGTTAGTCGCTTGCTAGGGGACAACCTGGCTGGGCACATGGTCTTAGTGTGTGCCCTGAAGCAGATGTGCAACAATCTACAGGCGCTGAAGCTGCAGGAACCTGCATTGAAATTGTTGCACACCTGCGCTTTCCCTAAAAAAAAAAAAAAAAAAAAAAAAGAGATGGGCCTACCCAGTTTATCCCGCTGACCACCTTCATGTTTAAAGTGAGGAGTGGAAGTGGATTGAGGGGTGGGAGTGGGTGTGGATGGAATAGCCATAGAAGGGCACATACAGAATTACATATGGCACAGGACGGGGGCCTTAGACCAGCGAAGTGGCGACAGAATAATTCTGTATCCATCTGACACCAGTTAATTCTTACGTTAAACTGTTTCAGATGTGTCGCCGCTTTCGCAGATATTGATTTATGATAATCATAAAAGGATGAGCCCCCGTACTTAACGCCCAAATCCACCACTTTATGGAGATAGAGGTCCAGTTCCTCTCTCCTATGGGGATATACCGAGCAGGTGACATCACGGTATATCCCGAAGGCCAAAACAAAATTGGGAATTGATCATTTTTTGTTGAGCCTAGGGTCTCTGGTTTTAAGAACCACCGAGATATCACCAAAGTTATAAGCCCTGACACCAGATGACACGCAATGACACCAGACACACGTCCTTCCCATCTAGGATTTCTTTCCTAATGGAGTCTGGGACGGAGTGAGCTGGTGACACGAAAGGAGATGCAACTGAGGCAGGAGCTGGAGGGGGAAGTATAGTGACAGGTGTTGGTGCCATAGGTACTGCCGGGGTGAGGGCTGAGAGATCAGGAAGGTTACCTGGGGGGGGGGGGGGGCGATGGCACTCTCCACCTTGCTTAACCTGCTGCTTAAGGTCTGAAGGTTGGCCAGGATTGCCGCAAGGGTGTTCTGGGTGGCTGTGCTAGCGCCAGATGGTTGACTTTGAGAGCTAGTGCCTGGCCTAGGCTCAGGGGCTTGATTGGTCAAAAGTCTGTATAGTTCCGCCTTTCGGGCCGTAGCAGGAAAGGGGATGCCCCTAAGCCTAAGTTCGGTCGTAATTTTAGGTATAGTCCATGCTCTCAAAGACGTAGGGGTAGAAGGGGCGAGAGATACTCCTGGAGACTCGGGTCTGATAGGAGTGGATATTGTGTCCTCAGCAGGCAACTCGTCGACGGGAGATGTATCTTGCGACATTCTAGAAATGAATTATATGAATTGGATTTAGTAGGGGTGTCTAAGAAAATTATTTCAAGGGGTGGGGGATTCTTCAGGTGAACTGGACTGTAAGGTTATTGCCGAAGCAAAAAACGTAACTTTGACTAGTGACGGATGAGGCCCTACTAGTGCCAAGTGGCAGTGAGAGGCTCTATGATTTGGGCGAGGTGAATACGTTGCCACAGATGTGGTGGCGGGATGTTGCCCTCTCGATGACATTTAAAAGGTTCAAAACGTGTGGCCGTGGAAAGTGAGGCCCTGACTACGGCCCTGTAGAAGAGCGAATGAGGCGTTTAACTGTGATTTAGGCGTGGGGCCGTACCTCCGTGTTAAGGTGGGAGATGATTTGTCTCGGTGAGCTAGGTCTGAAGTCCAGACCCTGTGAGCCAGTTCACGTACCATCTATGGGATAAATTGGCGAATTATGTGATGGTAGGATACTAACCTTGATATTGATTATACCAGGGGACTTGACCTTCGAGTATTTATGGAAGAGAGGCCCAGCAGTTGGTGATATCGTAGAAGAAGCCTAAGGGGTTTAAGACAGATGTAGATCTGTGTGAGCGTGGCGTATGAGCACATCACGAATTACTGGGGGCATGGACGAGTGATACGAGAGAGTAGCAAATGGAAAGTGAAGGCTGTCTGCGGCCTTGAAAACAGAAACTGAAGTAAAATAAATACTGACGTTTAAAGAAAATACTATACCTGGATATAAGGGACAAGAACCAGGGTTTTGCGATTTAGAAGAGGCAAAGCTGTTGATGCTATCGTAGAAGAAACCTAAGGGTTTTGAGACAGATGTAAATCTGAGTGGGCGTGACATATGAACGTAGCGTGAGTTGAAAAAGTAAAGTGATGGCTCTCTGGGGTTTTGACAAAACAGAACTAAAGTAAAATAAATGCTATACCTGGATTAAAGAACAAGAATCAGGGTTTTGCAATATAGAAGGAGCAAAACGCTTGGTGCTATTGTAGAATGGAAACCTGGATTTAATAAATTTAGCCGTAATATATGACAAAAGTACGATCTGTGGAGATCAAAGAAATTTTTTAAACAGGGCTGAGATTAACTTGCACGTAAAGGCATAGTATAATATTGTGTGAATAGTCATTTTGTGGAAACACCTCCAAGTAAGTATGATAGTAGCTGCTGCTAGAGTTTAGTGCAGGGAAGATACAGATTATACAGAATAAAACAGAAAATACCATAAAAACCACTGGCTGGCGATAACAGCCCAAAACTAGGTATGTGAACTGATACATGAAAATACAAAGGAAAGTATGAATTAAAGGGAAACTGTACTCACCGAAAATACAGCTTATTTTCCTCCCAAACTAAATTCTACCCATCCCCTGCACCTCTGTAACCCCCCTTGCAAGACATATAAACTTCAATAAATATTATAATTCTTACCTTATTTCCAGCGCCGCGTCACACATCCATCCTCCGTCGTCTACACCCCCTTCCGCGTCATCCGATCAGCTGACCCACTCACCTTCCCTCCGCCAATGAGCTCATACTCATTGGGAATCATTGGGAAGCAAGAGCGCATGCGCATCTAACGCAGCGCCCCGCCCCTCGCACGCTTCACGCAGAGATTCATTGAATCCCCTTGTGAAGCTGCATTAGACCCACGTGATGTGCGACGTCCTCATACAGTGCGTGGGGGCGTCGCACGTCGTAACTCACCTTTCCTCTCCTATGGATGCTGAAGCACCATCTAGCGGCTAGGTAAGAGAAGGCAGCTGGAGGTGGGATTTTCAATTTAATCAAAACACTGCGGTTTAGCAAAAACCACAGTGTTTTGACAAACTTGGTTAAGAGGGCCAAGGCACCCAGACCACTCAAATGAGATGAAGTGATCTGGGTGCCTAGAGTGTCCCTTTAAGGTTTTAGCAACCAATATGTCTTGCTTATTATAGTGAAATTTACTGGCATCCCTTTCCCATACAGTATAAAAGTATATAGCCTTTGTAACAGCATGAGTTAATCCCCAAGTGGATTTATATGTATACTTAATTGCTAGATTAACGTTTGTGCTGTAAATATTTTTTTTTTTTTTTTTTTAAGTCCTTGAGGGGGTGGGGGGTGTAGGACCCGCCAGGCGGGTGTACGAAAGTGCCGCCTAGATGCTGACATGAGGGGACTGTGGGTGGTCCCCGGTAAGATTTGCCGACATGTGCGTTTTGGTCCCCCGAAGAGACCACAGTGCGGTGTGGAGGGGATCGGAATGTAACGCATTTAAACTCACGGTTAGCTAGCACGCGAGCCGGACCGCCGATAGAACGGAGGATCTCAGCCGTAAAGCCAATATGCCAGACGCCCAAACCGGAAGTGACGCGAACCTGAAGACACGCGAACCGGAAGTAGATCAAGGAACACTTGAACGTCAGAGGTGAGTAGGGGCCTTACTCCTCCCACAAATTCAGGTCTAATGGCCTTTCTACATATGACATTAAAAAAAAAAAAAAAAAAAAAAAAAACAAACACACACACACACACACACACACACACAAAACTGATGACAGTTCTTTAAAATGTCCCTGCCTACTTTTCAAATGAATAGGTTTTTGTTTAGCAGTGTTGATACAGTGATTATTATTAGATATGATCAGCATGGAAGATTCTGAAAATGTAAAAAGAAAAAAAAAATACAAATTCCGAAAAAGTGACAAAGAAGCTTATCTTTTGTAAGAAGAAAAATATATACAATTCCTGAGCAAACCCTGGGGGTTTTGAGAGTGCAACTAAACCATGCACAATAAAAAAGGTGAAATAAATAACTATGTTCTAGACCCCTTTTAGCAGCAAGGCATGGTGTCTAAGCATTGGAGTCTTATACTGTACATACTAAGAACTTCTGCTCATTTCACATCTACAGGAATACCTGATGACTGGAACATTTAAGATGAATATTTTGTTTAGATTATAGATTGATATTGTCATTAGTATCCTGTTTGCACTTGTGGTATTGTGTAATTGTATTTCAGAGTGATCAACAAAAGGATGAACACCTAAAAAGATGTAGCATTTGAAAGAAAAGCTAGAAAAAAAAAAAAAAAAGGTTGGAGAGAAATAATGGTTTAGATGCAGTGATTTCACCTTGGAGTGTATAATGTGGTATGTATTCAACATGGTGGCAGGTGGGTTTTGTACCATAGTCAGACGAACTCTGGTGACAGTGGGATGGTACAAATGTAAGGTTTTAAAGCAAAACCTTTGAAGTATCCCAGCCACACCACAACCTCTCATCCATTCGGCAACACGAAGACCCTGCACGACAGCTGTAACACCACCATCAACCAATAAGAAGGAGTCGAAACCCACCTAAAAATAGAGACCACAATCATGTCAAGAATGTTCCTCCTTTCAAAACCACGCTGAGTCACTAATCAATCACTTCTATTGATTTGATAACCAGTAAGTGCAATCAGGTTTCTTTCAATAATTTATTTCCTTAAAAACTTACCACTCTGCCCTCTGATTTGGCAACAAACATCCTCCTCTGAGGGTCCTTCAGCCATGTGTGGTATTTGTATGGCAAGTAATCCACTCCCTTGTGGAGCCCCTCTGAGATTGCCATGACCCCTTCATAATCTCCAGCAGCGGCAGGAAAGATCTGTACATCAGGGGTTAAAGGAGAAGACATGATAAGAGAGAAACTTCATCAGCTTGCTTTATACCGCTGAAAACACTGAAACAACGTCTAAAATATAAAGACAGAGTCCAAAACCGCAAACCTTCCCCCTTGGCCTCAAATGCTCTACAAGCACCTCCTCCTAATACTCTAACTAAACGCATCCAGAGATAGCCAAATCCCATTCATAATTTCCAGCAGTGGCCAGAAGGATCTGTATATCAGGGGTTAAAAGAGAAGACATCATAAGAAGACAACGATTATCAGATTGATACAGCTGATAACACTGAAATAACGATATGAGGAGAAAGTCCAGAATTTGTCCTCACCTCCATATACTCAGGACCAGACTGGGAATAAAAAGCAGCCCTGGACATTTTTTACACCAGGCCTAACATTAATTGTGCCAACTGTGACAGATATACAGGTGGAAAAACACAAAAGATTGAAAATTATTTACCCAACGTTTCATCCCCAAAACTTGAATAGTCCAATAATGGGAATGAAACATTTACTGATTGCTGCTGCATGTCTGATTTCAATTAACCTTTTCTTGTTTTGTCCTCAATCCTATGAGTGACCTCTGCATTGGATATAGTTTTATACCAGGGAATGAAAGACTAAAAGAAGGGCAGGGGTATCCACTAAACAAATATTTTTTTGTGAATAAATTCCAAATATTAGGCTATAATAGTCAAGCTGTCACTATGGCTAAGTTTGGATTTTTCAAATCTGCTATTTTGGTCTAAATTATGCAATTCAAATTTTCACTTCCTAAAATTAGAAATTTAGTGAATAACCCTTTGGCAAATGTAAAACTCTTGTTACATTTATATACGTGTGTGTAATTTCCAAATGTGTATTATGTATGCATATGTCTATTAAAGGACCACTATAGTGCCAGGAAAACATACTCTCCTCCCTCTTCTTCCGTCATGGGCTGCGTGCGGGGCAAGAGCCGCGCGCGCATTCAGCCAGTCCATAGGAAAGCATTTACAATGCTTTCCTATGGACGCTGGCGTCTTCTCACTGTGAAAATCACAGTGAGAAACGCGGAAGCCCTCTAGCGGCTGTCAATGAGACAGCCACTAGAGGCTGGCTTAACCCTATTATAAACATAGCAGTTTCTCTGAAACTGCTATGTTTTTTTTTTTTAAAAAGGGTTAAACCTAGCTGGACCTGGCACCCAGACCACTTCATTAAGCTGAAGTGGTCTGGGTGCCTATAGTGGTCCTTTAACATACATGTATCATACTGATGTTTGTGTATGGGTGTGTTTGTATGTTTGTGTATATACACACACACACACACACACACACACCTTGATAAATTTGCTTGGAATCTAGGAGCCAGAGAATTCAACATCAAAAATAAAATACTTTAAAGGGACACCATAGACACCAGAACCACTACAGCTTAATGTAGTTGTCCTGAAGTCTATATCCTATCCCTGAACGCTTTTAAATTAAAACACTGGCTTTTCAGAAAGGCTGAGTTTAAATTGTTGCCTGGTGACACCTCTAGCGACAGTCACTCAGACAGCCTCTAGAAGAGCTTCCTGGGTCAGTGCTTCACACTGTGCAGCACCTACGTTAATGTTCCCTATACGGATGCATTGATTCAATGCATCTGTATAAGAAGTTAAATTGGCACAGCGGCCTTTTGCCGTAAATACACAATAGTCTCTCAATGCTTTCTTATGGGGAAGCATTGGGTTGGCTGAGATCGTCAAGATTAAGGATTTCAGCCATGGAGGTGGGGCCAGCCACAGCGTGGGAAAACAGTTGAGTAAAAAAAAAAAACCTTTCCCATGTGATTGGAGAAAACACATACACTCACTGACCGACACACACACTCACTCACAGACAGACACTCAGGCCGACACTCTGACAGACACACACACTCACAGACATACTCACAGACACACTCAGACAGACACACACTCACAAGTAATTACTTTTTTATTTAAATCTAAATACACCCAGCCTCCCTACCTTTAGAGAGCTGGAGTGGATATGCTTTCCCTGGGGTCCAGTAGGGCTGCTGTCACCTCTCTACTCAGCTCCCTCGCGCAGCTCGCGCAGCTTGCAGTGATGCCGGGTTATGATGTGACGCCGGCCCCCATCTCACTAAATTGCAGCTCCCTCGCCGTGGCACTAAGTCAGCCGCCCGCCTTCCTCTGCTCTCCATTACCTGGCCGCTCCCCTCGGTCAGCCACCCATCTCCCTCCCACAGCTCTCAATGGGCTGGCCACCCCTCCCCCTCCCTCAGCAATAAATGAGCTGCGCACACAATTCCGTCTGTCAGCTGCCTGCCTTCCTCCCACAGCTCTCCATGAGATGGCCGCCCCCTCCCTCCTTCAGCCACCTGCCTGCCTCAGCCCCCAGTGATCCGACTGCCTTGCCTTCCTCTGCTCTCAGGCAGCCGGTCACCGTGGGGGCTGAACAGACTCCTGGGATTTGTCAAGCCCTATATATATATATTAATAATATACATTTGTGCAAATATATAGATGCATAATACTCCCTGTAGCGGAGAGCAGTGGTAGCAGGGCTTCTTCTCTGCTAGTTACTCCAACAGCTACTTAGGAACAAACAGGAAACTTCAAGACAGCAGGCATAAGTACAAGATGATACATGAATATCTCATCACCCTTCCCAATAACTGGACGACGCAGGTTTTGCCCCAAAGGTTACCATCCTGTGGATTCCTGCGGCACCTCCCGATAGACAAACAGGAGATGCGGCAGGAATCGTTCCCAATCCCGATGGGTTTTTGCGAACGTTGGGAGCATCTGTTTCAATGTTCCATTAAAACTTTCACAGAGCCCATTGGTTTAAAGGGTGATAGGGGACGCATACTATTGGCTTATTGTCACAGATCCTCCCAGAGGTGGTAATCTCTGCTGTGAATTGAGTACCCCGATCCCATTTGGGATAAAATTTGCATGAGGGCCTCGGTGATGGTTTCAGCATTGATATTTGTTAGGGCCACCGCCTCTGGATACCACCACCATATATTTCTTGCCAGAGGGGCTAGGCTTTGCTAATGGCCCAACTATATCCACTGCTATTCGGCTAAAGGGCTTTTCAATTATGGGTAGGGGATGAAGCTTAGCTTTCCTGGGATCTCCCCTCTTACCTACCCTCTGGCAGGTATCACATGTCTGGCAATACCTCCTGACTTACCCCTAAATGCCCAAAAGTGGGATATCGTCCGCTATCCGGAGCAACTCCTGACTGTACCGTTGCGGTACCACTAACTGTCTAGTAGTGATCGGGTTGGACCCAGCTACTAGCTTCTCTGATTCCCTGTACGGCAACTTTTTGTCCCACACAAATCTTTCCTCCTCTACTCCTGGCTGGTCAGAGGTGACTCTATCTAGATAAATCTGTAGCGTGGGGTCTGTGATCACCTCTGCTTCAAACTCAGTGGGCGCAGCCCAGGGCAAACACTCTAGGGATGGGTTTTGGTCTCTTACCTGAACCTCTGGATGTGAGCTTTGGTCCTGGGTGCGGACCTGTTGCCTGGTAACCACTGTATACACTTCTCCTGGTTTGGGTTGTGGCTGAAATGCAGAGGTGAGCTTCACCAAGTCATTCCCTAACAAAACTTCAGCCGGTAAATTGGGCATCAACCCCATCTCCACCATCCCTGTCCCCACTCCCCAATCCAAATGAACCCTTCCAGTGGGTATACTGCTCCCCCGGCTACCCGTACACTGCAGTGTTTTTGGTTCTGGTATAGCTGGATACCAGGTGGCTCTCTACCAGGGTTAGTGTGCTCCCCGAGTCCCGAAGTCCTTGAACCCCCTTACCCTGCAGGTATACTGTTTGTCGGTGGTGCTGGCGGTTGTCTGCATCGGCTTGGAGCGGATCTGCTTCGTGCAGGACGTCCCACTGTTCGACTGCGGACACTGGAACTGGTGCTGGGTTGGAATAGGAGATGGGTGCTTCCGCTTGGTAATAATGAGCGGCTGCACGCGGTGGTGGTGGTGAACCTGGTTGGATCCAGGTTGCTCGGTCTCTGTTCTGTGGACAGTCTCTTTTAAAGTGCCCCCACTTTTTACAGTTATGGCACTGTATGCTGGATGGCTGACACCTGGGCTGTGGGGCAGTAGGTGGTGGGAACTGCATATGTGGTGCTGTGGGACCCATTGGTAAGCGGGCAGACCAAAGTCAGTGGTTCAGGAAGCCTCTGCTGATGGTGGGCTTCCAGATATTCATCGGCCCTCCTGGTGTCCTCTGTGAGGGAGGTGGGATTCCGGTCTCTGAATGTCTGGTGCCAGCCCATTGAAGAACTGTTCCAGCAGGACTAGCTGCAATAGCTCTTCTACGGTGCGGGCTTTGTGTGTCAGTATGGATCAGTGTGTGTCTCAGTATGGATCAGTGTGTGTGTCAGTACGTATCAATGTGTGTGTGTGTCAGTACGGATCAGTGTGTGTGGATCCTAGCGCAGCCTGCAGGCCCATTCTGCATGCAAGTCTTTCTCTGTTTTCTTGAGGTCTCTGAACCGCCTCTATGCCGAGCAAAAGAAGGCTGATTGGCCCGGTATGCTATTACCCCAGAGGCATACCGGGCCAATAAGACTTATTTTACTCAGGCATAGTTCCTGATCTCTTCGTCTGGGACAGTGTAGAATGCTTCAGCTGCCCTCCAAGATAATCTACTTGCCAATAAGGGCACCCATTCCTCAATGTCCTCATTGTCTTTCAAAATCTTGGAGGAATACATCAATATCCTCCTCAGCCTCTACATAGTTCTTAAATGCTTGATATGGGATTTGTGGCTTACCCTCTGGCACTGTAGTCACTGCTGGTGTTGTTTCTGGTACTTGCCGCTCTCTCTGACGCAGCACGAATTCCTGCACCTCTGTCATGGTGCGGGTGATAATCTCTGTGGGTGGGTTTTCCCCATAAATGGATTACCGAAATTGCAGCTCTCTCTGGAACTCCAACTGTTCCCGTTCATTTGCCGAACCGATTCGTTCGGTATTTTGCCATCATTTCGGTAACAAGCATAGCCTTTTTCTTGTTACTTGCTGGGATGCCTCTTGCCTCTAGGAGATCTTTTAGTGTAGACTGCTTGAGAATGGAGTAGTCGATCTCCATCCACGGTCCATTGGCGCTGCTGATTCCTG
This sequence comes from Pelobates fuscus, assembly GCF_036172605.1. Taxonomy (NCBI): domain Eukaryota; kingdom Metazoa; phylum Chordata; class Amphibia; order Anura; family Pelobatidae; genus Pelobates; species Pelobates fuscus. Next base: position 390,645,008 of record NC_086319.1, on the reverse strand, counting down.
GTGCTTGTTCCTTTGTGAGCTCCGGATCCCACTTCTGCCACCAATGTAGCAGAGAGCAGTGGTAGCAGGGCTTCTTCTCCGCTGGTTACTCCAACAGCTACTCAGGAACAAACAGGAAACTTCAAGACAGCAGGCATAAGTACAAGATGATACACGAATATCCCATCACTCTTCCCAATAACTGGACGACACTCAGTATTAGGAGCAGAATTGAATGTTTAATGGCCAAGCTGGTCTTTTATGCAGGTTTTGCCCCAAAGGTTACCACCCAGGTGGACCTTGTGGGGCACCGACAAAAATATACATCCACCAATAAACACAGAGTCAGGTCATAAGACACTCCCATACATTACAGACAATATCTTCCCTCTGCTCAGGGGATAATTGAGTTAATTACTGTATCAACTCAATTATCCCAAAACAGAAAAATCATACTTTTCATACTTTTCTGGAAATACCCCAAAAACATATCCTACATTCATAATTCCCCTGATAGCCCCGATCTGGGGGAGCAAGAAATGGGGGAGCTGGGGGAGCTGGAAAATCACCCAGATCGGTTCAGGCGTTCGAGAGTTTTATGGAGGTCTTAGTTTTACCGACCGTACTGGAGTTGTAAGCCGAGAATAGTTCCATGAGTTTTGGGTGTGCGATCGGTCTCCATCGGAAGGTTAAACTGCATGAAAATATACATATGGTTTGTGTCTTTGTTTGTTTAATTCCTCTTATTCGTATGGTTCTTTTTACCGAATGCCACTTGTTCCCTTGAGTTCCCACGAACTTATGTGAGGATGGAAGTCTCTGCGGTGTTCGTGCTGTCTTGTGTCCGATTTGGGTTCCAGACACTCGACTACCAAACATCGCTGGTGTAATTCGTATGCTAAGATGGCCGCCACCACGTGTTCGTATGACGAACGGCGGCCACCCAGGGAACACCTAGTAAGTTTGTGCGGTTGGCAATTTAAATAGTGTTAACCAAGTTAGGGAAGTCAATTGATGCCACGCTCCTCTCCTGGGTGGCCTGGTTGTTCGGTAGTCGGTTCGTTCGAACCATATGTTGAAAAATAGCTGAAACAGGATTCTTACCGAATAACCAGACGAATGAGAGCCAATATTATGTTGTTACTTGTTTCTGCAAGTAACCAACAGGGAAAGTAATTGAAATAAAGTAACACAAGCGTAGGTGGACAGCCCTTGTGGTGAAGCCCATTCCGTTACACTCCCACAAATCACAAAATCACATAGATAAAGCAAAACGATATATATATATATATTTTAAATTCAATCTGTAATTTTAAATAAAAAAAAAAACAGATATAGACAGACACATGGATTTTTAAATAATGGATACTCATTGGCACACCCACTGGTGTGTAGTCACGCATGTCCACACATACACATACTGACATATACTCATCAACAGACACTGGCACACAAATAAACTAATGCTGTATCTCATACAAACCCTGGCACTCAATCACTAATGCATACACACTCCCTGACATACACACACATTGATCCATATTGACACACACATTGATCCATACTGACACGCACACACACAGACATTGACCCATACCGACAAACACGGACATTAATCGATACTGACTCACACACACACATTGATTCATACTGACACACACACTGATCCATACTGACACACACACATTGATCCATACTGACACACACACTGATCCATACTGACACACACACTGATCCATACTGACACACACACATTGATACGTACTGACACACACACTGATCCATACTGACACACACACTGATCCATACTGACACACACACACTGATCCATACTGACACACACACATTGATACGTACTGACACACACACACTGATCCATACTGACACACACACACACACATTGATACGTACTGACACACACACTGATCCATACTGACACACAAACTGATCCATACTGACACACACACACTGATCCATACTGACACACACACATTGATCCATACTGACACACACACATTGATACGTACTGACACACACACACTGATCCATACTGACACACACACATTGATACGTACTGACACACACACTGATCCATACTGACACACACACTGATCCATACTGACACACAAACTGATCCATACTGACACACACACACATTGATCCATACTGACACACACACACACTGATCCATACTGACACACACACATTGATCCATACTGACACACACACACATTGATACGTACTGACACACACACACTGATCCATACTGACACACACACACACACACATTGATACATACTGACACACACACACAGATCCATACTGACACTCACACACACACACACACACACACACATTGATACGTACTGACACACACACTGATCCATACTGACACACACACTATCCATACTGACACACACACAATGATCCATACTGACACACACACATTGATACGTACTGACATACACACATTGATCCATACTGACACACACACACACATTGATACGTACTGACACACACACACATTGATACGTACTGACACACACACTGATCCATACTGAGACACACACTGATCCATACTGACACACACACATTGATCCATACTGACACACACACACTATCCATACTGACACACACACAATGATCCATACTGACACACACACATTGATACGTACTGACACACACACACTGATCCATACTGACACACACACACACACACACACACATTGATACGTACTGACACACACACAATGATAGGTACTGACACACACACATTGATCCATACTGACACACACACACTGATCCATACTGACACACACACATTGATCTATACTGACACACACACTTCAAAAATGCACACAAAACACACTCAGAAATACACCCTCAAATATACACACACTCTAAGAATCAGTAAAATTAACATGAAATGCCTAGGTGCCACTGCTCACTGAGCCTACCTAGCTACTTAAAATGATCTGTATTCAGCTCCTTCCCAGCAGCCTCCCTGCCTGACAGCACTTTACACACAGGAAGCAAAACTTCGACAGACCCGCGTGGGCTGCCCTGCTCTGCCTGATTGCCAGGTCACATGCTTCCTGTGTTTGAAGGCTTTCAGGCAGGGGCCAGGACTGCCATCTTCCCTGCATTTGCTCCAGGCTCCTGCCGGCTGTCTGCTCATTGTCGCACTTGCGAGCAGCATTGAACGTTAAATTTCCAGCACTTGCTGCTCGCGATTGGATAAAGGAAAGTCCATTCTAGAGGTGAGAGATGTCCTGTGCCCCTCAGGCCCCCAATGTGAGTGTGTGTACTGGGTGGGGGTAGAAAGGGCTGCTGCACTGTGCGGCACCAAGTGCCATGGCCCACTGCAAAATTTCCTGGTATCCCGGTGGGCCAGTCCGGCCCTGCATATACTCTGACTGAACTCACCAGAGCAGACTTATAAACACTAAAAGCATAACATTACTTGCTGGCTATGTGTTTAAATTATATTCCTTCGGACTGTAACACTGTGTGAGTCTGTGACAGCCCGAGGGAATGCATCACTTCCGGTATACCATTCTGACAAGGTATACTATTCTGATAGAACACTGGACTGAGCAGCTGGAACTGTGCTGGGTGTTTTCAGCACCCAGCAGCTTCCCCGGCACAGGCCCCGCCCCAAATGAAGCCCGTCTCCTGCACATAAGCCCCGCCCCCGCAGTTAAGCAGCAGCCCATGCTGCTGCTGGAAAGGCAAGATGATGGCTGTCTGACCGCCAGCAACAGCCTCCAGTGACAGGTAGGCTTAATGTGCTTGTGTGTGTTTGCTAGTGAGGAAGCTTGTGTGTGTCTGCTAGTGAGGAAGCTTGTGTGTGTGTGTATGAATTCAGCAGTCTGTATATGTGTATGGACTAAGCAGTGTGTATGGATTCAGCAGTGTGTGTGTATGGATTCAGCAGTCTGTATGTGTGTATGGACTCTGCAGTGTGTGTGTATGGACTCCGCAGTGTGTGTGTATGGATTCAGCAGTCTGTATGTGTGTATGGATTTAGCAGTGTGTGTATGGACTCAGCAGTGTGTGTGTGTGGACTCAGCAGTGTATGTGTATGGACTCAGCAGTGTGTATGGACTCAGCAGTGTGTATGTATGGATTCAGCAGTCTGTATGTGTGTATGGATTCAGCAGTGTGTGTGTATGGACTCAGCAGTGTGTATGTATGGATTCAGCAGTCTGTATGTGTGTATGGATTCAGCAGTGTGTGTGTATGGACTCAGCAGTGTGTGTATGGACTCAGAAGTGTGTGTGTATGGACTCAGCAGTCTGTCTATGTGTCTGGACTCAGCAGTCTGTCTCTGTGTATGGACTCAGCAGTGTGTGTGTATGAATTCAGCAGTCTGTATGTGTGTATGGACTCAGCAGTCGGTCTCTGTCTATGGACTCAGCAGTCTGTATGTGTGTATGGGCTCAGCAGTGTGTGTGTGTTTGCTAGTGAGGAAGCTTGTGTGTGTGTATGGACTCAGCAGTGTTTGTATGGACTCAGCAGTGTGTGTGTGTATGGACTCAGCAGTCTGTGTGTGTATGGACTCAGCAGTCTGTGTGTGTGTGGACTCAGCAGTGTGTGTGTATGAATTCAGCAGTATGTATGGGTGTATGGACTCAGCAGTGTGTGTGTGTGTATGGATTCAGCAGTCTGTATGTGTGTATGAACTCAGCAGTGTGTGTGTGTGTGTGTGTGTATGAATTCAGCAGTCTGTGTGTGTGTATGGACTCAGCAGTGTGTGTGTATGAATTCAGCAGTCTGTATGTGTTTATGGAATCAGCAGTCTGCATGTGTGTATGGACTCAGCAGTATGTGTGTGTGTATGGACTCAGTAGTGTGTGTGTATGAATTCAGCAGTCTGTATGTGTGCATGGACTCAGCAGTCTGTGTGTGTGTATGGACTCAGCAGTGTGTGTGTATGGACTCAGTAGTCTGTATGTGTGTATGGACTCAGCAGTCTGTGTGTGTATGGACTCAGCAGTGTGTGTGTGTGAAGTCAGCAGTCTGTATGTGTGTATGGACTCAGCAGTCTGTGTGTATCGACTCAGCAGTGTGTGTGTATGGACTCAGTAGTATGTGTGTGTGTGTGTGTATGGACTCAGTAGTCTGTATGTGTGTGTGTGTGTGTGTGGACTCAGCAGTGTGTGTGTATGAATTCAGCAGTCTGTATGTGTGTATGGACTCAGCAGTCTGTGTGTGTGTGTGTGTGTGTGTATGGACTCAGTAGTATGTATGGGTGTGTGTGTATGGACTCAGCAGTGTGTGTATGAATTCAGCAGTCTGTATGTGTGTATGGACTCAGCAGTGTGTGTGTATGGACTCAGCAGTGTGTGTGTATGGACTCAGCAGTGTATGGACTCAGCAGTCTGTATGTGTGTATGGATTCAGCAGTGTGTATGGATTCAGCAGTCTGTATGTGTGTATGGATTCAGCAGTGTATGTGTATGGATTCAGAAGTCTGTATGTGTGTATGGACTCAGCAGTGTGTGTGTGTATGGATTCAGTAGTGTGTGTATGGACTCAGCAGTGTGTGTATGGACTCAGCAGTGTGTATGGACTCAGCAGTGTGTATGTATGGATTCAGCAGTGTGTGTGTATGGACTCAGCAGTGTGTGTGTATGGACTCAGCAGTGTGTGTGTGTGTATGGACTCAGATGTTTGTGTTTATGCACTCAGCAGTCTGTCTCTGTGTATGGACTCAGCAGTCTGTCTGGGTGTATGGACTCAGCAGTCTGTATGTGTGTATGGAATCAGCAGTCTGCATGTGTGTATGGACTCAGCAGTATGTGTGTGTGTATGGACTCAGTAGTGTGTGTGTATGAATTCAGCAGTCTGTATGTGTGCATGGACTCAGCAGTCTGTGTGTGTGTATGGACTCAGCAGTGTGTGTATGGACTCAGTAGTCTGTATGTGTGTATGGACTCAGCAGTCTGTGTGTGTATGGACTCAGCAGTGTGTGTGTGTGTGAAGTCAGCAGTCTGTATGTGTGTATGGACTCAGCAGTCTGTGTGTGTGTATCGACTCAGCAGTGTGTGTGTATGGACTCAGTAGTATGTGTGTGTGTGTATGGACTCAGTAGTCTGTATGTGTGTGTGTGTGTGTGGACTCAGCAGTGTGTGTGTATGAATTCAGCAGTCTGTATGTGTGTATGGAATCAGCAGTCTGTGTGTGTGTGTATGGACTCAGCAGTCTGTGTATGGACTCAGTAGTCTGTGTGTGTGTATGGACTCAGTAGTATGTATGGGTGTGTGTGTATGGACTCAGCAGTGTGTGTATGAATTCAGCAGTCTGTATGTGTGTATGGACTCAGCAGTGTGTGTGTATGGACTCAGCAGTGTATGGACTCAGCAGTCTGTATGTGTGTATGGATTCAGCAGTGTGTATGGATTCAGCAGTCTGTATGTGTGTATGGATTCAGCAGTGTATGTGTATGGATTCAGAAGTCTGTATGTGTGTATGGACTCAGCAGTGTGTGTGTGTATTGATTCAGTAGTGTGTGTATGGACTCAGCAGTGTGTGTATGGACTCAGCAGTGTGTATGGACTCAGCAGTGTGTATGTATGGATTCAGCAGTGTGTGTGTATGGACTCAGCAGTGTGTGTATGGACTCAGCAGTGTGTGTGTGTGTGTGTGTGTATGGACTCAGATGTTTGTGTTTATGCACTCAGCAGTCTGTCTCTGTGTATGGACTCAGCAGTCTGTCTGGGTGTATGGACTCAGCAGTCTGTATGTGTGTATGGATTCAGCAGTGTGTATGGATTCAGCAGTCTGTATGTGTGTATGGATTCAGCAGTGTATGTGTATGGATTCAGAAGTCTGTATGTGTGTATGGACTCAGCAGTCTGTCTGGGTGTATGGACTCAGCAGTCTGTATGTGTGTATGGATTCAGCAGTGTGTATGGATTCAGCAGTCTGTATGTGTGTATGGATTCAGCAGTGTATGTGTATGGACTCAGCAGTGTGTGTATGGACTCAGCAGTGTGTGTGTGTGTGTGTGTGTGGACTCAGATGTTTGTGTTTATGCACTCAGCAGTCTGTCTCTGTGTATGGACTCAGCAGTCTGTCTGGGTGTATGGACTCAGCAGTCTGTATGTGTGTATGGATTCAGCAGTGTGTATGGATTCAGCAGTCTGTATGTGTGTATGGATTCAGCAGTGTATGTGTATGGATTCAGAAGTCTGTATGTGTGTATGGACTCAGCAGTGTGTGTGTGTGTATGGATTCAGCAGTGTGTATATGGACTCAGCAGTGTGTGTATGGACTCAGCAGTGTGTATGGGCTCAGCAGTGTGTATGTATGGATTCAGCAGTGTGTGTGTATGGACTCAGCAGTGTGTGTATGGACTCAGCAGTGTGTGTGTGTGTGTGTGTGTGTGTGTGTGTGTGTGTATGGACTCAGATGTTTGTGTTTATGCACTCAGCAGTCTGTCTGTTTGGACTCAGCAGTCTGTCTGGGTGTATGGACTCAGCAGTCTGTATGTGTGTATGGATTCAGCAGTGTGTATGGATTCAGCAGTCTGTATGTGTGTATGGATTCAGCAGTGTATGTGTATGGACTCAGCAGTGTGTGTATGGACTCAGCAGTGTGTGTGTGTGTGTGTGTGTGTGTGTGTGTGTATGGACTCAGATGTTTGTGTTTATGCACTCAGCAGTCTGTCTCTGTGTATGGACTCAGCAGTCTGTCTGGGTGTATGGACTCAGCAGTCTGTATGTGTGTATGGACTCAGCAGTGTGTGTATGAATTCAGCAGTCTGTATGTGTGTATGGACTCAGCAGTCTCTATGTGTGTATGGACTCAGCAGTCTGTGTTTGTGTGTGTGTATGGACTCAGCAGTCTGTCTCTGTGTATGGACTCAGCAGTCTGTATGTGTGTATGGACTCAGCAGTGTGTGTATGAATTCAGCAGTCTGTATGTGTGTATGGACTCAGCAGTCTGTATGTGTGTATGGACTCAGCAGTCTGTGTGTGTGTGTGTGTGTGTATGGTCAGCAGACTGTGTCTCTGTGTGTGTAAGGACTCAGCAGTCTGTGTGTGTGTGTGTATGGACTGTATCAAGGGAAATGTGTTTTGTTTTTTAATAATACTTGGAGGAAAATAATGAATTCTTCACCAGGGATTATAAAAAAAAAAAAAAACATTGTGTCAGGGGCGGGGCTTAACATGTTGCAGGGGCGGGGTCAAACTGCAGTGAGGGCGGGGCTAAATGTGCCCCCCTACTTTTGTCCCTGGTCCACCATGTGCCCCCCCTAAAATTGAATTCTAGAGACGCCACTGCACCTAGATAAGGCAGCAATCATAAAACTTGTTGAGGGTTTTTTTCAATCTAATTGAATTTGGCCTCTGGATTCAGTATGAACCCAAATAAATTGTGTGGTGTTATGGAATAGCCACTTCCTCAGGGATTGAAACCTATATAGAGGTTCATATTGTTTCGCAATCTACTATAGAAGGTTTAGAAAGAACTTGTCATGAGTGCAGGGCATCCCGGTATAACAAAGACCACTAACCTTGACTTCTGGTGACCTTCCCAGAGGGGCACATAAAGAAATATGTGCAAGCGTGAGATATTTGTGCTGCTAAAGAATGTTCACAGCAGGGACGGTGTGTCCATAGGTCCCAGTCAGGCCATGGCTCCAGGCGGCACTTTGACAGTAGCAGCATAACTCCATACTGTGTATCTATCACCCTACTCCCGTAAGCGCCGCTGAATACGCTACCCCTCATCCATCCCCTCATGGTCAAAGGTGTGATTTCTATGCGGTCAGCTTCAGTTAGGTAGAGGGGGCGCTCTCAGCAGCTTTACTGCATGCCTGGAGCGCCCCCACGTGAGCACATACAGGCAGGGTTTGAGTAAGATGAGTGCTGCCATCCAGGTAGGATGTGGACAGCCCATGGCTTCTGAAGATCAGGACACCACTAGGGAGCAACTTCCAGGAGCTGCCTTCCTCTGCCCTGTGCCTGGAAGATGATCTACACTACTGACCTGTACCTGGAAAAGGTAGTGTTTGTAATGGGCTCCCTTCATTGCTTCAAGCCCCATGTATGTAAGGGAGGAGGAAGAGCTGCTTACTGTGTGTTTGCTTAAGTATGTATGTATTATATAGTGTGCGTGTGTATATGTAGTAGGCATTGTGTGTATGTCTATGTAGTACATGTTTATGTATTATGCAGTGTGTGTGTGTCTGTGAATAAGACAGTGTGTGTGTATTCATTAGGCAGTTTGTGTTTGTGTTACCAAAAAATAATGAAAAAAACATTTTTCACAATATAAGTGATCTCTCAGAGGTCCATCCAGCCATTTATATTAATAAAGGGATAACCCTTCTAACATTAAGTCATGATAGCACTTTCACAAAGCTATATTCATCAGTAGATATATCTGGTCTATCTCAGAGATAGGGGCTGGGGGGAGGGGACAATAAGTCCCTCCCCCTCCCCTATTGATATTTATTGCCCCCACCCGCCGCTCGGGGGTGGGGGCCGGGGGGAGGACAATAGGTTTATAAATGACATATTAGAACTCCCCCCTCATTGTTTTTATTATCATTTATGGCCCCCATCTGCCGCTCAGGGGTGGGGGCCAGGGGGGTAGGACAATAGGTCCCCCACATTCTCATTTAGGGCCCCCACCCGCCACTCAGGAGTGGGGACTGGGGGGAGGACAATAGGTCCCCCCCTCAATGCTATTTAGGGCCCCCACCAGCCGCTCAGGGGAGTTCCGTATCTGGAGAGAACATCTCATAAATGTACTATTTATTTATAGCTAAGAGATTTCTCCAAGCTCTCCCAACTGCAACTTAAGGTGATCCTTCTGTTTTATTTAGATTTTAGATGATTAGGGAGTTGTCCTTTTGAGTGTCTGCAGTCACAAAATTTGCCCTTACCCACTGTTAGCCATTTAGTGTTTTCACTTTTAATGGTTGTAAGCATGAATGCTGAATGAGACTAGAGACGGGAATAAAGGCAATGCTAGGTGGCAAGAAGACCAGGGGCTTCAGCCCAAGGGCACATGTTATGGCCCTTCCCACATAAATTGATTTAAAAGAGCACTATAGTGCCAGGAAAACAAACTCGTTTTCCTGGCACTATAGGGTCATTAGGTCCCCCCCACATTCAGGGCCCCCCTCCCGCTGGGCTGAAGGGGTTGAAACCCCTTCAGCCACTTACCTTTCTCCAGCGCCGGGCTCCCTCTGTGTTGGGGAACTCTCCATGCACGCATTCAAACAGCCCATATGAAAGCATTACTCAATGCTTTCCTATGGACGTCCAGCGTCTTCTCACTGTGATTTTCACAGTGAGAATCGTGGAAGCACCTCTAGCGGCTGTCAGTGAGACAGCCACTAGAGGCTGGATTAACCCTGAGTGAAACATAGCAGTTTCTCTGAAACTGCTATGTTTTCAGCAGCAGGGTTAAAACTAGAGGGACCGGGCACCCAGACCACTCAATTGAGCTGAAGTGGTCTGGGTACCTATAGTGGTCCTTTAAAGGAACACTATCATGTTAGGAATAGAAATGTGTATTCATGAAGCTATAATTCCCCGTTGACGGTTTCCAGATTTTCACCTGCAAAGAGCAAAAATGGTATTCTACATACCTTTTCTTCCTTGAAACACTGGCCTCCTAGCGGAAGCTCTGCCTCCTTGGCTGAGATCATCAAGACTTTCTGGAGGTATGCAGAATGTGAATGCGTCAAATGCTCCACAGCAATAAATTTCACAGTATATAAATGAACCACAGAGTTACAAAGTAATACAACTCACCACACATTACTGTCTATGAATGTCTACTTTCTATTAAATTAATGGCTAGAGCAAATGTTTAATTTTCTACATAAATTCAATCAAGAACAAAGCATTTTATTTAGACAAATATATCTGTTCAAAGACCCGTCACTGCGATTTCCACTGAAGATGAAGCTTTGTGACACACTCACAAAATACATTTATGTTAATATTATTGATATGAACCTCTGTTATGGTATCACACCTAATATGTTTCTGTGTATCTCCGCAGCTATTAAATGTGAAACATGGAGGTGTGCCAGGTTACTTCTTAAACACTAGTAGACATGTATGTAAGTCATGTGAGAAACAGAAAAAAGCAACCTATAGCAAGATAATGATAGAACCTAAAGTTTTATTAGAAAAGGTATAAAAAAATAGTTTGGACCAAACACAATTAAAATCTTAGAGATTTATTGCCATTGATCTGTGTTGAATATGTATGCAAAGTTATTGCTGTGGAACTATTTTTCATGCACAAATAACTGTAAATTGTAAAATCTTGAACTTCATAAATGAACAACATTTTGGAATCATGATGGGATGAATGACTTTCTTCCAATGAAAAATGATCATTTATAAAGAGAAGCAGCATGCATGGTTTATAAGGTATAAGTGTGTCATTGTCCTAGGGCAGATACTAGCATGCCACAGCCTGCATAATCTATTACTTCAACAAGGATAGAATCAGGAGATCCTAACAGCTGTGAGGTCCATTTCTAGGACCAGTTGCTTACTCCAGAGTGGGAATGGAGTGAACCCTTCAAAAAAGTTGTTGAGCCCAGCATGTAGACTCTCCTCTATGTACACAAAGCAGATAATGCTTCCCCCAGTGGACAATTTCTTCACAGCCTCCTTTAACTGGTATAGTACATGTATTTTGGCAAAAGACAGGTCAGTTCCAAATAAGTCTATATCCAGGCGGTGCTTCCCTTCCCCTAAGGGCACTGGAAACATAGGGGATCCAAGGCTAAGAAACCCTAAAAAACTTTTGGATGATGCAGGAAAAGTAGAAGCAGTGATGTCATGTTTACTTATAGTTTCATTTGTTTGTTTGATACCATTATTGACATTAAAGCTAACTTTGACATCATGCAATTCGGAGGAGCCAGTGACATCACCTAATTCATCACATGGGTATGAGCAGAACCACTGGACCTTCCAGCGCTGCATTAAATCAAGATTGGCTTTATTGGTGGTAATTGGCAGCCAGGCTTGCATCAGGAAGCCTCCAGGAAGAAGATCCTCTTCTTTAAGACGTCCAGGAAACAAATTGTGCACCTCCGAATATTCAAGGAAGACAGGAGGAATGCAATTATCACATGTAGCGGATACTCGAGATTCCAAAATCTTGATTGTCTCCTCCAACTCCCCAGCAGAAATGAATACAGAAATAACAGCCTGGATAAGACATAAATTAGAGATCAGGACGAGTAGGACACCTTGAAAAAAAGCAATGAGACCAGGAATAATTCTAGTTAAATATACATCTTAGGCAACCCTCAGAAAAAATAAACAAAGCGGCTATAAATGAAAAGTTCCTTGTGATACAGTGTATCCTTAGGTATGTCCAGCTATTAATTGTGCTGATGCATTTTTAAATGGTGAGCTGCTAAGCATGCTTACAGAATACTCTGTAAAATTTGGAAAATATATTTAGCATTTAACAAGCGGCCATGTAGCCAAAAAACAAAACAAATCCACACATGATGCAGATATTGCAGTACTCCAGGTACACACAGTAGGATATTTGCTGTACTGACATGGACTCTTTCACCTGTGTGAAACATGGAGGTGTGCCAGGTTACTTCTTAAACACTAGTAGACATGTATGTGAGGCACAATGAGAAACAAAGAAAAGCAACCTATACCAGGAAAATGATAAAGCTTAAAGTTTTATTAGAAAAGGTATAAAAAAAAAAATAGTTCGGTCCAAACACAATAAAAATAACCTTGATCAGAAGGACTTAAAAATATGTTCATTGCCAACTTATCAATGTGATGCAAGATACAATTGATTACTGTGCAGCAATGTTACAAAAATTAAGTAAATGACTAGAGTTGAGTGAACCCGGACTGTAAAGTCCGGGTTCGTACTGAGCATTACGTTTTTTGGACCCCGGACCCGAACACGGACATTTCAGTGTATGTTCGGGTTGGTGTTCGGTGTCCGGCGATTTAATGGCGCATTTTGAAAGGCTGCAGGGCAGCCAATCAACAAGCGTTTGACTCGTGTGCCCTTAGAAGCCATCACAGCCATGCCTACTAATGGCATGGCTGAGATTGGCCAGTGCAGCATGTGACCAAGGCTCTATATATAAGCTGGAGTCGCGTAGCGCCGCATGTCACATGAGCCCTTATTAGTGTAGGGAGAGGATGCTGCCGCTTTCAGGGACAGATAAGGAAAGAATTCTGCAAACTAGTACATTAGTGGGGTGCACTTCATATCTAAGAGTCAAATAGAAGCGTCAAATACTGCTGTCACATTGCAGTTTTAAAACTTAAAATTGTTTGGGTGCTAAAAAGTACATTAGTGGGGTGCACTTCATATCTGAGAGTCAAATAGAAGCGTCAAATAGTCCGGTTACAGCGCAATTGTAAACATTCTTATTTTCTGGGTGCTAATCTGCTATATAGTAAATTTGGGGCATGCTCTTCATATCTGAGAGTCAAATAGAAGCGTCAAATAGTGCGGTTACAACGCAATTGTAGACATTCTTATTTTCTGGGTGCTAATCTGCTAAATAGTAAATTTGGGCCCTGCACTTCATATCTGAGAGTCAAATAGAAGCGTCAAATACTGCGGTTACAGCGCACTTTTAAAAATTCTAATTGTTTTGGTGCTAATGTGCTAAATAGTAAATTTGGGACGTGCTCTTCAAATCTGAGAGTCAAATAGAAGCGTCAAATACTGCGGTTACAGCGCACTTTTAAAAATTCTAATTGTTTTGGTGCTAATGTGCTAAATAGTAAATTTGGGGCGTGCTCTTCATATCTGAGAGTCAAATAGAAGTGTCAAATAGTGCAGTTACAGTGCAGTTGTAAAATGTCTAATTGTTTTGGTGCTAATCTGCTAAATAGTACATTTTGGGCGTGCTCTTCATATCTGAGAGTCAAATAGAGGCGTCAAATAGTGTAGTTACAGCGCAATTGTAAACATTCTTATTTTCTGGGTGCTAATCTGCTAAATAGTAAATTTGGGGCGTGCTCTTCATATCTGAGAGTCAAATAGAACCGTCAAATAGTGCTGTGACATAGCATTTTTAAACATTCAAATTTTTGGGCTGCTAAATAGTACATTTGCGGCCTGCGGTGCACTTCAGTTCTGAGAGTCAAATAGAACCGTCAGATACTGTGCTTACATTGCAGTTATAAAAATTCTAATTCTTTAGGTGCTAAAAAGTAAATTTGATGCCTGCACTTCATATCTGAGAGTCAAATAGAAGCGTCAAATACTGTGTTTACAGTGCACTTTGACAAATTCACATTTTTTTGCTCCTAAGAAGTGCTGTGACATAGCAGTTTTAAACATTCACATTTTTTTTTGCAGCTAAATAGTACATTTGCGGCCTGCGGTGCACTTCATTTCTGAGAGTCATATAGAACCGTCAAATACTGTGCTTACAGCGCACTTTGTAAAATGAAAAATATTTTGGGTGGTAAATAGTACATTTGCGGCCTGCACTTCATATCTGACAGTCAAATACAACCGTCAAATACCAATATAACAATATTGTAATTCGGGGGCAATACCCTCACAAGTCAAACTGAGAGGTCAGTTTATAGGGAAAACTGTTGCCTGGAAACAATTCTAAAACAATTTCCATATGTCCTTTGCAGAGTTTATATGCAGGAAAAACACAGGTGCCAACTGCTGTGGCTTTCTGCAGTGTGCAGAACGGCAAGGAGGGCAGGGTTGAGGAGTGGGTGGAAGATGATGTGGAGGATGATGAGGTCCTAGACCCCACATGGAATCAAGGTCATGCAAATAACGTGTGCAGTTTGGAGGAAGAGGCGCTGGTTGCACAGAGGCACCAGCACAGCATAAGAGGGAGCAGGGTGCAAAAGTGGAGCGGCTGTTCCCTAGCGCTCGTCGGCATGTATTATCTTTAGAATTCCCACAGTTATCCAAGTAACAGATGGAGCGATAAAAGGAACCATAACAGATTTAACAAGCCATTCACAGTTTCGCAGTCCGGTAACCGGGACCCAGACATTGTCTGGGCGGCTGTCGGACGACCGGGACCCAGCATGCCTGATGTTGAAGTTAGAAGTCACAGTGTGGAATGGATTAGCAGGGTCTGGTGCAGGGTAACCGCACGCCCCCTGGTGTTGAGCACCAGCAAATTGTGTGGCCACATATCAGGACCCTGATGCAGCTTCAGTAAAAAGAGTACTTGAGACCAGAAGCCATCATCAGACTGATCTGCAACATGGAACAGGATGTGACATTCACTGTAGCGGCTGTGCGCGCTTTCAGCGTTCTCACCCTGCTGCTGCTCGCCTGTCTGCGCTGCAGCATAACTTTGGCCTTCTCGCTCACCGCCTCATATGCGACGTGCCCACAAGGTGGAACTCCACCTTGCACATGCTGGAGAGACTGTGCGAGCAGCAGCAGGTGACAGTGGAGTTTCAGCTGCAGCACACACGGGTCAGTCGCTCTGCACCAGACTTGACCTCCAATTGATCAGAGTTAAAGGATTTCAAGTGGACTCATTACAATTACAGGGCCTCTAAAGAGTCCTGTATTGTTATTTGTCGTCACTACCTTCCCGCGTCGGGAGTGGGTCATTTGCGCGCTTGCTGCCTTCCTTGCATGTGGTAGCCGTTTCTCAGGCTCCCTCTCTGGAATCGAACCCTGATTCCCCCGTTACCCGTGGTCACCATGGTAGGTGCAGAAAGTGGCATCGAAAGTTGATATGGATGACATACGAATGCGTTGTCGACTTGTCGTTGGGGAGCCTATTGAAAAAGTGCTCTACCATGACGAGCTGGGTTGATCTCCTCCCGGAACTTGGCTTGATGGCAGTTGAGCCGATTCTGGGTAGCCCTTGTGATGTGGCATGCCCACTCCGCATGGGAGTCCTTCTCCCCTTTCCGAGTCTCCCTTAACTTTCAGCGGTATTGCTCGGGGGTGACCGCATACCGGGCCAGGAGGATTTGGGCAATAAAGGGATAGTCTCTGATCTGCTCTTCTGGTACAGCATGGTAAATATCCGCTGCCTTCCCACTAGTTTGCTGGCCAGGATGGTGACCCAGTCGCTGGGGTCAACGTCTTGGAGTAGGCACTGGTGCTCAAAGTCTTAAAAAGTCATCAATGCGTTCTTCTGCTTCCTTGAACTCATTGAAGGCATTGTATGGTAGCTTGTGGGCCAGGGTGGTTGTACTTCCCGGTGCCCTCTGCTCCCTTCCTCCTTCATCTGGGTTCATGGAGGTCTCCCTCTGTCTATTGGCAAGGACATAGGCTTGCACCTCCAAAAAGGTCCTGCTGACAATCTCCTCTGAGGGTGGCTCTCGGTAATATGCCAGGCGCCGTTCCACCTCCTTGTGCACTTCCTCCTCATCTCCGGCCCCTGGCTGGGGTTCGTTGCCTCACTGCGTGCCAGGTCGTCCTCCATGAGCGCAGTAGTCAATTCGACCTTGTTACGCCCACCAGTCGTTATTCCTCTGGTGCCACACAAGTCCTGCAGTGTAGGTCGCTTTAGAGCACTGTAGTCCATGGGTCTGTTGGCAGGGACATGGGATCCCGCCGCTTGCCACCAATTGAAGCGGGACCTGGGTAACCGATGGTTATCCCCTTTGATTAGAATAGGTCAGACCCATTTCCCCAGTAACCGGATGGGACACAGTTCCATGATACAATGTTTGACAATCTTTATTTGGGTACACAGCTTTGCCTCCTGTTGCCTCCTCCTCCTACTCGGCTTCTTCCTCCTCCTCCTCTACCACCTCCTCATCCGGTCAGCGTAACACCTTCACCACCAACTTCAGCACAGCCAGGGCGAAACAACAGCAGACTGTTTTCAAACTCATATGTTTGGGGGAAAAAACCCACACTGCACAGGAGCTGTGGACGGGCATGGAATAACAGACCGATGAGTGGTTGTTGCCACTGAGCCTCAAGCTCGGCCTGGTGGTGTGCGATAATGGGCGAAATCTCGTAGCAGCTTTGGGCCTAGCCGGTTTGCCGCACATCCCTTGGTGGTGCAAAAATTCCTGAAAAACTACCCAGGTATATCAGAGCTGCTGCAGAAAGTGCGGGCCGTCTGTGCTGCAGCGTAACTTCGGCCTTCCCGCTCACCGCCTCATGAGACTGTGCGAGCAGCAGCAGGCGATAGTGGAGTTTCAGCTGCAGCACGCAGGGGTCAGTCGCTCTGTGGAACAGAGTTTTCTTTCTTTATATGTCCCAATATTTTGGAGGCTACCCCAATTAAAATATATATATATATATATAAAAAACAATGTTGGCTACCTCCTCCTCCTCCACCGCTGCTTCCACGTACACCACCACGGTCAACTCCTCCTCAACCTATGGGTCACTTAGTATAAACTATGTACACAATAGCAGAGGCTTGTTGAGCATTTCTCCATGCATCAGGACTGCAGGAAATGCACCGCAGGCTGCAAATGTTTCTTTTTTTATATGTTCCAATATTTTGGGGGCTACCCCAATTAAAAAAAAAAAATATATATATATATATAGAGAGAGAGAGAGAGAGAGCGAGAGAGAGAGAGAGAGAGAGAGAGAGAGAGAGAGAGAGAGAGATTATTAACAAAGGCTTGCACTCACGGTCTGTTGTAAAAGTTTTTTCTTTCTGTATTCCATAAATTCGTTAAAAAAATCGACGTTTCAGCCATCGTCCATGGCTTTCAAACACTTTTTTGTTTAACTGATCCTGATGAAAGCCACGGACGATGGCTGAAACGTCGATTTTTTTAACGAATTTATGGAATAAAGAAAGAAAAAACTTTTACAAAAGACCGTGAGTGCAAGCCTTTGTTAATAATTTTTCACTCTGTTGTTTTTTGGCTGTGGCTGATATGAAAGTGTGTGTCCAGGGAACAGAAGAAAAGTATATATAGCTACCCCAATTAAAATATATATATATATATATATATAAAAAACAATGTTGGCTACCTCCTCCTCCTCCACCGCTGCTTCCACCTACACCGCCACGGTCACCACCTCCTCAACCTATGGGTCACTTAAGACAAACTATGTACACAATAGCAGAGGCTTGTGAAGGCCTTTTCTCCATTCATCAGGACTGCAAGAAATGCACCGCAGGCCGCAATTTTCTTTTTTTATATGTACCAATATTTTGGGGGCTACCCCAATAAAAATAAAAAATATATAAAAAACAATTGGCTGCCTCCTCTAAGGTCACCACCTCCTAAACCTATGGGTCACTTAGTATAAACTATGTACACAATAGCACAGGCTTGTGAAGGCCTTTTCTCCATGCATCAGGAGTTGAGCTCAGTTTGAACAATGAAAGAATACCCTGCACTCCAACCCTCTCTCAAATGGACATTTCTGGTGATCCTCCTATAACCATGTTTTAGATTTTGATTTATGTTCTTCCAAAGCTAAAATCAAAGATTCCATCTAGTGCTATTTTATGGCTCAGCTGTATTTTTAATTTGTATGCTATTTTAAGTGATTTCCCTATCCACATTTGTTCGCAGGGCACTTGTCCTACTCTTACCCTCATTTTACTTCCTTTTGCAGCCCTCTAGCCCTTTCCAGGACTTTTTTAGATGCATTTTTGTGCCCAAAAGTTCGGGTCCCTATTGACTTCAATGGGGTTTGGGTTCGGGGTCAAATTCAGGGTCAAGTTCGATCCCAAACCCGGACTTTTTTTTTCAAAGTTAGACCGAACCCGCAGGACCCGAACATCCAGGTGTCCGCTCAACTCTATAAATGACATTTAACAGTACTTATAATGTAACCAGCTAATGACACAGTGATACAGTTATCACTGTGTATCGGGGTGTGTAAAAAGGAAGCATAGTTAGATATCAGCAATAGTAAATAGTTAATTTGTTATATTCCCTCAATCCCAAGCATCTCTTTGATACTCTCAACTCCCTACTTCGTCCTGATGTGGTCAACCCCCAACTAACCTTTCAACTGATGCATCGTCTCTGTTATCCTTAAACATACTGACCAACCTAATGTTCATTCAGTGTCTCCTTTTTTAATGATACCTCTTCCCCTCGTCCTGTCTAAGTGCATTTCCCCTCTTTTGTTATCCTAGACTCTGTTTTTAGTCCCTTTTTGTTTTCTTTTTAATCTGCATGTCTTGGCAAACTTTTTCATTCCTTTGTATTTCACTACCACCTGTATCCCCTACTGTCCTAGAATGCATTATCAGTTGACTCTCTTCCATCCTTGTTTGGATATCCTCATACTTTCTAAAACTCAGTCTCTCTAAAACTGAGCTTCTTATCTTTCCTCCTCATTATACTAGTCCTCCCATTTCCCTCTCCTAGTTGATGGTAAGTGTATCAGGCCATCCTTGCAAGCTTGGTGTCTTGGTGTTATCTTTTTTTCTGGATTCACCTTTACACTTAATATCCACCTAGTCTTTTGCTAAATTCTGCCAGTTCCACGTAAAAAACATTGCCCTCATTCGCCCCTTCCTTACGCAAGGTCTTACTAAAAAACTTGTTCACGTCCTTGATATTTCTTGTATTGATTACTGTAAATCTGTCCTAATTGGTCTCTCCAAAAATCATATTGTTTTGCTACAATCTATTTTGAATGTTGCTTCAGTGCTGATTTTTATCTCCTGTTGCTTCTCTCACACCTTGCCCCTCTGTCTATCCTTATTAGGGATGTACATGAGCCAAAAATTTGGTTCGGTTCGGCACTTCCAAAATTCGGTAGGGATGTGCATGGGGAAAAGTTTCAGTTCGGTTCCGCTTTCCGTAATTCGGGACTTTGGCAATTCGGAACTTCGGCACTTCTGCACTTCGGAATTTCGGCACTTCGGAACTTCGGCACTTTGAAATTTAGGAATTTAGGAACTTCGTCATTTCTGAGTTTCGGGACTTTGGCACTTCGGGATTTCTCTTTCAGCCGCTTAGTAGATAACTACCTAATTCCATCGGTATTAGGGAGTTATCTACCAAAAGGCTGAAAGACCTAAATTGGTCTTTCAGACAAATTTACTAATACTAAGTAAAAATTACTTAGTATTAGTAAATTTTGCCCCTACGCGCTAAACTACGAGTAGGGGCATGTCTAGTAAACAGTGCGCAGTGTAAAAAAAAAAAAAATGCCCCCACCCCTGAACGGAGGGTGGGGGCCCTAAAGTAAAATAGGGGGGGGTGACCTATTGTCCTCCCCCCGGCTCCCACCCATGAGTGGCGGGTGGGGGCCCTAAGTTAGAATAAGGGGGGGACCTATTCTCCTCCCCCAGCCCCCACCCCTGAGCAGCGGGTGGGGGCCCCTAAAGAAGAATAAGGTGGTGAACCTATTGTCCTCCACCCCGCCCCCCACCCCTGCGCAGCGGGTGGGGGCTCTAAAGTAAACAAATGGGGGGACCTATTGTCCTTCCCCCGGCCCCCACCCATGAGTGGTGGGTGGTAACCCTAAATATCAATAAGGGGGGAGACCAATTGTCTCCCCCCTTATTGTCGCCACCCGTGAGCGGTGGCCCTAAAATAGAATAAGGGGGGCCTATTGTTCTCCCCCCTGGCCCCCACCCCTGAGCGGTGGGTGGGGGCCCTAAATACCAATGGGGGACTTATTGTCCTCCCCCCTGGCCCCCACCCCTGAGCGGTGGGTGGGGGCCCTAAGTTAGAATAGGGGGGAACCTATTGTCTTGACCCCCACCCCTGAGCGGTGGGTGGGGCCCCTAAATAAAAATTTTACCTCCCCAGGTGACTAGGGGTCCCCAAACCCCTAGTCACCCCCCTCCCAAAAATAAATAACCCCCTACCTACCCCCCTCACCCAAAAAATAATGAGGGGGAACCATTAACTAGATAACTGTAAAAAAATAAAAAATAAATAAACTTACAATTTGATGTCTTCTTTCTTCTAAAATCTTATTTTTTTCAGCCCCAAAAAAAGCCAAATAAAAATCCACAATAACCGAGGCACTGTGAGAAAAAAAAAAACCCGAGCACAAAAAAAAATTAATCCATGTTCACCCCTGGAGGGCTCCGCACAGACTAAGCAGGGCAGGGAAAGGCTTATAAAACCTTTTTCAAGGACTGACTCCTTTGCAGTATCTTTATGATTAGTGATCAATTATTCAATGTATTTGATGAATTTTCATGTATGATTAGTGATGTATTATTCAGTGTATTTGATGAATTTTCATGTATTGAATGAGATCATCAGACCTTTTTGTGTAGATATATGTATTTTGATTCCAAGAATTTACTCTATTAAACTATATATATTTTTTGAATATTGAATAGTATCTTATTCATCAATTTGCCTTACATATAACTATAATTTTGAGTGCGGTATTTTATTTATTTTTTGAAGGCTTATAAAGCCTTGCCCCACCCTGCAATTAGGCTCAGAGCACTCTGGTTGGTTGGTTTAAGCCAGCCACTCAGAGTGCTGTGACAGGTAAATGAAGAGACTGACATGTAAGTCTCTACATTTACCTGTCACAGCACTCTGATTGGTTAGCTTGAAATGCAGCCAAGTTCTTTGGAATTTTCCCACGCTGTGTAATTTGACTCATAACAACACTCTGATTGGTTACTTTCAATCCACCAATCAGAGAGTTATGAGTCAAATTACACAGCCGTTCAGGGGTGGGGTGGAAAGGCTTTTTTTTTTTTTATTGACATGCTAAGTAACTTACATTTTATATGAATGTGTGTTACTTGATTGTTGTAAGTGTTGCAAATGCTTACAGCTGAATCCTGGCTATGTTTGTAAATGTTTTATTTAAACGTGTATACAGTGTAACATTCTTCATTCTTCCACTGGGTAGGTATATTAGTACTTCGACAATACTGTGCTTCGGCACTTCAGCACTTCGACACTTCAGAACTTCGGCACTTCGGAACTTTGGTACTTCGGAACTTCGACACTTCGGAAATTCTGCAATTTCGGAAATTCAGCAATTTCAAAACTTCGGTACTTCGGCAATTCGGTAGTTCGGCAATCCGGCAATTCAGCTTTTCGGACATTCGGATGTATCTGAATGCCTGAATTGCCCAAAATTCGTCCAAATTGCAATTCTGAACGAAACAAATTGCACATGTCTAAAATTCGGGACTTTGGCAATTCGGCACTTTGGCTCGGTTCAGCACTTCTGAAATTCAGAACTTCAGCAATTCCCTAACCCCTACCTCTCCTTCTAACCCTACACCTTACCCTACAACTACCCCTAACCCTAACCTAACCCTACCCCAAACCCCTACCCCAAACCCCTACCCCTAACCCCTACTCCTAACCCTTCCCCTAATCCTACCCCTAATCCTAACCGCAATCCCTACCGCAATCCCTAACCCTACCCCAACCCCTAACCCCAACCCCTAACCCTACACCCTAACCCTACCCCAATAATAATAATAATAATAAGAAGAAGAAGAAGAAGTCAAATAACACTCCAATCAATTTATCCCAGAATGTGCTTTTGTGGGCACCTAAGCTATGATCCTGATCAAGACCTGTGGTTTCCATGGCCCACCAACAATCCAGGATTTATTTATTTCTCTTTTTTATTTGAATGGAGATACTAACAAAACCTGTACTGTTGATGAGCCTACCATAAGGACTGGTTTGGGAATGACTGATCTATTCTGTATTGGGCTCTGATGCTGATGGTCTGTATTTTCAGCAAATATGGATCTAGGAATTTGTAGTGGACCCCAGGTAACCCGACTGGTTACCTCTGCTAATACCCTTTCTTCAGCTGCTCAGGAACCTCTTAAAGTCTAAAGAGACCCATTTGCCCCCATTAACTGGACGATACACAATGCTGGAGTTACAACACAATTTTATTGAGCCACACTCGGCTTTTATGCATATCCCCGTGCAATGGGTTTTCATCCCAAACCAACAGGGGTCACATCCCAGAAGCCTCTGGAAGCCAAAGCGTGGGAAAGGGGTCATTGTCTCTATGTCTCCCAGGTACGGAAACCCCGCCACACATACAAGGGGTCTCCGCCCCAACGGACAGGGGTCTTCATCCCAGGATCCTCTGTGTCTGTAAGCCAAGGCTCGGGAAAATAAACTGTTCCTTTGTCTATCAGGCACAGAAAAGCCTGTCCAAGTAGCCAGTGCCCCAAAAGTGTCACCACCAATGTCAGGCATCTCCACACTGGCACATTCCCTAACCACTCTCCGGTCGCAAGGTTCCAGTGCAGAAACCTTCAAGGGAGGCATCTCCTTTCGGGGTATGGTTGGCATTCAGCTATACGAAATGGCGGCCACCCAGGGGAGCACTCATTAATTACCTACCATGCGGTTTCACACTTATGTTGCCAGTGCGAACGTTGTGGTTCCACACTTATGTTGCCAGTGCGATCATTGAGGTTTCACATTTATGTTGCCAGTGCGAACGTTGCGCTTTTTGACACCGACAATCGAGGTGAGAACGTTCTATCTAAACGTTCTGACTCGCGTTCTAAATGGGATATTGGGGTGGCCCCCGTTCAGCAGATGAAAGTTTTTTTCGTGGGAGCACTCTCGAATGGGGAGTGACGCACAGTATATGAAAATTACAGGGGAACACACACAATATAGAAGGAACTCAACAAATAGGCGGTTGTTCTGCCACAGTATTGTTACATCATGTTTGGTTGGAACCCAGCTTACCTGATTGTAGACCATGGTCAATTTATCCAGATATATCAAAGATGAATCCTGGCACCCATGACATCAGGTGGATGTTAAATGACTGCACACCAATTTATTTAAGAGTAATGTACATTTAAAAAAAAAGTGATTTCAATGCCTTTGGAAATATAATTAAAATTGTATTAATCTTCAATAAAGTGATGTGCTGCCTTTTAGATTTCTTCCAGGTGCCGGGATGCATGGTCTGCAATCAGGCAAATGTAGCTTTCATCCAAAGAGGACTAACGGCCACCCCCAAAAGGTTAAACCAGTAGATAGAAAATAGGTCTTTACTTACATGTGGTGTACATTACAAAATAATACATATTATGATATTTAAAAAAAAAAAACATGTAAAATGTACCTGCCCCTTTTTATTTTTTTTAAAGTTTGTTTGGCAGTTTTTGTATAGTGGCTACTATTAAACATGATCAGCATAGACAATTATGAAAATGTTTAGTTTTGGAAATTGGAAAAATACAAAATAAATTACATATAAGCTTATTCTTTGTAAGAAGAAGAAAAAAGATATCGAAAGCCCTGAGCAATATCGAGAGGTTTGATAGTTCTAGTACTAAAGAGTACCAATACATGAACAAAAAATGTGAAATAAATAAATGTGTGTTCTAGACCCCGTATGGCAGCAGGGCTGTGGTGTTTAGGCATAGGAGTCATAAATTGTTCATACACACATCTCATGCTCCCCTCGTTTTATATCTCCTGATGACACCTGATGACTGGAACACTTCATGAATATTTTGTTTAGAATATATATCTATATTGCCTTTAATTTCCTGTTTACACTTCTAGTATTTGTACAGTTATATTTAAGAGTGGTCAACAAAGGATGAACACCTTAAAATATGTAGCATTTGAGAGATCCCTCTCTACATACCTAAAAACAGAATGCACCTGTTATGGTTGGTTATATATTTCCTACCTGTTCTATATTAAATTTTATATTTATTGTGTATTCATATTGTTTTGTATTTTATTGTACCCTATTGTATCAATGCAATGATTTGTGGACCCAGGACATACTTGAAAACGAGAGAAATCTCAATGTATCTTTCCTGGTAAAATATTTTATAAATAAATAAATTTGAAAGAAAAGATAGAAAAAATGTTAAAGAGAGATAATGGATTAGATGCAGTGAGTTTACCTTGGAGAGAATAATGTGGTACGTATTCAACATGGTGGCAGGTGGGTTTTGTACCATAGTCAGACGAATTCTGGTGACATTGGGATGGTCTGAACGTAAGGTTTTAAAGCAAAACCTTTGAAGTACTCCAGCCACTCCACAACCTCTCATCCAATCGGCAACACGAAGTCCCTGCACGACAGCTGTAACACCACCATCAACCAATAAGAAGGAGTCAAATCCCACCTAAAATCAGAGACCACAATCATGTCAAGAAAGTTTCTCCTTACATCGCAAATCAATCACTTCTATTGATTTGATATCCAGTAAGTTCAATCAGGTGTCAATCTTTAACCCCTTAAGGACACATGACACGTGTGACATGTCATGATTCCCTTTTATTCCAGAAGTTTGGTCCTTAAGGGGTTAATTAATGTAATCCCTCACACTCACCACTTTGCCCTCTGATTTGGCAACGAACATCCTCCTCTGAGGGTCCTTCAGCCATATGTGGTATCGGTATGGCAAGTAATCCACTCCAGTGTAGATCCCTTCTGAGATTGCCATGACCCCTTCATAATCTCCAGCAGTGGCCAGAAAGATCTGTACATCAGAGGTTAAAAGAGAAGACATGATAAGAAGAGGACCTTTATCAGCTTGCTTTATAACGGAGAACCTTTATCAGCTTGCTTTATACCGCTGAAAACACTGAAACAATGTCTAAAATATGAGGACAGAGTCCAAAACTGAAAACCTCCCCCTTGGCCTGAAATGCTCTGCAAGCAACTCCTCCTTATACTCTGAACTCATACAGACCCATCCCCTCTGAGATTGCCAAGATCCCTTCATTATCTCATCTGTATATCAGGCGTTAAAATGAAACATATATGATAAGAAGACAATTATTCTCATTGATACAGCTGAAAGCACTGAAATATCAAGTGGACAAAGTCAAATCTCAAGACAGAGTTGCAAATCTCTCCGTAGCCCCCTGAATCCTCTTATTCATCCTAATACACAGGTATCAGGATTTATATCTTTCATCATCTCATCCTAATACAGAGAACTCAGAAAAAATACCTCTCACCTACTAATGCAAAGACACCGGGAAACATCCCTCCCACCTTCTCCTAGTACACAGACTCAGCGATCCCTCTCACCCAGGGTTCGAGTCCTGTAGGAACGTAGCATTAAGGCACTTTTTCCACAGCAGGAATGTTGTTTCTGCTTGTAAAAAGTCTCTTTAATGGGCCGGTGGTGAGATCAAAGATCTTTGTAACTGACCCAGCAAACGTTTATGTTGTGCAGGGTGGAGACCTGAGAGGTCTATGCCTGCCTGGCAAGGCTGCACCTCCTGCAGACTCCAGCTCTTGCAGTGTCTGAGCGTTACCATTGTGGCAAATATCCATATAGTTATGTAACACTAAAGTGCAAACCAGTATAATCCAATCTGACATCTGATAACCGAAGGGTTAACGTGCAAAAGTGTATGCTCAGCAGTATAATTGCTTAGCAGTATTATGTAACAAAACTTTCACTTTTTGTGACTAATGCTTTCTAGGCCAGGAGACGTACGAGGAGTTCTCCCAATGTGAAGAGTTTACCCTCCTTCTTATTAGAAGAGTCTTCTTTCCTTTTAGGAGAACAGACAAAGAATGGTGCATGCTAAGCCTGACAAGATAATCATCTTTTCTTTTTTATTCTCTTTCACTGATATGTACCGTATATATTGAAAATTTTAATTTGTATGCTCTCATAACCAGGTTTGACTGCTTCGACTCTATTGCAATAAAGACTTGATTCTATACTTCCACAACTCTGGCCTCTGACTGGTTAATTGGAAAAGACTTTGTAGAGGGTAATCGACTAACATTCTGGTAACCCATGGCAACACTCTGACAATAAATAAGTGCCCGGCAGAGAGAAAGAGCATGGCAGGAATAGACTAAGTTTCACCCAGTGGACAGGCAGCTCACTGGACCACCAGGGACCTGAAGGACTCCCATCCCTCCTGCCTAACAACCCTATATATATATTTTTTCCCCTAACTCTTTATTTCATAGTTAGAAATGTTTGTCTGCTGATTTGATCATTGTTAATAACTTTTAATCTTGATACACCTGTATAGCTCACAGTTACACTGATTAACCACAACATTAAAACCATCTGGGGGGCCGGAGTCTAGCCACAGAGCAGAGCAGACATGTGGTGCCTGATGATTTGGGAGCTCAGGCACCACATGTCTGCTCTGCTCTGTGGCTAGACTCCGGCCCCCCAGATGGTTTTAATGTTGTGGTTAATTAGTGTAAAATCCTGGGATGATTGTGGGCTATTTACCCCAGTTATTAAGCAGCTACACCTCACCCCAGCTACCTCATAAGCTGGGGGAACACTTCTGTGCACATCGACATCTCTTGGGGGCACTTCTGTGCACATAGACATCTCACTTGAAGAGGCATTTAGCTGGAGACCTAAGGCGCCCTGCTGCGGCCTACTATAGACGGAACTGGGGAGAGGTGGCCGATCTCCCTTGACTCCTGTCCTGTAACCTATCAAGGCTGCTCCCTTACCTCCGCCCCCCCCCCCCCTTCTAGACTGGCGGGTGTTATCCCGGTCCCCACTGGGCTAATTGGTACCCCTCATCCTGCACTCCCTTGCAGCACACCGCAGGGATCTGCGCATAAGATGGAGACCTCTCTTCTATCAGCCGCACAAGGCCTAAGCCCACCTCGTAAGCCTCCCCATGACAAAGCAGCAAGTATCCTGCTTCACGTAGATTAAATATTTGTGACCTCCTGAGAAAGGATTCAGCAATGTCACCGAGCGGGACTGCCACATCACAATTTTTGAGTGGATAGTGAGCTGCATGGGAAAATTAAGATCTCTCAAGGTGATCATGTCACCACAATGCCTCCCAACACTGTCACTCACCTTCTTAGGCCAAGAGCCACCCAAGGCACTGCTTCGCTGCATCACCCACGTGTGCAGAGGATCCCACGCCACCGTTGGATTACCCCAACTAGGTTCCCCACTTCCCCCGGATGGAGAAAGGGCTTGATCCCTGAGAGGGTCAGAGTCCGTGGATACGTGATGCAGGCCCTCATACAGGCCTAGGGTCAGAAGAGTGCCCTATTCTCGTGTGAATATGCAGATCATCACCTGCACCTCCTGGGCTGCATGAGTTCTATACAGGACTTTCCGGTATCTACTCTGAGCTTCAACACTGGAAGCCAGCTGACTTTCCCATCAGGCCTACTACTCTAGATCTGAATCATTCCTGAATGAAGCAGACGCTGTT
The DNA here is from genome assembly GCF_036172605.1 of Pelobates fuscus. NCBI lineage: Eukaryota > Metazoa > Chordata > Amphibia > Anura > Pelobatidae > Pelobates > Pelobates fuscus. The sequence continues at coordinate 390,616,971 of NC_086319.1, read as the reverse complement.
TAACTTACTTACCTCCTTTTGTTCCATCGCAATTTGATTTATTATCTTCTAATTTTAATTTTGCTTTTGTGCTTACGACTCGAGGGATTGACTGACTTCCTGCTCTCCCCCCAGCATGACAACCTAATGACTAGGCTCTTCGCTCCTACAGTTTGGTAGATGCCATCTTGTATCACGCTGTTTGTTATACTTTGTGATGAGTTTTGTCCCAGTGGCTACAGCCTGTAATTCTAGCTTGACTATAATTGTTGTTTAAATATATTACACTCTTCATGTGTATTCCATTTTCTTGCTCTGACACAGCCTTTTACTTATCCTGGTTTTAGACATGACTGACTAGATAAGATTACAACAAAATCGTGCAACTATTTCTCATGCCATACCAATGTTACTATATCATTGTGCCTATGTGTACTTCAAAAATTTCAAAAAACATTAAAACCATCTGCCTAATATTGTGTAGGTCCTCTGCCAAAGCAGCTCTGATGCTTCAAGGCAGCAACTCCACAAGACCTCTGCACATGTCCTGTGGTATCAACAGATGCTTTAAGTCCTGCAAGTTGCTAGGTGGAGACTCCATAGGTTAGATTTGTTGTTGGAGTATGTGGCGAAACCAACCTCGCCACTGGGCCCTGGAGAAGCCTGTTTGCTAGCCTCCTACCTGCTGACTATGGCCCCTGGGTTATTTGGGGGATATTGTACTTTATATTGCTGCAACTGGCCCTTTTAAAATCATCGATGGACATATTGGGACTTTTTGGGATTGTGGCGAAACCGACCTCGCCACGTGTCCTTGGAGGGGGCCGATTGCCGCCTCTTGCCTTTGGACTATGGACCAGACTTTATGGGAATGTGATACCCCAGATAGCTATACCATGGAGCCTATTCATAATGAAAGACTATGGGAAAGACTTTAGCTCCATGGCAATTGTACTGTGTGAGTAGGATCTGCGCGCTATTCGGTAGTTTTGTGCGCGCAGATCCCAGCTATCTGGGGATAGGTGAAATGTCTGTGTGTTATGTGTAAAAGGTGAATTTATGTATTTTAAATTGTTTTACTGTCTTTGTGTCCCCATGTGCTTAATGGAGTCTGTCTCTGTGCTGTGAGATAATTGGATTACTTCTCCAGCACAGAGAAGGCCCTGGAAAGCTAGGGGTTTTAAAAGATACTTTTAGTAACTTTTGAACCCCTGGTCTGATCCATGCCATTTTTTAATATGTTGTTCCCCTGAATGGATTGATTGTGGATATGTAATTTTGTGTGAATGTGATGTATGGTTTTGAAGTTATAAATATTGTGTAAAAAGTATATTTTAAACTGTATGAATAATGGGATTATGTGTCACACTAAGGGGAGGGGATGTGTGGGAGGTAACATCTATGTCATTGGTTCTTTTATGCCTCCCCCTGGGTGTGGCCTGTATGTGTGAGTTGGAAATAAAAGCCAGGCTGGATGAGCCAGTCCAGAGTTCCTGTTTTACCCTCAAAGTGATGTGTCGTCTCATTATTGGGGGAAGGATTTATTGCATGCTGTTCCAGTTGACTGCTAGGAGTACAAGCCTATTCGTATGGTTCCTATTCAATGGTCTACAGCATTCATATGCTTGGGAGAATTTAAAGGTTTCTCGGATTCGGTGATTGTGGTGTCTGCCAGAGTGTTTGGAGTCCTCAGGAAGCACTAGGAGCATCCATTAACGGAGGTACTCAGTCGGGGTGGCAGGTGATCCGTTACATTGGTGGCAAGCGGTGGGATGGCGTCCTAGTGTGAGGTAAAGCAGCTCAGAGACACTGTTTGGATTTACAAATTGAGGGCAACGCTAGCAGTCGTGCAGCGCCCCTGGGAGCAGACAAGTATGGAAGGTTCTGGCTCTGGAGATGATTGGCTGGCCGAGGTGAGGCAGCGAGTGGCCGAGTATGGGGATGATATACCCATGGAGACACGCCGGGTGATCTGGAACCAGGTCATGGCCGAGCGAAACACAAGGCTGGACCGAGAATTCCGGCTGGCGACAGAGAGGAAGTATGCTCAACAGCAGGAGCGTTACAGCAGCCGAGTAGAGGCTGCATCCGAGGAGGTTAGCCGTCTTTCCCTGAGGCGGCGGGAGGAACCCGAAGTGGGGGTCCTCATAGACTGGTCCTGTGAGGAACCACAACAGGCAGGTAGAGATGGGACCAAGGTCTCTCCACCGGGCCCACCGGGATGCTGGGCAGCCGGCACAGATCCCCAGCAGCAGCCAGAGTTGCCAGGTGGGGAAGCAGGTGGCCCTTACTCACAAATGTTGAGGGGCCTCACGGATTGGTCCTGGGAAGACCCACAGATGGCAGGTGGAGATGGGACTGCGGTCTCTCTACCGGCCCTACAGGGATGCTGGGCAGTCGGCCCAGATCCCCAGCGGCAGTGTGCGTTACAGGGAGCTGATGGTGCCGTTCTTGCTCCCCAGCGGCAGTCTACGGTGCAGGGAGAGGAGCCTGTTATCCCCTCTCCCCAGCGGCTGAAGGTGTGTAAGGGAGAGGAGTTTGTTATTCCCTCTCCCCAGCGGCAGCACAGCTCACCAAGGGGAGACAGTAAGCCCCACACCAGCGCAGATGGGACCGTGGTCTCTGCGCCCAAGTTACAGGGAGCTGAAGGGGCCGTCCTCCCTCCCCAGCGGCAGTGTGATTTGTTGGGAATTGGGAGCCCAGTCTCCATTCCCCAGCGGCAGAGTATCCAGCAGGGAATGGAGAGCCCAGCCCCCTTTCCCCCACAGCAGGACTCTGTGCTGGGAGGAGAGACAGTCGGTCTCCCTCCGCAGAGATGGGAAGTATGTATGGGAGAGGAGATTGTTACCACCTCTCCCCAGCGGCGGATCATTCATGTACAGGGAATAGAAAGCCCAGTCTCCTTTCCCCAGCAGCAGGACACTGCATTGGGAGGAGAGACAGTCGGTCTCCCTCCACAAAGACTGAAAGTATGCATGGGAGAGGAGATTGTTACCACCTCTCCCCAGCGGCAGAGTGTTCTAATGGGAGAGGAGCTGGTTACCACCTCTCCCCAGCGGCAGCTTAATGTACCAGGGGGAGACTGTAAGCCCCACAACTGTGCAGATGGGACTGTGGTCTCTGCACCTACAGCACAGGGGGTAAGGACAGTCAGTCCTGTCCCCCAGCAACAAGGCTGCTTAGCCAAAGGGGAGACAGTCGGTCTCCCCCTCCAACAGCGGAGCTATGTATCCAAAGGGGAGACAGTCGGTCTCCAGCAGCAGAGCTGTGCAGCTAAAGAGGAGACAGTCGGTCTCCAGCAACCAGGCTCCAACCAGACTACTCCCGTGGTAGTGCTGGCACCAGGACAGAGTACCGCTGGTCTCTGCCCCCTCAGCAACCCACCAAGGCAGCCTACCAGTCCCCCACACAGCCGTGGTAAGGCACCTGGACATGGACAAGATTCTCCCTTACCCAGGTGTAGCAACCATTTATTGCGGGTGGGCTGTACTGCTGTTTCTGTCTTGTGGGTGGGCTGCTGGACTAACAAGGGCACTGACCGGCAAGAAGTCAGGTACCCTGTTAGTCTGTTTGGAAAAGGGGAGAAATGTGGCGAAACCAACCTCGCCACTGGGCCCTGGAGAAGCCTGTTTGCTAGCCTCCTACCTGCTGACTATGGCCCCTGGGTTATTTGGGGGATATTGTACTTTATATTGCTGCAACTGGCCCTTTTAAAATCATCGATGGACATATTGGGACTTTTTGGGATTGTGGCGAAACCGACCTCGCCACGTGTCCTTGGAGGGGGCCGATTGCCGCCTCTTGCCTTTGGACTATGGACCAGACTTTATGGGAATGTGATACCCCAGATAGCTATACCATGGAGCCTATTCATAATGAAAGACTATGGGAAAGACTTTAGCTCCATGGCAATTGTACTGTGTGAGTAGGATCTGCGCGCTATTCGGTAGTTTTGTGCGTGCAGATCCCAGCTATCTGGGGATAGGTGAAATGTCTGTGTGTTATGTGTAAAAGGTGAATTTATGTATTTTAAATTGTTTTACTGTCTTTGTGTCCCCATGTGCTTAATGGAGTCTGTCTCTGTGCTGGGAGATAATTGGATTACTTCTCCAGCACAGAGAAGGCCCTGGAAAGCTAGGGGTTTTAAAAGATACTTTTAGTAACTTTTGAACCCCTGGTCTGATCCATGCCATTTTTTAATATGTTGTTCCCCTGAATGGATTGATTGTGGATATGTAATTTTGTGTGAATGTGATGTATGGTTTTGAAGTTATAAATATTGTGTAAAAAGTATATTTTAAACTGTATGAATAATGGGATTATGTGTCACACTAAGGGGAGGGGATGTGTGGGAGGTAACATCTATGTCATTGGTTCTTTTATGCCTCCCCCTGGGTGTGGCCTGTATGTGTGAGTTGGAAATAAAAGCCAGGCTGGATGAGCCAGTCCAGAGTTCCTGTTTTACCCTCAAAGTGATGTGTCGTCTCATTATTGGGGGAAGGATTTATTGCATGCTGTTCCAGTTGACTGCTAGGAGTACAAGCCTATTCGTATGGTTCCTATTCAATGGTCTACAGCATTCATATGCTTGGGAGATCTTAAAGGTTTCTCGGATTCGGTGATTGTGGTGTCTGCCAGAGTGCTTGGAGTCCTCAGGAAGCACTAGGAGCATCTATTAACGGAGGTACTCAGTCGGGGTGCCAGGTGATCCGTTACAGAGTACATCCCACAGATGAGATCTGGTGAATTCGTAGGCCAAAGCAACATCTTGAACACCTTGTTATGTTCCTCAAACCATCCCTGAACAATTTTTGCAGTGTGTCATGTGCATTGTTATGTCAAAACAGGTCACTGCCATTAGGGAACACCATTACTATGACAGGGTGTATGTGGCTTGCAACAATCTCTGGTATGTGTCAAAGTAACATCCACATGAATTTCAGGACCCAATGTTTCCCAGCAGAACATTGCCCAAAGTCTCACCATCCTGCTTTCTTTCCATAGTGCTTTCTTCTGCCATCTCTTGCCCAGGTAAATGATGCATATACATCCAGCCATCAACCTGATCTAAAGGAACACATGATTCATCAGACCAGGCAACCTTCTTCCATTCCTTCATGGTCCAGTTATGACAACTCACATCCCCATTAAAGGCACTTTCGGCAGGGTACAGGGGTCATCATGGGCAATCTGACTGGTTTGCAGCTACACACCACCATATGCAGCAAACTACAATGCACTGTGTGTTCTGACACCTTTCAATCATGGTCAGTATTAAGTTTTTTTTAGCAATTTGAGCTACGGTACCTCTTCTGTTTGATCGAACCAGATTACCTGGTTTTTGCTCTCAACATGCACGGGCGGAATAGCCCACCGGGATATTGGGAAAATTCCCAGTGGACCAGCATACCTTCAAGCCAGTGTGCGGCTGCCAAGGGTGCACGGGCCAGGGGTCACACATGACCGGTGTATAGTCGCCAACTCGCCTACTCGCCAAACAATCTTGAATAATAATAATATATTAATTATAAATTAATAATAATAATCACAATAATAACTTAACAAATAAACATTGCCCCCCATACTCTGCCTTCGCATCCGAATCCTTCTGTTAATATAAAAGGCAATGACCCCCATATAAATAACACATATATATAACATATACCAACATTATTCCAACATACCAACTTAAAGTGCAAAACATAAATTAACCATGGCAGTAGTATACCCGGATACCCCTACCCCGCCAGGTTCTGAGCCACCGACAGGACTCGAAACCTACCAACCACCAATGACCACAGTTTTCCGTTTCTGTCACGTTCATCCTAGGGAGCCTATTCCTTCTCCTTCAGCTGTCTGAGCTTCGCCACCCCGAAGAAATAGTGCCTTGAGCATTCCGTCCTGCCAACCTAGTTTCAGCAGGTCCCATCCTACTGCTGAAAGATGAACGCCGTCCGAGCGGTAGTACCCCGGCAGCGCGCCCTCCAACTCGCTGTGCCGCACTACCACTCCCCCCAATTTCCTCACGAAGCTTCGCATCAAGCTATTCACTTTCTTCCTGCACTTATCGATGGCCACCAGGTCCCTAGCATGCCGCCACCACCTCCTTGGGATAATCTCAGACCACACTAACATCCCCCCAGAAGCAGGTCCCTCAATTTGTTGAGGTCCTGCTTCATCCACTTCACCAGCCGCCGCTGCGGCGTTAGGCCCAAATCATTGCCTCCCGCATGGAGTACCAGCAGGTCCGGCCTCTGCCCACCTGCCACCATCCGGAACAGTTTCCCGCAGACTTCCCCCCAACGAAAACCTCTGTACCCAAACCATTGCACTGCCTTGGAAAGCCCAGATGCTGGCCCTGAGCTCGAGCTGCGGCCTTCCTCTCGGCCCAGAAGACAAAGGAATGGCCCACGATCCACGCGACATGGCCTGGGGAAGAAAGAAAGCACAGATTGTGAAACACCCCCCTATTGCCCCTCGGGATCCCCCGAAAAGGCCCGCCATATCAATCTAATCATCCCAGCCGCACATATGACGGGAACCGTACTGACTCCCATCTCCCAATCCGTTTAACTATGTTGTCCCCCAAACCCAACTGTGTGGCCTCTATGGCCGCCCCAATGCGAAAGGAATGTGTACCAAATCTATCCGCCCGTAGCCCCAATTTTCCCAGGCCCACCTGAAAAACCTTAGTGAATTGGAAACGGGAAACCCGTCTGTGTGCACCAGCAGGGATCCCCCAACCACCGGTCACCAGGCCAAATACTCCGCCACCGAGACCACCGGGCACAGGGCCCGTAGTGTCATATATATGACCCGCCCCCAGGACATCCGTCTTGGATTTGGCCAGGTGAACCACCAATTTCCCCTCCCGAACCCGAACTCCCGAGACCTGTAGGCCACCCAATTGGCACTCACCAACTTGTCACCCAATTGGCACTCACCAACTCGCCAATCCTGAAAGCCCCGAAGAAGGCCAACAGAAACGCCGCCCGGAACAGGGACACCTCAAACTCGTCGAAGCACATTTCGGGCAGACCCGCTACCAGGTCCCCCAACACCCGCACCGACACCGGGCGCCTAGTGTCCGGAAGCCTGCTCCCCTTCTGATACCCCTTAAGTGCCTGCCTAACGACGACGGTTTTAGTAAGGTCCTCCCTCCTATGCAGCTTAAACCAGAAAGCCAACACCGCCATGGACCTGTCAACCATCACCGGGGAGGCCCCTTTAGCCAGCAATGGACAGGTGTACCACAGAAACGCGTCCAGGAGCGATTCCCCGTCAGGCACGCAGCCCAGCCCATGACAGTTCCCACGAACCCCAGACCTTACTGTAAGCGGCCCATGTGGCCGGTGCCAGAGAAGCCTTCACAAGTCCCCCAAGCAGGACGCTCCCAGACACCAAATCTCGTCCGGGCATGCCTGACCCGCCTCCTGTGCCTCTGGTGCCACCGTCCGGAATTGGGACCACTGCAAATGAGAGAGAGCATCAGCGACTTCGTTCAGGTACCCGGGCACATGGCGCGCGCGAAAGACTACTTTTAGGGACATGTACATTAGGACAAAGCGCCGCAGCAGTCTGACCACCGGTTTTGACGCCGCCGACTGATTATCATCCGTGTGCACCACAGCCATGTGTCTGAGAAAATGACCACCTTCCGGTTCCGCAGCCCTTCACCCCACAGAGCCAACGCGACCACCAGCGGGACCAGCTCCAGGAAAGCCAGGTTCCGCCTGAGGGTGCTCGACCCCCACACCTCCGGACACCTCTCCGTACACCATCTCCCACCGAAGTAGGCCCCGAAGCCCACACTACCCGACGCGTCAGTGAACAGCTCCAGCTCTGCCGCCGACACTCCCTCCTGCCGAAAGAACACCGTCCCATTAAAATCCCGCAAGAAGGTATCCCACACGACCAGGTCAGCCCTCATGGAGGACGACACCCGGATGAAATGGCGTGGGGATCGCACCCCCACCGTAGCCGCCGACAAACTGCGGCTAAAGACCCTCCCCATTGGGATCACCCGACACGCAAAATTGAGCATCCCGATCAATGACTGCAGTTGCCGCAGGGTGACTTTGCGCACGTGCGCTACCACTGCCACCGCCCTGTAGCTTTGTCAGCGGCAGTCGACACTCACCCCGCACCGAGTCTATCTCGACCCTCCACCCCCCCCCACCCGTAGCAGTGACTCCGGCAGTCCCCGACCTTCCTTTCTTGAAACATCGGTTAAGCCCGTGGGTGCCCCCGCAGCCTGAGCACTCGTGCTTAAAGCGACAGGTGGTCCCCCATTTGCACTGGCCCTCGATGAAGAGCCAGCATAAGCCTTTTTGTGAGGCGGCCGACGAGGCGGACTGCCCCTTTGCGCCGGCCGTGTGCTGAAAGGGCTGCGCCTTTTGCGCCATCATCAATTTCATCCAGCGAGGTAGGTCCATTTGGTCCCACCTCATACCCGGATTGGCCGCCAAACGTTGCCGGAACTGCTCGTCATACCGCCACCATGCCAGCCCGCCATAGGTGCGGTACGCCTCCAAAATTCCGTCCAAATAGCAGAACAGGGAGGAGCATAAGCCAGGCGATTTTTTGCCTAGGACGCTGGCCAGCACGCAGAACGCCCTCAGCCACTTGAGGAAAGATTTTCGGTATCTTACGATACCGCTTCTTTTTCTCCTCCTCCTCCTTTTCCTCGTCCTTCTTATCCTCCTCCCTGAGGTCGATAAAATCTTCCAAAGGGAGGAGGGAAAAGATTTCACAGAATTCGCCTTTCCATATCTTTTCCTTCACCACCTGCTTGAGGTGTACCCCCAGCGGACCCGCAAACGACACATATGCGTGCTGCCTGGCCGCATCGGGGAACCCCCCCCCGCCAACTCCGCCCGCTCACTCAGTCCATGATCCCCGCTCGAGCCCGGTTCCGTGGAGACAGCACCCATGACCCCTGTCCCCCCGCTCGAGCCCGGTTCCGCTGAGACAGCACCTGTGACCCCTGTCCCCTGTGCCCATACCTGACCTACACCGCCCACAGTGTCACCCCCCACTCACAGCGAGTGGAGAAGTGCTTGTAGTGTGTGAACCAGCGTACTGGATTGCAATAATGCACAGGACTCACCGGCCAAGCCCCCTGTCCTACGAGTGCCCGGGGCTGCATCGTCAACCGCTATCCGCCTGGGATGAGCGATATCCGTGAACCTCTCGCCACCCGGGGAGCCAACCCGGTGCCCAGCCAGTACAGAGGAAGAACGGCTCTGAGACCTGTAACGAGGAGAAGATGTCCTGGGTAGGGTGCACCGACCACCCACTACCCTCCCTTCCCGTCCCAGGGAGCGCCTGCTAGTCTCCAAAGCCTCCCGCGGTGTGGCCCCATGCACTCTGTGCTCCCGAGGCCCGGACGGCCCCGCCCCGAGGACTACGGCTCCTCCCGTCCCAGCGTGAGGTCCGCCCCCGCCGACCATGCCTGGGGGCCCTGACCCCGTCCCCTTCTGATCCCCCCGAGGTAGACCTGTCCCGCCTAGACCCACCCCTCGCCCCCCCAGACCCCTGAGCCCGAACTGGGGAAGTGCTGGTACAGCTGGACCCCGAACTGGACCCCCCCACCTACCACTGTGCCCCAGCAACTGCTCGCCTGTGCGAACAGACCTCCCTCCGACACCAGGGCAGGCCCCCTGGCTCCCAGAACCCCCTCCTACCTGGCCGCCCCACCTAGCCACTGCCTGAGTATCCACCCCACCCACCCCCAGGAGCCCTGACTGCCCCACGGGTCCAGGCCTACCCCTAATCCTAGAGGAGGACCCCCCTCCCCTCCCGTCGAGCCCAGAGACCCCAACCCCTTCCTCCTTGCTGCCCGTTCCCCACTCAACGTCCCTGAGCTACTTAGAGCCCCCCAGGAACCCCCTCCCCACCCCCTGTAACTCTAGAGGGCCCGGCCTGTTCCCCCCCCGCCCCACCGTTCCCACTACCCGCAGGAAACCCTCACCCCTTCCCTTGCACGCCAAGAGGGCCCCTGCACTTGCCTGTCCGTCCAGAGGCCTCCCTGTTGGCCTCATGGCTCCGGCCCCTCCAGCTGCATCCGCAGATCGAGGGGGTGCCCTCCTGGGCCGCGACCCCACGCCGTCCGTCACTCCAGGGGGCCCGACCGATGCCGCAACCCCCACTCCTGATGCGGCCCCCTCCGACCAGGGAGCCGGACCGCCGCCGTCCCGGGCAGCCGCCCGCCGCTCAGCACGTCCCCGAGGCCCCAGTAGCGCGATGGGAGGCGGGGCCTTGACCACGCGGCCACCGGGCCTGCTGCGGCCTCCTGCCGCCGCCATGCATCCAACGGCTCCATCTTCACCGGCCCCGCACCCAGGCTCAGCCCCTCGGTGGCCTTCTGGCCCGAACCGGAGGGTCCCGTTCGCCCGCCTGGGCCGCCATCCCCGCCAGGGCCGGTCCAAGTTGGGCCCGCAGCCAGTCTGCTCTACGACCTCGCGCCGCCGACCGGATCCCCTCCAGCAGCCTCTCCACATCGTCCATGGCCCTGCAGAAATGAAAGAAAAGACCCTACCAGACCCAATCCGCGCGCACAGAAGTGCACACAAACTCGGTCAGGTAGGAAATTAAAAGTGAATTCACTCAAAACTCAAAAAAGTTAATTCACCCATCCCACTTACCCATAACTCCATACTTCCTTTCCTCCTCCTATGCCCGCCTCCTAACTCCTGTCAAGGCCCTTTTCCGCTTAGCTGCGCTTTGGCTACATGGGGCTACAGCACAATTGCAGTGTGACCAGCAAGAGGGGACTTATTCCCTTCATGTCGGTTACTGAGCCGCAAACCACAGTGTAAGAGCTTCTATCCCTACTCAGTCTGGGGAGAGGAACAAAAGCTCCTCCACTGTAGTCTGTGGCTTGGCCACACTATATGAAGATACATACAGGAGAGGCTAGAGACTCATGGAGGGACTGAGAGGAATTGAGACACATGGAGAGGCTGGGCAGGGAATGGGATGAGACATATGGAGGGGCTGTGTGGGGTGAATGAGACACATGAAGGGGCTGGGTGGAAATGGGACACATGGAGGGTCTGGGGGTAAATGAGAAATTCTGGAAGGATCTGGAAGGAAATGAGGAAATTAGACACATGGAGAGCTTGGGGGATGAGATACATGGAGGGCCTGGGTGCTGAATGAGACACATAGTAGGGCTGGATGAGAAAATTAGATACATGGGGGGCTGTGGGGAAATGGTACACCTGGAGAGACTAGAGGGACTGAGAATCATGGAGGGCTGGGGGGGGGGGGAATAAGACACATGAAGGTGCCTTGGAATGAATAAGACACATGGAGAGAGAAAAATACACACAGATGGGCTGAGGGAGAGAAAAAGTCGCACAGAAGAGTGGGGGGGGGGGGGGACAAAAGTGCTTGGGGAGAAAGAGACACACAGGGAGCTAGAGAAGGGGAACACCAGACACACAAAGGGTCTGAGAAATCAACCAAGAAACACACAGAAGGGCTGGGGAAAAGGAGTATAAGACACACATAGAGGCTGTGGGGAAAGAGACACACAGAGGTGCTGGGGCAGAGGAAGGATCACAAAGAAAGGTTGGGGAAAGGGAAAGGAAAAATGAGACAATGGGGCTGGAGCTGAGAGACACATGAAAGGGCTTCGAAGAGAAATACACATAAAAGGGACTGGAGGAAAGAGACATAGAGAGGAGCTGGAAAAGGGGAAAACGAGACATACAAAAGGGATGACATGAAGCAAAAGATACATAAAGAGGGTTGTAAGAAACACACAAGGGGGAAAAGATACACCAAAGTGGGTAAGAGAATCAAAAGAGTCATAAAAACACAAAAGAGAGGTTAAGGGGGCGTGGCCTGACCGCGGACGCGAATGGACGTGTGAGAGACGGGCTCCGAGTCAAACTCCCCTAATACAGCAAATAAACGAGCATTTACCGAGAGACTAACCCTCAAAACTGCAACACACACCGGAGTAAGCACCCGTCAGCATGTCGCAGCGTTCATCCGCTAAAAGGAAGGTAAAAGAAACACCTACCCTCCAGATCGCAGCTATGGCCTCAACGCAGCGCGACCTCAAAGATGGCGGCGGTAGGCCTCAATCACCGGCCTCGAGTTCCGGCAGGAGTGACCTTACCTCCATCTCACGCAGGGAAACGCCAGCCACTGAAGCCTCTATCCAAAAAATGCTTAATGCCCTGCAATCATCCCTACAAGCGGATTTTGACAAATTAGCCAGAGAGATTAGAGCAGAGGTACAATCAATGGGAGAACGCACTGACTGTCTGGAGAATAAGACAGAGGAGATAATCACAGCACACAACAATGCTGTAGCATCATTTGAAAGCGTGGATTCTAAACTGTCATATATCCTCACTAAGTTAACAGATCAAGAAGATAGGGATAGGAGGAATAATATTCGAATACGTGGGATTCCAGAAGAGGTCAGCCCTGGAGAATTAGGCACCTATGTTACTACTCTCTTTAGACACTTATTGCCGAATATACCCGAGTCAAATCTGCTGCTGGACAGAACACATCGCTTGCCCAGACCTCGACACTTGCCAGCTTCCACACCCCGCGACACCATCACAAGGGTGCATTATTATACCACCAAAGAATCGATAATGCTGGCCTCCAGGAAGAATCCTACTCTCCCTGAAGCTTTCCACAAGATTCAACTTTACACAGATCTATCAGCAAACACCCTAGCTGCAAGAAGGTCCCTCACGCCCATCACTCGAGCGCTGAGAGCAGCGGAGATTCCATATAAGTGGGGATTCCCGACACGTCTCATTGTGAAGAAAGATGGAGCAGAAACACACATCCTTACAACGGCAGATGGACATCGCGCCCTAGCAGAATGGAACATACCGATACCAGAAGACCCGAGAGCACCGACAGGGAGCCAGTTAGCAGCTAAAACACCCCAGAAAATAACCCCAGGATGGGAGAAACACAGATTACCTAATTGACTTTGAGGGTTCATAGTTATACAAAGCCCTTTAGCTTGAACCTTTGGCCGTGCAACATAGAGATCGGTGGCCTCGGAGGTTGACAATAAAGGTGGTAATGTATTTACTGTGCATGCTGTAATAGCCAGAATAATACTAGGAGCACAGATAGAGGTGGGATATATGATCCATATGCGATATTGAAGCAATTGCGAAATCACCCAAGCGGTGGCTTTAATGGGAATGTTTAATGTTTAAAGCTTATCTATTAAATTTACACTAAGAAAAAAAAAAAAAAAAAAAAAAAATTCGACCTAATTTGTTACACCCTATCTGTCTACCACCTTAGTAGATCACCACCACTGCAAATCAGCACTTCAAAAGTTATACTAGTTCAGGTACCTAACTGACCGTAGTAATGTATGAAGCAAAGGATAGTCTCTCTTTATGCAACTTGGGGAGTCTATACCCCCACTGTGGGCCTCAACGCCCAGGTAATCGAGTTTTTTAGAGGTCCCACTCTGGAGACCTTACCTATGTATATAGTCGGCGCAAGCCGAAATTATTTTCAGCCTCTCCTTAGAGGCTTACTGTTTAATGTATATAGTTTGTTTCTAGTTCCTTGTTTTCCCTCCTTCCCCCCTCCATTTCTCTCAGGACCACAATCCCAGAATCAGAACATCCTCCAGAACGCACATATGAAAATGAAGAAACTCAACTGCGAAATCGATACTCGTAACTACAGACAGACCGCAACTCTAAGACAACGAACCATAGCAAGAAGATCTTGGGCCTACATCACTGGTTTCAATAAACCCGTATCCTCTATGACGCCGAAAAATTCTACTGCGTCCCAACACAGACACCATGGCGCTTAACATCCTCTCCCTAAACACCAAAGGGTTGAATACACCCCATAAACGAAGATTAGCTCTTGCGGAAGCGAGAAAACAGAACGCCCATATTGCATTCTACCAAGAGACTCACTTTCAAACAAACAAGAAACCAAAATTTATTTCCAAATACTTCCCCTTGGGATTCCATAGCACATACAAAGCAAAAAAAAGGGGAGTGTCAATTTTAATAAGCAAGACGGTGTCCTTTCAACTAATCAAACTAATCAAAGACAAACAAGGCAGATATCTTCTTATACAATGCATTATAAACAACATTCAAATGACTTTAGTTAACATATACGGCCCTCACAATGACCAACACGCATTTCTAGATAAAATTTTCACCATCACCGAGGCACACAAATATGGAGATATCATCATAGGGGGAGACACTAACTGTCTACTAGACCCCACCTTAGACACTACATCCACAGACACAGTAGACTCACGAACTAATAAGACAAGACTAAGGTCCGCATCATTGATAGACCAGACACTCACAAACCATGGCATCCTAGATGTGTGGAGAACACTAAACCCGTCAGCTAGAGATTATACGTTCCACTCAGCAAGTCACATTTCATACTCTCGTATAGATAGATTCTTTCTACCAACCACATTAATGTCAAAAGTAGCAACGACCAGCATTGGAGATATAACGTGGTCTGACCACGTTCCCATTACCCTAGCAATCTTGACACAGCACCCTACCCAGGGCAATAGAACATGGCGCCTCAACGACACTTTGCTGACAGACCACAATTTAGTAGCACAAATCCAAGAAGAACTACAAACCTACTTTGAAATAAATAACGATGGAGAAGTCGGGGCCGAAAGCCTGTGGCAAGCACATAAAGCCGTTCTTAGAGGCCAATTCATCAAACACTCAAGCTACAACAAGAAACAAAGACTCCTGTTATATACAAATATACTCACAGAACTCCATAACCTAACACGCACAAACAAACATACCCCATCCTACGAAACAACCTCGAAGATCCTACAATTACAAACACAACTGAACGACCTAGAAACAGCCAAGACCACTTTCTACCTCACGAGAATGAAACACAAATTTTTTAAAGAAGGCAACAGAGCTGGGAAGATTTTGGCTGCACAACTCAAGACTAGAATGGCAGCCACAAGAATAGCCTATCTTCAATCAACTAGCGGTCACAAAATAACGAACCCACAGAACATAGTTGATGAATTTAGCAACTACTATAGCAAGCTGTACAATCTAGGCACAGAAGATCCCTCTTCCCAACCTAGGAAAGAAGACATTGATGACTTTTTACGAGATGTCGACTTACCCCAGATAACAAGAGAGGAATGCCTGAGCCTAACCAAGCCCTTCACAGTAGATGAAACTCTCCGCACCATAGCTCAACTCCCAAAGCACAAATCACCAGGGCCAGATGGTTTCTCAAACATGTACTACCGCACCTTTGGTCACATCCTAGCTCCATATATGACTAAACTATACAACCATTGCTTTTGCACGGGCAAGATGCCAGCTGATATGCTCCAAGCGCATATATCGACACTCCCGAAACCAGGAAAATCCCCCACCCAATGCTCTAACTTCCGGCCTATGTCTCTGCTTAATTGTGATACGAAGATCTACGCGAAACTCTTAGCTAACAGACTAGCGCCAATCCTCCCCAGAATTGTACACACAGACCAATCAGGTTTTATTCGAGGCCGTCAGGGCTGCGACAATACAAGGAAAATAATAAACATTCTGTCACACATGGAATCACACAATACCGAAGGCCTACTATTGGCGTTAGACGCCGAGAAGGCCTTCGACCGTCTGAATTGGTCCTATATGACAACTGTCCTAGAAAAGTACGACTTCCCCCAAGAATTCATACAAGGTGTAATGGCACTCTATGGCTCACCATCCGCTCAAGTTTCAAATGGGGGGTTTATATCCACCCCTTTCAACCTTACCAATGGCACACGGCAAGGTTGCCCGTTATCACCACTATTGTTTATTTTATCACTAGAACCCCTGGCACATAAAATCAGAGAAGATCCGCTGATCGAAGGCATCCAGATTCACAAGCATAACTACCGCTTAGCAATGTTTGCGGATGACATCTTTCTATCCCTCAGTCAACCAGAATCCTCGTTACCTAGACTCATGAGTCTGTTACACAAATACGGCTTAGTCTCGTTCTATAAATTAAACACAGCAAAAACACAAGCATTACCGATTAACATACCAATACACCGCCTACAAGCTCTACAGTCCGCTTACCAATACGAATGGAGGCGCGAATATGTCACCTACTTGGGAATCAAATTGGCACTCCACGCCCAGAAAATGATCTCATTGAACTATACACCGCTGATCAATATGTGCATCTCGAGTTTCCAAGCATGGAAGGCAGTCCACATCTCTTGGTTAGGTAGAATACAAACCATTAAGATGATGATACTGCCGAAAATACTCTACGTATTCAGGATGTTACAGTTACAAGTTCCACTAATGTGGTTTAGGAATTTGCAAAGTACGCTGAACAGATTCATTTGGTGCAAATCGAAACCGCGCTTGCCACTATCCCTACTGCAAACGACTCCCAGGGAAGGAGGGGTGGGATTACCCAAGTTGCTCACATACTATAGAGCAGCCATACTGGAATCAGCAGTCCGACTCCATGCACAGCAAAACACATACCAATGGGTGGATATGGAAAGTGAGAGGATGTACCCACACTCTCCAAAAAATCTTCTATGGACCCCCAAGCCATATCGCCCACAGGGAATTTCACTATACCCCACAACTGCACTGACAGTGAGAGTCTGGGACCTGATCCACAGAGACTCGACCGAACTCAACCACTTCGATTCTCGCGCTCCCCTATTGGCGTTGAAGGCAATTTCTCCCTGGCTGTCGCTGAAGCTTTGGTCTGAAAAGGGCATACAATCTATCGATGACCTATGCGAGAAGGCCCAAATATTACCATTCTCAGACCTCCAAGAGAAATACAAAATTCCGAACTCCTTTATCTTCTCATATCTACAATTGAAGAGTATAATTAACACTAAAGTAGAGTTCCCGCACACAGGGCTTAACTCTAGTCAGATATGTAAGGCGAATCTTATTACCAGATGCCAAAAGAACCCGATAAAACCAAAAACTTTATCAATATGTTACCGAACGCTGCTAGATTGCCGTTCACCGCAACTCTTCAAATATACTTCCCAATGGGAAAGGGAGGGCATCCCTAAGCTTCCAGATGACCAATGGCTCAAATCGCTAGATGCCTTGAGAGGTATAACAACCTGCTTCACACACATTGAAGCTCACAAGAAAATCGTGTACCGATGGTACCTCACACCACAACGTTTGCACAAGATCTACCCAACAATCGGAGCTAATTGCTGGAGATGCCAGAAAGCCTTAGGACACATGACCCACATATGGTGGGAGTGCGAGTTGATTAAGCCGTTATGGACACATGTCGAAACCCTGATAACTTTAGGCATCGGGAGATGTCCTACTCTCACCCCCAAAACCGGTTTGCTGCTCCTATTCTCAGATTAATGGCCAAGAAACTCCAAACAAGTGGCTACTATAGTTATTTTAGCAGCTAGAAACCTTCTGGCACTCAATTGGAAATCCACATACTGTCCGACAAACAAAGAGCTAACACGGAAAGTACACCAATACTATAGGTATGAAATACTCTCCTCGGAGTCCTATCTTAGAACTGCAAGACTAGAATCCATGTGGAAACCATGGTTGATAGCTACACACATGACCAATTGCGAGACGAAGACAAGACCGAAAGATCCAAAAACGCTCTGTAAGATACTTTGAGGCACTTTGGAACATCTCGGTACAACCGTTGAAAGACATACAAAGCGAACATACGAATCTGATGTCTCCAACTTCAAACCATATATATATATCCAATACACCAACATGTACCTCCGGGTCAACTCACGACGACGCCGACAAATTATGAATTGTGGTCCTTCTCTCCTTCTCCCCTTCTCCCCCCCCCCCTCTATCCCGATTGACAAATGGACTCCTTAGTCCTATACCAGAGACAGAGGCGACTAACTGGTAATTGTAATTCAAATTCAGGCTTGAATTGAGATTGTCATCGATTGATTGTACCATGTAAAGCGATTTGTCATACTATGTTCCCCTCCCATTTCCTTTCTGTATCCCATCCTTTGCCTTACAGAAAATAAAACAATATATTTCAAAAAAAAAGAGAGGTTAAGAGAAAGAGGTGAAGATTCATTTTATTATGCAGTGTGGGGGGGGGAGGGGCTTATTGCATCTTCACCTGTGTCTCCTGCTCTCCATGTAACACAGTTCTCAGAATTGGAGTATGTGCCAAAGAATTGATTGACAGGTGAGGGAAAGACATATTATTAAAGGGACACTATAGTCCTACAGTTTAGTGGTTTGGTATCTATAGCCTGTCCCTGCTGGTTGTGCACTGTGAATGCTGCATTTTCGGGGGAAAGGCAGTGTTTACATTGCTGCCTTGGGACACCTCCATTGGCAATCACTCAGATGCCACTAGAGGTGCTTACTGTGTCAGTGCTGCATAGTGTGCATCACCTACGTTGAGCATTTCCCCACTATGCATGGAGACGCTGAATGCTCCCCTTAGAGATGCATTGATTCAATGCTTCTCTAAGATTAGATGCTGACTGGCATGGCATAGCGTTTTGCAACACATGCACAATAGCCTTCCAATGCATTCTTATGAGAAACAATGGATTGGCAGAGATCATCAGTTTGATAATCTCAGCGAAAATGAAGAGCACACTCCTATTATTTCAAAATAAATAAGATAACTTCATTTTTTACAGCAGTGCAATGGCATACATTCACCATTCCAGTCCCATTGTTTGGGGGAGTGACTGTGATTTAGTATTTACAGAAATGATTGGCAGCTTGTGTTTAGGGTAATAACTGGTACTAGAAGTGTACTAATAGGCGGGGCAGGGGGTAAGTTTGCCCTGGGCTCCTGTAACTACCTACGGAGAGGGTGGTGATGGAGTTGCTGGAATATCTCTCTACTGATTTCAAAGCACCCTCATGCACCCTGTACTGATGCAGGGAGCCGGGATGCAACATTACCCCAACATCAGTGCAGAGCAGAAGTGAGCTGGGCACGCAGGTACAGAGACTGATGTGAGAGCTGAATACCACTGGAACCCTGGGATTAGGGGCTACTCCAGTTCTCTATTTCTAGGTAATAAAAGGTGGCTGGTTGGACCTCATTGTGAACCCCCAACTCCTCCCCAAAAAAAGAAAATTAAATGTGTGTATATGAAAGTGTGTTTGTGTATTTGAATGTGTGTGTATATGGAAGTGTATTTGTGTATATGAATGTGTGTGTATAGGACTCTGTGCATGTATGAGCAGCAGTTCCAGGACTTCAGCATCCACAGATACCTACACATCGCCTTGGTCCATAAAGTCAGCTTTAATATCTGTGCATGTATGAGCAGCAGTTCCAGGACTTCAGCATCCACAGATACCTACACATCGCCTTGGTCCATAAAGTCAGCTTTAATATCTTCAGTGATCGTGCCCACATCACAGCCCTCCAACCTCTTTCCAGCTCAGACACAATGTGCTTCATAGACCATTCTACTGAATTCTACGTTCCTTCTTCCACTTGGTTGCAGTTCTTTTGTGTGTAGAACCTAGTAATTGTAAAATTTACAATCCTGGTCTGGCTTGAGGATTAGAATATATGAAGAATATATATATATGCATTTTCAATGGCCAGGGTATTTGAACACAAAGGATGCTATTATTTTGGTTCAGAAAATTCTAAATTATTCCAACAAGCCAGTGGAATAAAAAGTATCCTGTCTCCTCTGTTCCTCTCATGCAAGTGATGCAGTTATGCCAACACTTTTCCCCCACTATTTGAAAAAATATATACTTTTTAATTTTTGTTTTTTTTTATGCTGTTATTCTCAAGTGGAGCTTATATTCTGAATGCATTGTGCCATACGCTGGTGGGTAATGCAATCTGAGAGCAATGTTAGAGTAACAAAATATGTCAGACAAAAAAATAGGTAATATGATTGGCACCCACTTATTAGCTAGGAGATGAGTTGTACACCATTTACACTGTAAGTGAACATGAGGGAGTTAAAAAAAAACTGAAATAGAGTCATACAAATGTTGAATATAACAATTAAACTTTGTTTTTCTGTGTTTTTCAGTGAACATGCATGTTAGTTCAATCCCATCCCTTCAAGACTAGATATTGATTGTTTGAATTGTACATAGTATGGACCTTGGAAATCATTGGTCCTGAAAGCCGATAGTTGTGTACCAAAGGACTAAGATCAGTGTACATTTGGAGTGAGTACAACCGTGATAAATACAAACCTCCCAAGCTGGGTAAAGGCAACAGTATCAATAAAAAGAAGCAGTGTGTTGCCACACATCATGAAAGGTTTCAATAGATCACTTAATCATAGGGGTACAACACCTAAATGTTGCAAAATCAGAATGTCTGTAAAACCCATTATCTATAAGATATTACAAACATATAAAGAACAACGCGATATCTTGGGTCAAAAAACCTTTCTATAGAGGAGAAATAAACATAAGAATGACAAATATAAATAACACATATATGTGCTGTAAACTCCAAGTTCCAATTCCATTCAATCTGAAGCACTATTGAGAAAGTACCCGACCTCGGTGTGGGCCCCAACCTGAGGTATAAATCCGGACAACAGAGGCTTAATTGTAGCTTAGCAGTCCGGTAGATTCTTATAACTGTCACTATGCACTCAGTTGCTGTAAGATGCTTGCTCACGCCAAAGAGTCACGGACTGGATACTAAGTGAACTTGTTCGGAATCTTTGCAAAAGACCATGGCTAGGTACGGCACAAGCACTTAGGATCAAAGGTAACACAAGAAACAGCTGATACACTTACGCGTTTCGTTCCTCTCACGGAACTTTATCAAGACTGCATTCAAGATGGAATATAGGGCTTATATACCCTAAAGAAAACCAGTGATTAAAAACTACTTCAAATACAATGGTGTACCTTAAATGTATAAATAACTGGGTGATTTAAAACCCCAGAAACTGGGAGAAAGACCATAAGCGATCTCATAGTTTTCATTCACAAAATCATAAAAGTACCTATCCTAAAACACATTATTCTTGCCCTTGATAATCACTTCAACTAAAGGATTGATGTACACTTTGTTTGGTTACAGACTGAAAAAGCTAACTTATTCATTAAACGATCAGAATCATGATAACATGCTAACAAGCACGCCATTGATCAGGGAGTATCGTGAGCATAAAACATAGAGCAAGTGGCATATTTACTCGTAAATGCTATGAGAATGAAAGAATAAATGAATAAAAATCTGATGTGTATTTCAATCTCATTATATTTAAGGTGGAATATATATGAGACGAGTAAAGAACTGGATACCTCTACTTCCAAAGCAGACAAGGGCTAGCCAGAATCTTAAAAATAGCTATATGGGGTGCAGCTGCAAAAAGGCAGAGGGAGGAAAACCTAAACTCAAGAACAGGGCCTCCCAATAGAACATCAAATGAGTAGAGCAGTTATAAAAACATTAGTTAGAATCTAGTGGGCGAGTCGCTCCATCCAATACAGGTTATCCAGGATCATCGTCTTCTCCCAAAACCCCGTAAACGGATTAGCATAGGGTGGAGGGAAACTCGTCCCCATCGCGGGGGAGTTTCATTCCATCCTATGCTAATCTGTTTATGGGCTTTTGGGAGAAGACAATGACTCTCCTGGTTGATTATGAAAGAGAATCTTTTTGCAGCTGCACCCCATATAGATCTTTTTGGGATGTTGGCTAGCCCTTGTCGGCTCTGGAAGTAGAGGTATCCAGTTCTTTACTCGTCTTATATATTCCACCTTAAATATAATGAGATTGAAATATACATCAGATTTTTATTTTTATGTATTCTTTAATTATCATAGCATTTCCGAGTAACTATTCCACCTGCTATTATTTTATGCTCACGATGCTCCCTGATCAATGGCTTGCTTGTTACCGTGTTATCATGATTCTGATCGTTTAATGAATGTTAGCTTTTTCAGTCTGTAACCAAACAAAGTGGACTTCAATCCTTTGGTTGAAGTGATTATCAAGGTCAAAAATAATGTTTTTTAGGATAGGTACTCTTATGATTTTGTGAATGAAAACTATGAGATCACTTATGGTCTTTCTCAAAGTTGTCTATCCATGTATTCTTTAACCCCTTAAGGACCAAACTTCTGGAATAAAAGGGAATCATGACATGTCACACATGTCATGTGTCCTTAAGGGGTTAAGCGGGGATTATACAGCTGTATGCCATTCATACTAGAGCTGGTTCAAGCTCTACTACACGTGAGTAGGATTACATTAGATCCTGTTGTTCAATTATTTATCCATCTGTACTAGACGTATTGCATCATAATTTCTCTCTCTTTTCCACATAAGGATCAAAAGACCACTACCTCTCTATGTATCCTATAAGCGGGGATTGTACCGCTGTATGCCATCCACACTAGAGCTAGTTTAAGCTCTACTGCACGTGAGTAGGATTACTATAGACTGTTTCTTCCTGTTATCCACTTTCTGCACTAGACGTATTGCTCTATTATCTTCTCCTCTCTTCACATACGGATCCAAAGAAGCCGTCTCCATTTGGTCCATACAGAGAATATTCCCCTACACAGGCCATTGGCGGTCCATCAGGCATAACTAAGGACTTTGTTTTGGTATCTCTCTTTTTTGAAAGGTTTTTTCTTAAGACTCACCACAATATTTTGGACTCTGTTCACAATTAGCTGTACTATAGTCATCTTTGGCGCAACCTTTATTTGTCTTGTCTTTTGTACTATCCTTGTTAATAGGGCTTAGAGGGAACCCTATCTTTAGGTTTGCTGCCTCCTATTCTCCCTATTTATAGTATTGGTTTATTTTAGCGCTGTTTCCTTTGTTTGTTTATTCCTATTTGGTAATTAATGTTTTAATTCTTAGTCCAGTTTTTTGATCCGAACCCGGCTTTTGAAGTAGTTTTTAATCACTGGTTTTCTTTAGGGTATATAAGCCCTATATTCCCTCCTGAATGCAGTCTTGATAAAGTTCCGTGAGATGAACGAAACCCGTAAACGTATCAGCTGTTCACTGTCTTACCTTTCATCCTAAGTGCTTGTGCCGTACCTAGCTGCGGTCTTTTTCAAAGAATCCGACTGCGGCATCAAGTTCAGTTAGTATCCAGTCCGTAACTCTTTGGTGTGAGCAAGCATCTTACAGCAAGTGAGTGCATAGTGATGGTTATAAGAATCTACCGTACTTCTAAGCTACAATTAAGCCTCTGTTGTCCGGATTTATACCTCAGGTGAGGGCTCACACCGAGGTCGGGTACTTTCTCAATAGTGCTTCAGATTGAATGGAATTGGAACTTGGAGTTTGCAGCTCATATCCTTATGTTATTTATATTTATCATTCTTATGTTTATTTCTCCTCTATAGAAAGGTTTTTTGACCCAAGATATCACGCTGTTCTTTATATGTTTGTAATATGTTATAGATACGGGGTTTTACAGATATTCTGATTTTGCAACATTTAGGTGTTGTACCCCTATGATTAAGTGATCTATTGAAACCTTTCATGATGTGTAGCAACACACTGCTTCTTTTTATTGATACTGTTGCCTTGGGAGGTTTGTATTACCTAGCTTGGGAGGTTTGTATTTATCACGGTTGTACTCACTTTTAGAACTTTATTGATATTTTATTGGATAGTCATTAACTTTTTCATTTATTCCTTTAACCCCTTAAGACCGGAGGGCGTACTATTACGCCCTATTTTAATCGGCTCCAAACGCCGCCGGGCGTAATGTCTGTCCTCCTGGGGGCCCCCCCGGCCATGTGAGAGTGAGGTCTTTGCGAGGACCTCACAATCACATGGCCGGGTTAGCTGGCTGAGGCATTGCCAGCAGGGGGACTGCCTGTAATGACAGTTAGTCCCCCTGCTGGCTGGAAATCAAATAAATAAATGTTAAAACAGTGTAAAAAAAAAATACATATACACACATACACATGATGTAGAATTATTAAAAACCTTTATTGATCATGTATTGAATTTTTGTACTAACTTAATTTCTAACTACATTACGTGACAGATTTTCCTAACAGCATTTAGAACAATGAATAGAGACTGTATTTTCTAGAAAGACATGACTAACACCGGAATTATCAAGTTCCTGTAATATGAAACAAAGTATACTATAGCTAGGCCATGAGAAACAGCCTGTATGAAATGTTCTTTCATAAAAAAGACCCTGAACCTGACCCAGAGTCTGACATCACTAACTACCCAAAATGACGCCCAAGCCCCCCTTCCCACCGAGTAAGCCTCGTGCTGGGTAAGATGGCGCTTGAGCCATCTGTCCACACCCGTGTCCAGAATGACGCCACCTCCCGGTGGGAGGACACCTAGCCAGCTACTTAGTACTCGAGCCAATTAATAATATTGATGGGTGGACATTGACATAACCACTTAACACTTAATCCAATTAATGATGTTTATTTGTTGTTATCTTGATATTCAATGATGATGCAATTTCGCTCTTATAAGGGCCTGCGAGCCCGCTTTTTAACCAGATGCCATTAAATTTTCTCGAAGTGCTTTTAACCTGAACTCCGTGTGTCAGTGTGAACTTACTTCTGCGTATACGCAATTTAATCATCTCAGATTTGGACAGGAACAGATAGACATTTAAACATATTTTGTAGCGGAACGCAGTAAGCCTGTCCTGCAAAATGCCTGTGTGACTGTAATTGTTATATTTTTACCTATGTTGAAATTGCTATTCGCCTATTTAATATGTGAATTGTATGTTATTCGGTAGTTTCCATCCGTATTATATACTTATGGAAACTACCGAACGGAGAGACCACCCCGGAGAGAAGTGTGCCAGCAATTAAGGTTCACATTCTCTCCAAACCGCAAGTTAACCGGCTCATTAACAGTGTGTCTGGGTGGCCGCCATTCGGCATGCGTACACGTGGCGGCGGCCATCTTACGCATGAAAATCTCAGCGGTGTTTTGTCGTCGAGTGTCTGGAACTCAAATCGGACACTCAAACAACCAAACACCGCTGAGACCTCCAGAGCTCCGTAACTGCCGAACGGAGAGACTTAACGAATCCCCATTCGGTAGTTACAAAGTACCGAATGAGTGAATCACTATCTAGGTGAATTAAAGTATGGATGGCAATTATAAATGTCTAAAGAAAAGAAAATGTTACTTGCGCTTTTTCCTTAATCCCTATGTATATTTAGACAATTATAAATGTCTGTTTTAACTGCCGAACGGAGACCGACCGCAGGGCCCATTCTCATGGAACCCTTTTCGGATACCAACTCGTGTGCGGTCGGTCAAACTTCACCTTCCTGTAACTGCCGAACCACTGGTCCGATCTGGGTGAATTTTGGATATTATATTCACCCAGATCAGGGCTACCTAGCGGTACCCTAATATTAAGGATATGTGATGGTTTAGGGGTACATCCAAGTTTGGGGTAAAGTACTGTACAAGTTAAGGGGATTATGACTCACTCTGAGGGGAGGAGATGTGTGGGAGGTAACAAGTACTACATTGGTTACTGTCATAATTACTGTAGTTCCCTCCCTTGCATGGGAGCAGGCTTTATAAGAAACCTTGGAATAAACGATTGTCAGTTCTACTCCTGAAACTGTGTGTCGTCCAGTTATTGGGAGTGCTGTGGGGATTTCGCTGTACCTTTTTACCTGCTGGAAACTCTGCTGTGGATTTACTAATGACTTGTTCCTGAGCCTTCCTTGGATCTAAAGTGGAGAATAGCTGCGAGAAATTAGCTCTCCGCTACATTGGTTGGCAGCGCTGGGATCCAGACTCACAGAGGAACAAGGATTAATGGAGATTGACCTTTCTACGCTAAAGAGAACCACATTGAAAGACCTTCTGGAAGCGAAAGGTGTTTCTGCCAGCAGCAAATCCAAAGCAACGCTTATCACCGAAGTAATGGCAGAGTACAGAGCAGAAGAGGTCCAGGCCACGGAACAAAGACCTGAAACAGAACAGGAGGAGTTCCAAAGGCATTTACAATTCAGACTGGCCTTTTATGGGGAAAACCCACCAACAGAGATCATCTCTAAAACAATGACAGAGGTGCAGGAGTTTGTGATGAGAAACAGGAGACCACAAACACCGGAAAGAAGTGCAGCAGGAGCTGTGGCACAAGAGGGTAAGCCTAAAATTCCCTATCAAGCGTTTAAAACGTATGTGGAAGCAGAGGAGGAT
This sequence comes from Pelobates fuscus, assembly GCF_036172605.1. Lineage (NCBI taxonomy): Eukaryota > Metazoa > Chordata > Amphibia > Anura > Pelobatidae > Pelobates > Pelobates fuscus. The sequence continues at coordinate 390,590,805 of NC_086319.1, read as the reverse complement.
ATAGATGCCTTCCTCCAAGATTTTGAGAGACTGTGTACGCTGCATAACATACCAAGGGAAGAGTGGGTACCCATATTAGCAGGACGGCTGTCAGGAAGGGCAGCTGAAGCTTACCGCACTGTGCCTGATATTGAAATTAGGAACTATAGCCGGGTAAAAGAAATTATCCTGGCCCGGTATGCAATAACAGCAGAGGCATACCGGAGGCGCTTCAGGGAATTGAAAAAGGCGGACAAAGATTCGCACGCAGAGTGGGCTTGCCGACTAGAAAGGGCAGCTCTTGGGTGGATGCAGTCGAGTAAAGCGCGGTCCATGGAGGACTTGTTACAAATGCTGCTGTTGGAGCAGTTTTATGAGGGGATATCCTCAGAACTACAGGAATGGGTGAGGGATCGTAACCCCACCACCCTCACCGAGGCTGCCAAAAAGGCAGATGATTTTATGGACGCTCGCAGACAAACCAAGGCAGTGAGTACCAAACCTGTCATGCGACCACTAGGGGGGAATTCCTTCTCTCCTAACCCTCAACCCCCACCAAGACAACTCCCTCCACCAGCACCAGCAGCAGCGCAGCAGAGATACCGCACACCTGCTTCTGTGCAATGCCACCGATGCCAGAAGTGGGGACATTTCCAACGAGATTGTCCGCAGTCTAGAGACCGCACCACCTGGATCCGACCAGGGCCTCCACCACCACCACCGAGAGCAGCAGCGCATCACTACCAGGACGAGGTACCACTTCCCTACAGCTCTGCCGTCCCAGTCACGACTGTAGAACAGTGGGAAGTGCTGCATGAGGCCAACCCCTTACAAGCACAGGCAGATAATCGGCAACACCATAGGCAGACCGCGTATCTGGAAGGGAAGCCTATGCAGGGGCTCAGAGACTCGGGGGCCACCATCACCCTGGTGCAAAGCCATTTGGTTTCGGACAAAGCTAAACTGAATAAGACTGTGGCTGTCAGGGTTGCAGGGGGAGCCGTGTATCGGCTGGACACAGCCAGGGTACACTTGCATTGGGGTGCGGGGTTTGGGAATGTGGAAGTGGGGCTAATGCCGCAATTACCTGCTGAGGTCGTCCTAGGGAATGATCTGGGCAAACTCACCTCCGCATTTGAACCACAAACTACTGAGGAAGCACACCCAGTAGTCACCAGGCAACAGGCCCGCACCCAACACAACAACGCACTGCCGGAGGTCCAGGTAAGAGATTCCTCCCCTTCCCTAGACTGTATCCCTTGGGCCCCTCCTGACGAGTTTGTAGCCGAGGTGATCACTGACCCTACCTTACAAGTATACCGAGACAAGGTCACCTCTATCCAACCGGGGGCAGAGGGGGAAAGATTTGTATGGGACAGGCAGTTATTATACCGGGAAACGAGTAAAGAGATAGCTGGGTCAGACCCCATTACTGCAAGACAGCTGGTGGTACCTCAGAGGTACCGAACCGAATTACTCCGGATAGCGCACGATATTCCGCTATCCGGACATTTGGGGGTCAGCCGTACCAGATATCGGCTGACCCAAAGTTTCTTCTGGCCAGGGATTAGCCAGGAGGTGCGCAGGTATTGTAATACCTGCGATACGTGCCAGAGGGTAGGAAAGAGAGGGGATAAGCGTAAGGCGAAGCTGCACCCCCTTTCATAGGGTTGCAGTAGACATTGTAGGCCCCTTCCGGAAGCCTAGCCCATCAGGCAAACGGTACATTTTGACCGTAGTGGACTACGCCACTCGCTACCCCGAGGCGGTAGCCTTAACTAATATACATGCAGAGACGGTGGCTGAGGCGCTGATGCAGATTTTCTCCCGGATGGGGTTACCCAGGGAGATCATCTCGGATCAGGGCACTCAGTTCACGGCAGAGGTCACCCAACAGCTCTGGAAGTTTTGTAAAATTAAGCCCATAATTAGTGCTCCGTACCACCCCCAGACGAATGGGCTCTGCGAACGGTTCAATGGCACCTTAAAACAGATGCTCCAAACCTTCGCAGAGACTCACCGAGACTGGGAAAAATTCCTGCCGCACTTACTGTTTGCTTACAGGGAGGTGCCGCAGGAATCTACGGGATTTTCCCCCTTTGAACTGCTATTCGGGAGGAGAGTAAGGGGGCCCCTGGACTTGATTAGAGAACACTGGGAGGGAGACCGTAGCGCTGACGGCACCCCTATTGTACCATATGTGTTGGCCCTCCGAGATCGCCTGGAAGCCCTCACAAAGACGGTAAAGGAAAACCTACAGGCAGCTCAGACACGTCAGCGCACCTGGTACGATAGAGGCGCCAGGGACCGCAGTTTTCAGGTCGGACAGAAAGTTTTAATTTTAAAACCTGTCAGACACGATAAGCTACAGGCCGCCTGGCAAGGCCCTTATAAAGTGGTAGAACAAAGGTGTGACACCACTTATATAATTGGCCACTGCGCAGGGAATGGGGGGCGACGCATGATCCATGTGAACATGCTGAAGCCTTACCAAGAACGATCAGAGGAGGTGACAGCTATCTGCGCCCCCACCTCTGAAGAAGGCGATAGCCTACCTCTCCCCGATCTGTTAGAAGACGGACAGCTGGCTGGGGATTTAGGAGCGGTTGTACTGGGGGATCGGTTGAGCCCACAGGAGCGTATCGAGGTACAACAACTACTGCAAGAAAAGCAGGAGACCTTTTCTAATGTACCTGGATACACCCCTCTGGCTACCCACCGAGTAGAAACCCCTGGTCAACTTCCCATGCGCCAGACTCCGTACCGCATCCCTGAAGCGGTACGGGAGAATATGCGCAAAGAGATTGAAGAGATGATACAGTTAGGAGTCATTGAGCCCTCAGATAGCCCCTGGGCCTCTCCAGTAGTCCTCGTACCAAAGCGGGACGGCACGACCCGTTTTTGCGTGGACTACAGGAGATTGAATGAGAAGACCGTATCCGACGCATACCCGATGCCTAGGATAGATGAGTTGCTGGACCGGATGGCCAGGGGTCAATACCTTACCACTATTGATTTGTGTAAAGGGTATTGGCAGATTCCCCTGGCCCCGGACGCCATCCCTAAGTCCGCCTTTGTCACCCCATTCGGCCTGTACCAATTTAAGGTCATGCCGTTTGGGATGAAAAACGCGCCGGCTACCTTCCAGCGGATGGTGGACCGCCTCCTAGATGGGTTCCAAGACTATACCTGCGCATATCTCGATGATATTGCCATATTTAGCGATACCTGGCAGGAACACTTGGCCCATATAGGAGCGGTTCTAGACAGGATCAGGGAGGCTGGTTTGACCCTAAAACCAGCGAAATGTAGCATTGGGATGGCCGAGGTACAGTACCTGGGCCACAGAGTAGGCTGTGGTAAACAAAAGCCGGAACCAGCCAAAGTAGAGGCAGTATCACAGTGGCCTACCCCGAAAACTAAAACCCAGGTGTTAGCCTTCCTAGGGACAGCAGGGTATTACCGGAAGTTTGTGCCCAACTATAGTACCCTGGCCAAACCCCTCACTGACCTGACACGTAAAAACCTTCCCCGCCAAGTAACCTGGACCCCGGAGTGTGAGCAGGCATTCCAACACTTGAAAGATGCACTTGTTAATGCCCCTGTCTTGGCCGCTCCCAATCCAACTAAACGTTTTCTTGTTCACACAGACGCTTCTATGTTTGGATTGGGGGCAGTATTGAGCCAAGTCGGGGCCGATGGCGGAGAACATCCAGTGGCTTACATCAGTCGCAAACTTTTACCCCGGGAAGTAAGCTACGCCGCCATCGAGAAGGAATGCCTGGCTGTGGTGTGGGCCTTGAAGAAATTACAACCCTATTTGTATGGACAGGCTTTTTCTTTGCTCACGGATCACAACCCGTTGGTCTGGCTGAACCGGGTGGCTGGGGACAATGCCAGGCTGCTGCGCTGGAGTTTGGCGCTGCAGCCCTTTGACTTTAACATTCAATACCGCCCGGGTAAGCAAAATGGAAACGCCGACGGGTTGTCACGACAAACTGATCTGGAGAAATAATCCGTGAGCACCCCGGTCATCCCCAAGCCGATCCGTGTGGGATCAGACTGTGTATGCCGGCTTGTGGGCAAGGGGGAGCAGTGTAGCGGAACGCAGTAAGCCTGTCCTGCAAAATGCCTGTGTGACTGTAATTGTTATATTTTTACCTATGTTGAAATTGCTATTCGCCTATTTAATATGTGAATTGTATGTTATTCGGTAGTTTCCATCCGTATTATATACTTATGGAAACTACCGAACGGAGAGACCACCCCGGAGAGAAGTGTGCCAGCAATTAAGGTTCACATTCTCTCCAAACCGCAAGTTAACCGGCTCATTAACAGTGTGTCTGGGTGGCCGCCATTCGGCATGCGTACACGTGGCGGCGGCCATCTTACGCATGAAAATCTCAGCGGTGTTTTGTCGTCGAGTGTCTGGAACTCAAATCGGACACTCAAACAACCAAACACCGCTGAGACCTCCAGAGCTCCGTAACTGCCGAACGGAGAGACTTAACGAATCCCCATTCGGTAGTTACAAAGTACCGAATGAGTGAATCACTATCTAGGTGAATTAAAGTATGGATGGCAATTATAAATGTCTGTTTTAACTGCCGAATGGAGACCGACCGCAGGGCCCATTCTCATGGAACCCTTTTCGGATACCAACTCGTGTGCGGTCGGTCAAACTTCACCTTCCTGTAACTGCCGAACCACTGGTCCGATCTGGGTGAATTTTGGATATTATATTCACCCAGATCAGGGCTACCTAGCGGTACCCTAATATTAAGGATATGTGATGGTTTAGGGGTACATCCAAGTTTGGGGTAAAGTACTGTACAAGTTAAGGGGATTATGACTCACTCTGAGGGGAGGAGATGTGTGGGAGGTAACAAGTACTACATTGGTTACTGTCATAATTACTGTAGTTCCCTCCCTTGCATGGGAGCAGGCTTTATAAGAAACCTTGGAATAAACGATTGTCAGTTCTACTCCTGAAACTGTGTGTCGTCCAGTTATTGGGAGTGCTGTGGGGATTTCGCTGTACCTTTTTACCTGCTGGAAACTCTGCTGTGGATTTACTAATGACTTGTTCCTGAGCCTTCCTTGGATCTAAAGTGGAGAATAGCTGCGAGAAATCAGCTCTCCGCTACATATTTGTTTATTTAAAATAATCTAGAACAATTTGGCGCCCATACGTGGGGCACCGGGCTATGGCCTCTGGCCGGTAAGCCGTCCTAAGGAAGACGCTGTTGGACGGAGGAATCCGGGGGCAAGGATAAGAGACTGATCACCTCTGAATACACGGTAGAGACTACTGCAGAGCCTAGCTGGTATGTTCCAGCCCCTTTGATTGACCCGTCCAAGTGTCTGTGACTGCTACCGGGAGGACATCAAAGACAGGTAATATCTTGCCCGGTGCCTTATTGTTGTTACCCACTGTTTACCTGCATTTAGTCTATCTGTTGCCTGGGTGTGTTTGTATTGGCCTGTCTTTAGCTTAATTGCCCGGGTAGAGTGTTTATCTGTGTACCCCCTTTTGGGATAAGGGGGGGTGGGCCTGTGGTAGTTTGCCTGGGGGTCCTCTGTTTGTCTGTTTACCCCTTTTGGGATAAAGGGGGGTGGACCTGTGGGTGTGTGCCTGGGGGTCCTCTGTTGCCTGTTTACTCCTTTTAGGAGCCACGTGGCTGTGGCTGTAGGGAAAAAGGGGGGTGGACCTGTGGAAGTTTTCCTGGGGGTCTTCTTTGCCTGTTTACCTCTTTTAGGTTCTGGGTAGCTGCAGCAGTAAGGAAAAAGAGGGTGGGGAATCTGTGGAGGGGTGTAGACTCATTGCTTCCTGGGGATTCCCCTGGTGTCACTTTGATAGCCTAGCTAGCCTCATTGTGCACATAGCTCTGCTTGCAGAGAGGTGGTACCCTCCAGCCTCGAGCGCTGAGGCTGGTGGCATTCCAATTTTATTTGTGGTGCGTGGATTCGGGCAGGCATTGCTGTCTCCATCACCACGGGGTAGTGAGACTTACAGGTGGGTCCGTAGGGGCGCTACGAGGGTGAGGATAGTGGTAGCCACACTTGGTGGGCTGCTGTAACGGGGAGGCATATGGATTTTGGGCCGGTGTTAGCTGTTATCCTTGGCTGCTGGTAGTGAGACTTACGAAAGTCATTCTCCGAGCGGGGACACTGCGGGGTTGAGGGAGGTGGCTTTGGTCACATGAGTAAAGGAAAGGGATTACTGTTGAATTTATTTGAACTGTGATGCATGCACTGTATTTCAATTGAATTGTTGTTTTAATTGTGAGTCATTCAAACTCCTGTGTCTGTCTCTACTTTCACTTTACTTTTACTTTTTTTTTACTCTACTTCCTGTGTTATTTACACTATCCACTCCTATTTCTCTTGTGAGAGAAGTGATTGGTCACACACTTCTCACCTCGCTCCAATCCGTGGCTACCTCGGGTAGGCGGAATTAGTGACTAGTCTACGTTTTGGGAAGACGCACTTGGGGGGGACCCACCCTTCCGAGTGGCAGTCGAGCATTGCAGACACTCTGTTTAAAACCTTCTTTCCTCTATATCTGGGACGCCTTTTATAGGGGGAATGGGTCAGGGATTAGAAAAGCCCGGTAAGGGCTGGTTAGCGTGTGATCTAGTTGAAGACAGAGAGGGTGAAGAGATGGTTAAGGGAGTTGAAAAGATTGCTAAAGTGTGTAAAATTGCTGTGCCTTCATGTGGTAGATTGCAGCCAGAAAGCTGGCGTAGATTACTGACAGAGAAGAAAGGCAAGCTTACAGATAATGATTTATTACGTACTGCAGAAGCATGGTATAGAGTAGCAAAGGCTATTCAGCAGGAAGGTTGGGTTGAGGAAGAAATAGATCACAAAGGTGTGAAATTGTATGTATATCATAATAATTATGTTGCTGGGGCATTCCCTCAGCCAGCGCCCCAAAATGGCGCCCAGGGGACGTCCATCCCCAAGGTTCAGTCAGCAATAAATGACAGCCAGCTGACCATGTTCCCCTCTCCCAATCCTCCCATCACCCATCCCGTCATTTCCCCTGTTTGTCCGGTCCTGAATTCTGATGGATCTTTATTTTCCCCCTCATCATCCCTAACATTCCCATCATCCTCATGCATCCCTGCACTACCTTCTCTGTCTAATCTAAACATTTCATCCACCATTCCTTCTCTACGCTCTCTCTCCGTCAATAATCCTACCCTCCCACTTGCATCCACCCAGTTCTCTGACCCCTCCTCACCCGCTACTGTCAATCCCACTACACCCACTCTAGCTCCTCCTACTACACCCGCCTCTACTAATCTCTCTCCGTCCTCTCTCCTGCCCACTCCTCCCACAGCCCAAGTCCCCACCCCTTCAGTTTCATTTCCGTACCCCGGATGTCCCACCTCCTTCCCTAATCCCTGCCCAGCTATCCTGCCCTCCCCAGGTTCCGCCCTAGCCCCCACCCAGATGGCCTGGCCATACCCCTTCCCCTACCCCATGGCCCTGCCCTATCCAAATTATCCCTACTTCCTTCCCCAAGCCACTCCCCAGACCCCGGTCACGCCCAATCCGACACAGTCTACCCCGGATGTGCCCACATCCAACATGGCCACCACTACCTCCCTTGACCCTAACGCAGCTTCCTTTCACACCTCCAATATGGCGGCCCCCAGTCATCCAGCACCCCTAATGCCGGTACTTCCCGGTGACTACTCATCCCAAGGTTATAATCCACTGGCCACCCCAGCATCCGGGATCCCCGCCTATCCCCCGGCTCTGACACCCCAAGTGGCCCCACTGTCCAGAGGGGTCTTGGTCACGGACGAAGATGAGTATGAGGAAACCGGCTCCCATGGATACCGAGGCTCACCGGATGCCGCAGGGCCTCCGCCTCGCTGTTCCCTCGATGATCCCTTCGGACATACGGGCCGAGGGGATCAGGCCCCTCCTAAATATGTTTCTTTTAACCCTACTCAGGCTAGCTCTCTGATGAAATCACTCCCTGACCCAGAAAAGCAACCTATGCCTTTTTACCGAGGGATAGTTCAAATTCAAAAGACTTATTCCGCTGCATGGCGTGATTTACTGAGCATTTGTGCCATCAAAGCCGGAGATGCATACTGGCCCAGCATTGCCCGCCACCTCAGTACAGATTTGCTTATAAGTGACATTGATTACCCCTCCGGATTATCATTCTGCAACCAGCTAAAGGAATGGCCTAAGGACAAACTTGCTAATCAGGCTGCTGGCCTTACTGATGTTATACAGGAAAAAGGAGAATCAGTGGAAAGGTTTCATGCAAGACTGTTTCAACTGTTTACGGATTTGGGATTTGATCTCACAGACAAGATCCATTCTCAAATGCTGTCTGGTGCATTTGTCCAAGGTGTTAAAGACTCCATACGAAAGGGAATCATTGCTGCACGCCCTGAATATAAGGTAGTCCCTCTGGATACCTTACTCTTAGTTGCTAGAGGTCTGGAATCTGCCCAGACTCCTAGAAGGCCCACTTCAGCTCCTCTCATGGTGTCTCGCCCCGGACCTGTCCCAAAAGGCACCAAACCCAAGGATGGATTTTGCTTCAATTGCAAAGCTAAAGGACACTTCAAAAATGATTGCCCAGAACCCAAGAGAGTGTTCAAGCCTGCTCCTGGCCCCAAGGCCACAAAAACAGTTCCAATAGTTGAAGAACCTGAAGATTAGGAAATTGGCAAGCCTGTGTCATCTACCCCTGTCATGGCAGTGTCTTCAGGGGATAAGGGGGGGCCACTTGCCACTGTGACTCTACCCATTGAAGGACAACCTACTACGTTTCTTGTTGACACAGGTGCAGCCCGAAGTGTTCTACGAGAACATGACCTGCCAGACCCGTCATTTCTATCAAATATAGATGTCTCTTGTGTAGGAGTGGATGGCCAACCAAGACACAATCCTTTAACAGCTCCATTACGGGTTGGCAACTACCCTAGCTTGCTTGCTCGTTTTGTGGTTTCCTCCACATCCCCATTAACCTGTTAGGCGCTGATGTCCTCTCATGCCTGCAGGCATCTATCCACCTCTATCTGTGTCAGACACCTCAGCCTTGTGCTCCCTGCCTTTGATGCTCCATTTAGAAGAACCCCATGGGGAAGCAAAGGAACTGAGGTCCAATTTCTCTGATTCACTGAAGACACAAGTACCTGCAAAACTGTGGTCCTCAGGCCCAGAAGACATAGGTCACCTAAAAGTTCCACCTGTGGTGGTGAAACTCATTCCAGGAGCAAAGCTACCAAGGAAAGCACAATATCCTTTGAAACCAGCTCAAGCTGCAGCTATTTCAATTCAAATCAAAGCACTCTTGGAGAAGGGTGCTCTCGTGAAATGTGAATCAAAATGCAATACCCCATTGTTTCCTGTGAAGAAGAAGACTCCAAAAGGTGAACCAGAGAAATACAGAATGGTCCAGGATCTCCGTGCAGTAAATGAAGCAACTGTCCTGGACACCCCTATTGTACCAAACCCACACACTCTGCTCTCTGGGGTCCCACCTTCTGCAAAATACTTCACAGCCATTGATCTGGCCAATGCCTTCTTCAGTGTACCCCTGGATCCAATTTGTCAATACCTGTTCGCCTTCACACATGAAATGCAGCAGTATACATGGACTGTCATGCCCCAAGGGGCACAAAACTCTGCAAGTCAATTTGCAAAGGCCATGTGCTCTATCCTTGATCCATGGCAATCAGACCACCCACAAGTTGTCCTACTCCAGTATGTGGATGATTTGCTGCTCTGTGGAGATGACATACCTACAACTGAAGAATGTTCAATTAGTCTCCTTTGCTATTTAGCAGACCAAGGATGTAAAGCTTCACTTCTCAAGCTTCAATTCTGTCAGCCTGCTGTAATCTTCCTTGGACATTGCCTATCTCAGGGTACCAGACATCTCACTCGTGACCGAGTCAAAGCAGTACTGGATATTCCACCTCCAAGGACTTCAAAATCTCTACATGCCTTCTTAGGCCTTGTAACGGACCGTTTCACTTACAAGAGGATAAAACCCAGTTTAGGCGATAATCCCCTTTCCAGATGCACAGGCAGCTACTGCAAACACCATTCTCCCGACTGGAACCACACGAACACTGGAACAGCTGAACAAGAAAAGCAGACATCGGCTTACACTCTTGGCAGTCAGCATACAATCCCATTCCCCCAAAGACCGAGACGACACATCGCTTTGAGGGTTAAGCAAGAACTCTAGACTGGGACACCCAGTCTGGCTTTTATTACCAACAAGTACATACAGGACACTCCCAGGGGGAGGATGAAATTAACCAATCACATGGATGTACCTCCCACACATTTCCTCCCCTTAGATTAACACTTAACACAATTATACTGTACACCTTTTTCCCCAATTCCTGGATGTACCCCAAATACCTATGCTACACCTCCAAAACATCCCCTGATAGCCCTTATTCAGGGGGACAACATATCCAAGAAGCAGGTCATTCGGATGAATGGTTCGGGAGATATGAAGTTCCAAAGATTTGACCGACCGCATGGGTAAAGTATCCGAAAACAGCTCCATGCATTTTGGCCCTGCGGTCGGTCACAAACAAGGGAATGAAAACAGGCGAATTGCCTATGTTATAGAGCCTGGAGAGGGTTTGAATGAATTCCCTTGTTTGTGGGGTTCTTTCTACCGAACGGCGGGTCATTCGGTAGTTTCCATACGAATTTCTGGAAGTATGGAGGTCTCAGCGGTGTTTGCCTAGTCAAGTGTCCGATTTTAGTTCCAGACACTCGACGGCAAAACACCGCTGTTCGGTAGTTTAAGATGGCCGCCGCCACGTGGTTGTTTCCTGAATGGCGGCCACCCAGAGGACACAGAACACATTACATGATTGCCAATTACCCGTTTGCAACATTGTTGCAAACGGTAATTGGAGGCACACTTAATCCTGGGTGGTCTGGTTGTTCGGTAGTTTCCTCAATACAATGAATGGAGTGATTCTACCGAACAATCAGATGAAGGCTGCATATATATATATAACCCAGGTTAACTGCATACAAAAATACATACATGACATGAAAGTATTAAAGGCAGGATTACTGTACTACGCTCCACAGTCTTAAAGGTACAGTAGTCCCAAAAGTTCCAATATGTCCATCGCTGCTTTTAAAGGGCCAGCAGCAGCAATACAAATTATTACATGCCCAAATATAGTTTCTAAAGTGCAATATGTCCAGGGGCCATAGTCAGCGGGCAGGAGGCTAGCAGCCAGGCCTCTCCAGTTCACAGTGGCGAAGCTGGTTTCGCCACATTTCTCCCCTTGGCCAATTAGACTAACAGGGTACCTGACTTTCTGCCGGTCAGTGCCCTGGTTAGTCCAGCAACCCACCCACAAAACAGAAATAACAGAGCAGCCCACCCACACTAACCGGTTACTACATCTGGGTGAGGAAGGATTTTGTCCAAGTTCTGGTGTTTCACCACCGCTGGGTGGGAGACGGGTAGGCTGCCTTGGTGGGTTGCTGAGGGGGCAGAGACCAGCGGTACTCTGTCCTGTTGCCAGCACTACCACGGGAGTAGTCTGGTGGGCGTCTGGTTGCTGGAGACTGGCTGTCTCCCCGTTAGGTGCGCAGCTCGACTGCCGGAGGGGGAGACCGACTGTCTCCCCTTTGGATCCATCACACTGAGGCTGGGGAACAGGACCGACCGTCCCTATCCCTTGTGCTGTAAGTGCAGAGACTACGGTCCCATCTGCACAGTTGTGGGGCTTAACATCTCCCCTTGGTGAGTTAGGCTGCCGCTGGAGAGAGGGTGTAACAAGCTCCTCTCTCTGGACGGTAAACTGCCGCTGGGGAGGGGGGTTAGCAGGCTCCTCTCCCTGCCACTCTCTCTGCTGGTGGAAAGGGGGACCAGCTGTCTCCCCTTTCATTCTCTTGTCCGGCTGCTGGGGTGCGAGACTGACTGTCTCTGCTCCCTGCAGGACACACTGCCGCTGGGGAGGATGGACGACACCATCAGCTCCCTGGGGCACACACTGCCGCTGGGGAGGGAGGACGCTGCTCTCCTCTCCCTTCGCTTCACACTGCCGTCTTGGCATCTCACTTTGCTGCTGGGGGGCAGGAACAACAACCTCTGCCCCCTGTAACTCAGCCTGCCGCTGGGGAGGAAGGACTGCACCTTCGGCTCCCTTGGGCACACACGGCTGCTGGGGAGGATGGACGACACCATCAGCTCCCTGGGGCACACATTGCCACTGGGGAGGGAGGACGCTGCTCTCCTCTCCCTTCCCTTCACACTGCCTTCTTGGCATATCACTTTGCTGCTGGGGGGCAGGAACAACAACCTCTGCCCCCTGTAACTCAGCCTGCCGCTGGGGAGGAAGGACTGCACCTTCGGCTCCTTTGGACACACACGGCTGCTGGGGAGGATGGACGACACCATCAGCTCCCTGGGGCACACATTGCCGCTGGGGAGGGAGGACGCTGCTCTCCTCTCCCTTCCCTTCACCCTGCCTTCTTGGCATCTCACTTTGCTGCTGGGGGGCAGGAACAACAACCTCTGCCCCCTGTAACTCAGCCTGCCGCTGGGGAGGAAGGATGACACCTTCATCTCCCTGGGGTTGCTCACAGGACCAGTCTAGGAACTCTGCTACCTCGGGTACTGCTGGTTGCTGTTGGGCGGGAGGGCCGGTTGTCTCTTCCCAGGCCTCATTGATGAGTCGCAGGTAATCCCCCTCCAGGTTCCATTCCTGGTTAACTAAATATCGTAGGTCTGCCTCGAGGTCAATAGCGCCAAAGAGACCCAGCATGTTCTCTCGGATGCCGTACAGGTCCCAAAAACGATAGTCGGTATCTTCCCCAAAGTCCTCGTCACCACTATTATCCCAAAATAGACCGGGGCCAGTGTAATCTCCGCCTTCTGGGAACTCATACTCTGCCATCCTGGGGACACACTGAGCCGCGTACCACTGTAGCGCCTGGTATGCGTCGTCGAGCACCAGTTCTGCGTATACTAGAATCTCGAGTCTAGTCACCCACTTTTCTGTGGTCTGAGTTCTCAGGAGGGGCATCCGCTCTGCCATTCTAGCCAGAATTCGCTGCCTTCTGCTGCGGCGCTGATCCCCTCGTGAATACTGTACTTCCTCTAGGGCTTCGTCCCACAATTCGGCTCTGACAGTCTCTCTGTACATCAACATGTCCTCTTCTGACATTGCTCTAGACCTCCGGAGTACGGAACCGTACAATCTATCCTGCAACTTCTCCTCCATTTTCTGAGTTCCTTTGTAGATAGGGTCGCTGTACGGATACTAGCGTTGCCCTCAATTTGTAATCCAGAAATGGTGTTGTCTGTAGCTGTCCCTCTGGTTGTAGGAACGATCCCGCCGCTTGCCACCAATTGTAACGGACCGTTTCACTTACAAGAGGATAAAACCCAGTTTAGGCGATAATCCCCTTTCCAGATGCACAGGCAGCTACTGCAAACACCATTCTCCCGACTGGAACCACACGAACACTGGAACAGCTGAACAAGAAAAGCAGACATCGGCTTACACTCTTGGCAGTCAGCATACAATCCCATTCCCCCAAAGACCGAGACGACACATCGCTTTGAGGGTTAAGCAAGAACTCTAGACTGGGACACCCAGTCTGGCTTTTATTACCAACAAGTACATACAGGACACTCCCAGGGGGAGGATGAAATTAACCAATCACATGGATGTACCTCCCACACATTTCCTCCCCTTAGATTAACACTTAACACAATTATACTGTACACCTTTTTCCCCAATTCCTGGATGTACCCCAAATACCTATGCTACACCTCCAAAACAGGTATCCCCTGATAGCCCTTATTCAGGGGGACAACATATCCAAGAAGCAGGTCATTCGGATGAATGGTTCGGGAGATATGAAGTTCCAAAGATTTGACCGACCGCATGGGTAAAGTATCCGAAAACAGCTCCATGCATTTTGGCCCTGCGGTCGGTCACAAACAAGGGAATGAAAACAGGCGAATTGCCTGTGTTATAGAGCCTGGAGAGGGTTTGAATGAATTCCCTTGTTTGTGGGGTTCTTTCTACCGAACGGCGGGTCATTCGGTAGTTTCCATACGAATTTCTGGAAGTATGGAGGTCTCAGCGGTGTTTGCCTAGTCAAGTGTCCGATTTTAGTTCCAGACACTCGACGGCAAAACACCGCTGTTCGGTAGTTTAAGATGGCCGCCGCCACGTGGTTGTTTCCTGAATGGCGGCCACCCAGAGGACACAGAACACATTACATGATTGCCAATTACCCGTTTGCAACATTGTTGCAAACGGTAATTGGAGGCACACTTAATCCTGGGTGGTCTGGTTGTTCGGTAGTTTCCTCAATACAATGAATGGAGTGATTCTACCGAACAATCAGATGAAGGCTGCATATATATATATAACCCAGGTTAACTGCATACAAAAATACATACATGACATGAAAGTATTAAAGGCAGGATTACTGTACTACGCTCCACAGTCTTAAAGGTACAGTAGTCCCAAAAGTTCCAATATGTCCATCGCTGCTTTTAAAGGGCCAGCAGCAGCAATACAAATTATTACATGCCCAAATATAGTTTCTAAAGTGCAATATGTCCAGGGGCCATAGTCAGCGGGCAGGAGGCTAGCAGCCAGGCCTCTCCAGTTCACAGTGGCGAAGCTGGTTTCGCCACAGGCCTCATTTCCTACTGCCGAGCATGGATCCCAGAAGCGTCTCTGCTCATGCAACCACTCTATGATGCACTCAAGTCAGACCCATTCTGCCTGACCAATGAAGCACAAGACAACTTCTGCACACTACAACGTGCCATTGCACCTGCTCCTGCTCTAGGCCTACCAGACTATACCAAACCCTTCAAGTTGTTTGTCTCTGAAAGACAAGGCCACGCAACAGGAGTCCTTACTCAAACAAATGACTTAAGAGGCCGTCAAAGGCCTATTGGATTTTTCTCCTGCCAGCTGGATATTGTGGCCAGAGGGACCCCGTCTTGCCTTCGGGCCGTTTTTGCAGCAAGAGAACTAATTGAAAGAACTGCGGACCTGGTCCTTGGCCACCCTCTAGTTGTCTTGGCCCCTCATGACATTTCTGCCATCATCAACCAAGTACAACTCAAGCACGTGTCTCCTGCAAGACACCTACGCCTTCAATGTCACCTCCTATTACCTGACAACATCACCATACAAAGATGTCAGGTTCTCAACCCATCCACTCTTCTCCCACTTCCTGAGGGGGGTATCCACTATGGGTTTATCATGGATGAAACCTACATCTACCTTCTCACTGGTACCATCAAGAGAATGCATCCTGATTTATCCTTTCATGATGGACAAACACCTCTCTGCGAGGGAGCAGGATATGCCTTCTGTACCATGTGGTACAAACCAAACATCACTCCTGAACCTTGCTATGAAGATGAGCTCTATCATCGGGTGGAGGTGAAACTCACTGCTCAAGACTTCTACTGTGACTCTGAAGGCAACAGCATGGTCCTGGTTCAACTACCTTCAGAACTCAAATACTTGTACCGTCATTGGGACACTGCCATTCCACATGTCCCTGTCACCAAGTTGAAAACAAAATCATGGAATGATCTTGGGCCCATGGCAAAATTATGGGCCACCATGGATGAACCGCAGCTACAGGAAAATGGCATTGCCAAATACGCAACAACTGACCATCTTGAAGCATGGCCACGCCACTTCCTGGAAAATGAATTTCAAGATCTAGTCATAGTGAATGATTATGACCCAGAGACACCTCATGACTGTTTTGAACAGATGAAAATGGAGACAATACATCTACCAACTGTACATGAGAATCCATTGACAGATCCTGATCTCACTCTGTTTGTGGACGGGTCAAGGTATGCTGATGAAGAAGGAAAATACCACACAGGATATGCCTTAACCACAACAGATGAAGTTATCAAATCATCATCTTTACCACCAGCAATGTCTGCACAAGAAGCTGAATTGCAAGCCCTGACTTCAGCATGCAAGATCTCCGAAGGAAAACGTGCCAACATCTACACAGATTCAAGATATGCTCTGGGTGTGGCACATGACTTCGGACTAATTTGGAAAACAAGAGGATTTCTTACCACTGCCGGTACACCAGTCAAACACAGCTCTGCAATCAAGGAACTAATGGATGCCCTCCTACTCCCGGAAGAAGTGGCCATTTTGAAAGTAAAGGCACATGGCAAATTGGATACAGATGAAGCAAAGGGCAACCATTTAGCTGATCAGGCTGCTAAGCAAGCAGCAAGACAATTGCAGGAAGTGGATGAAGAAGTGTCCGGACACGAAGAAATTCCTATTTTTACCTTGCAGACTCTTCCTACTGACCTAAGAATCCTGCGGGAACAACAAGCTACTACTGCCCCTGAAGAAATAAAGAAATGGCAGAAGAAAGAAGCAGTCCTAAAAGATGGAGTATATTACAACAACCTTAGATTCTGCCTCCCTAAGAACCTATATCCAGCGGTTGTCCAATGGGCACATGGACCTGCACATCTGTCAAAAGACTTAATGGCTGCCCTCATACAGAAGTACTATGAAGCACCTGGAATCACAACATTGATCAACAGCTTCTGTAAGGCCTGTGTCATTTGCGCAAAATGCAACCCAGGAAAACCAGTCAAAGTGCCCTTGAAACACCTGGCTAAGCCTACCTACCCATTCCAGAGAATCCAGATTGACCACATACAAATGCCCAAGAGTGGGCCTCATGAATATGCACTAGTAATAGTGGACATGTTTTCAGGCTGGCCAGAAGCCTATCCAGTAACCAACATTACTGCCAAGACAACAGCAAAACGTCTACTTGCAGATATTGTATGCAGATTTGGACTTCCAGGAGTCATTGAAAGTGACCAGGGCCCAGCTTTTACAGCAACAGTGACTAAAGAAATGTGGACTGCTCTGGGAGTAACCCTAGCCTTTCACACCCCTTACCACCCACAAAGTAGTGGCAAAGTGGAACGCATGAATGGCACCCTAAAAGCCAGAATGTTAAAAATGTTACAAGAAACAAAGATGCCCTGGCCAGAAAGCTTGTCAATAGCTTTATTCAGCGTTAGGCACACACCTAGAGGGAAGCACTCACTATCTCCATATGAGATTCTATTTGGGACTGCACCCAGACTAGGTTGTTATTACCCGCAACAGTTGCAGCTTCAAACTGATGTTTTAGTAGACTATGTAACTGAACTTGCAAGTGCCTTGAACAAAATACATGCCCAAGTTTTCTCTTCAATTCCAGATCCCGATTTTGATACGGGTACCCACAACCTGCTTCCCGGCGATTGGGTTCTGGTCAAGAGATTTGTGCGGAAACACACCCTGGAACCAAGATTTGACGGACCATTCCAAGTTCTCCTGATCACTTCAACCTCCGTCAAGTTGGCCGGCAGGCCACATTGGATCCACGCTTCCCATTGCAAGAAGACTCCTGCCCCAGAGGAAGCAGATACCGCACAACCATGTGCCTCTGGTACATCATCTCCTTAATTAGCCTAATTAAGGCCCAACAAGTAGCCATTACTAAAGATGCCAGTGGGTATACCTTCTGGTACAATTCTTCATGTACCCGTGTGGCTACATACACTTTTGATTACTGTGACATTGTAGACTGCCCATTTCCTACGTCACAAATTCAAAATATCTATAGAGATATCCCTCATGTAAAAGACCCCTATGTTTGTGTAGTTGACAAACAATGGGGGCACAACTGTAACCATTGGGGGGCGGCGGGATGGAATGCCGGGCCTGCCTGGGGTTACAAACCAAAAAGTGCCTTATCTAAAGTAGATGATCACAGTAGATCCCTTCTCCAAAGAATGACTCTGAGGAAGCCTGGAGGGGGTATACCCATGAAATTAATCCTAAACATTGAGCATCCCAGTCCAACAGATGCAGACCAATATGTAATGGGAATGTATTGGAAGAAAGGTTCCTATAACAAATTAGGGCACTTCTACCTAAAAGATATGTGCCACTCTCCAGAGTGGCAAGGGGCCACCCACATGGTCTCAAACCCATTAAAACCACACATCCAGTCTTTTAAAGACATGATGGCCATTGCTAACCCCACCTTTGAAGATACCATGGCCGCCGAAACAGGTTTTAATGATGTTAATTTATGGTTAGAATGGATGAAATATAATGCCAACAAACATAACAGAACTGCATGCTATGTGTGTGGTGGTGCCCGGCCTCACCTCGGCACCGTACCTTTAACTTTGCCAGTAGATATAGAAGAATGTGTTTTGAGTCTTTTTGCCTACCACTACAATTTCAATAGGTCCCTCTGCAAAGCATGGACAGTAGAATATCCTCTCCTAGCCAAGGATGTCAAACCCCAAGATGGTGTTACAGTTTATAAAGGTAACTACACCTGTTATGGTAATTATGATGGGATTGGTAAATTCTTGGGTAACTTCTCTAAAGGGTATTGTGCCACCTACAGAACTGTTCCTATGCACCTGTTACAATTCCATACTAGGTCATTGGGGGATATTTACTGGTTGTGTGGGGATTTACAGCTAAGATCCAGGATGGACAAGGAATGGTGGGGGGAGTGTACTCTGGCTAAAGCCATCATGCCTATACATATTATCTCTGACACACACCCTGACACACACGAGTCCAAACACACACCTGCCAAGGTTAAACGTGAAGCCCCAGTAAAAGGCAGTTTTGACCCTCACATTTACATTGATGCCATTGGGGTGCCTAGGGGGGTGCCTAATGAATTTAAAGCAAGAGATGAAGTTGCTGCGGGGTTTGAATCACTTTTTACCATAGTTACTGCAAACAAGAATTTAAATTGGATAAATTACATTTATTACAACCAACAACGCTTTGTTAACTACACCAGGGATGCCCTCCAGGGTTTAGCCGAACAGCTGCAGGCTACATCTCAAATGTCCTTCCAGAATAGAATGGCCTTAGACATGATTCTAGCAGAGAAAGGGGGTGTATGTAAAATATTGCCCGACACCATGACCTGTTGTACCTACATCCCAGAAAACACAGGTCCCAATGGTAAAGTCACCTTGGCCATAGAGAAATTAAATGAGCTCTCTGAAGAGTTAAAAAGGAATTCTGGGATAAAAGATCCCTGGGAAAGATAGTTTGGTTGGATGACAGGATGGCAAAAAGCTTTAATGCATATTGGTATGGCAATACTAACTTCTCTTTTTATTTTTGCTCTTCTCGTTTGTTGTGTTATCCCCTGTCTGAGAAAATTCCTACAGAAGACTGTAGACCAAGCGGCACCAACTTTTGCCCATCTGCAAGTTGATGACCAAGATTTCCAAGATCTCAACTCACCCTGTATACCGCTCCAAACTATCCCTTTTACTGATAAAGTGCAAGAGTTCTAGGTAGGGAACCAGCTTAGGGACAGCGTCTGTCTCTATGGAACTGACTGCCGTGCGGAGAAGTGGTGGACCTGCCACCGCGGGCCACCAGCGGAGTGAAGAGATTTCCTGCCCATATTGGCGGATGTGCTGCAGCCTGTTAGGGACAGGAAGGGACAGAATTGCACTTTGCAATAACACCTAGCTAGCGGCCACTGGGTTTCTGTGCCTTTGGGCTAACACGTCTTCTGGTATTAACAAATAAAGTTTATCTTTTTTTGAATCTAACATTTCATAGGGGGGGACTGATGTAGAATTATTAAAAACCTTTATTGATCATGTATTGAATTTTTGTACTAACTTCATTTCTAACTACATTACGTGACAGATTTTCCTAACAGCATTCAGAACAATGAATAGAGACTGTATTTTCTAGAAAGACATGACTAACACCGGAATTATCAAGTTCCTGTAATATGAAACAAAGTATACTATAGCTAGGCCATGAGAAACAGCCTGTATGAAATGTTCTTTCATAAAAAAGACCCTGAACCTGACCCAGAGTCTGACATCACTAACTACCCAAAATGACGCCCAAGCCCCCCTTCCCACCGAGTAAGCCTCGTGCTGGGTAAGATGGCGCTTGAGCCATCTGTCCACACCCGTGTCCAGAATGACGCCACCTCCCGGTGGGAGGACACCTAGCCAGCCACTTAGTACTTGAGCCAATTAATAATATTGATGGGTGGACATTGACATAACCACTTAACACTTAATCCAATTAATGATGTTTATTTGTTGTTATCTTGATATTCAATGATGATGCAATTTCGCTCTTATAAGGGCTTGCGAGCCCGCTTTTTAACCAGATGCCATTAAATTTTCTCGAAGTGCTTTTAACCTGAACTCCGTGTCTCAGTGTGAACTTACTTCTGCGTATACGCAATTTAATCATCTCAGATTTGGACAGGAACAGATAGACATTTAAACATATTTGTTTATTTAAAATAATCTAGAACACACATACACTGTCTAGGTGTATTTTACTATCAATATATATATAATTATATATATATATATATTAATATCAAATTACACGTAGACTGATACTGATTAAATATATATAATTATTGTTATATATATATTTATATATAATGTAAAAAAATAAATATGTAAATACTTAAAAAAAATAATTAAAAATAAATAATTAAAAATATATATAGATGTGTGTTATTTCGTTCTAACTGTATTGTGATATTAATATATATATATATATATATATATATATATATATATTTATATCAAAATACACGTAGAACGAAATAATATATATATATCTATATACATAAATATATACGTATATATCACTATATATATACCTATACATAAATAAAAATATTTTAAAAAATTATATATATATATATACATATATATACACATACGTGTATATACATATATTAATTCTACATATATATTTATGTAATATTTTTACATAATTAGGTATTTTAATTAATTACAATTAGCGGGACCTGCCTGACAACCCATGCCGAAAGTAAAGGGAATTTAATTTGCTAGCACTATATTTAACCCTATAACTTTCCAAGACACCATAAAACCTGTACATGGGGGGTACTGTTCTACTCGGGAGACTTCGCTGAACACAAATATTTGTGTTTCAAAACAGTAAAATGTATTACAACGTTGATATCGCCAGTAAAAGTGAAGTTTTTTGCATTTTTCACGCACAAACAGCACTTACACGGACGATATTATTGATGCGATACTTTTTACTATTTTGAAACACAAATATTTGTGTTCAGCAAAGTCACCTGAGTACAACAGTACCCCTCATGTACAGGTTTTATGGTGTTTTCAAAAGTTACAGCGTCAAATATCAGGCTTGTGTTTCATTTTTTTCACATTAAAATTCGCAGATTGATTACGTTGCCTTTGAGACCCTATGGTAGCCCAAGAATGAAAATTACCCCTATGATGGCATACCATTTGCAATAGTAGACAACCCAAGATATTGCAAATGGGGTATGTCCAGTCTTTTTTAGTAGCCACTTAGTCACAAACACTGGCCAAAACTTGCGTTTTTTGCATTTTTCACACAAAAACAAATACTAACGCTAACTTCGGCCAGTGTTTGTGACCAAGTGGCTACTAAAAAAGAATGGACATACCCCATTTGCAATACCTTGGGTTGTCTACTATTTCAAATGGTATGCCATTATGGGTGTAAATTTTATTCCTGGGCTACTATACAGTCCCAAAGGCAACGTAACCAATCTGGTGAATTTCAATTTCAAATGTAACACGCTATATTTGACCCTGTAACTTCCCAAAACACCATAAAACCTGTACATAGGGGGTACTGTTTTACATGTGAGACTCTGCTGAATACAAATATGTGTATTTTATTGCAGTTAAAGGACCACTCTAGTGCCAGGAAAACATACTCGTTTTCCTGGCACTAGAGTGCCCTGAGGATGCCCCCACCCTCAGGGACCCCCTCCCGCCCGGCTCTGGAAAGGGGAAAGTGTTTAAAACTTACCTTTTTCCAGCGGTGGGCTGAGAGCTCTCCTCCTCCGATCCTCCTCTTCTCCTCCCTGTCGGCTGAATGCGCACGCGCGGCACGAGCTGCGCGCGCATTCAGCCGGTCACATAGGAAAGCATTCATAATGCTTTCCTATGGACGCTTGCGTGCTCTCACTGTGAAAATCACAGTGAGAATCACGCAAGCGCCTCTAGCGGCTGTCAATGAGACAGCCATTAGAGGAAATAGGGGAAGGCTTAACCCATTCACAAACATAGCAGTTTCTCTGAAACTGCTATGTTTATGAAAAAATGGGTTAACCCTAGAAGGACCTGGCACCCAGACCACTTCATTAAGCTGAAGTTGTCTGGGTGCCTAGAGTGGTCCTTTAACCCCTTAAGGACCAAACTTCTGGAATAAAAGGGAATCATGACATGTCACGCATGTCATGTGTCCTTAAGGGGTTAAAGCAAACAGTATTATGACATTGACAGTTAAAATGTCATGTATAACTAAAAAAATGAAAAAAAATCTTATTTTCTCCCATTTTTTTCATATTAAATTATGTTTCATAGCTAAATATTTGATATTAAATGAAAGCCCTGTTCTCCCTGAAGAAAATGATATATAATAAGGGGGGGTGCATTTAATATGAAAGAGGTGAATTACGGTTGGACAGACATATAGCGCAAATGCCAGGTTTTGTTTACGTTTTGTTTTGTTCACAACGTGTACATTTGGCTCAGTCCTTAAGGGGTTGAAGGGGCCTTGCAGAGATATTATTCCATAATATATATATATATATATATATATAGATGTTTTCCAACATTCAGCCATCCTACCCTTTAGATTGTGAAACACTTTAGACCTCACACTTTGGGTTTTTGCACATTGTCACTTTTCAAATACTGTTGTTGTGGTTGTTTTCCCAGCTTGAGAAGTCTGTGTCATTTATGGTCTAACAGATATTAGGATCTTCATTGGTCACTTATTAAATCGTGTGAGTTGCCCCACTATAGAAGCTGATTTACCTTGAAAAGGATTACTGGAATCATCATATATATTTTTATGTTCGACTTTATGTTGTTATATTTTATTAATGGTATACTTACTTCTTATATAGAAACAGTTGTTCTGCTTTCTTTTATACACCTATAGCTTTGGAATGCATACAATAATTTGAATATTTACTTCTTAATGTACGTTATCAGTTTACTTTCTATTGTTATTGAGGGCCATCTAGTGGCACAAAGTGCTAAATACATTTATTGGATTTATTAGTAATAAAAACACAAACTTTGGGCAGATCTTCATTCTCATCGTTATGTTGCCAATCATTTCCACGGATGTTTGGTCCTTTCAGATACATTTCAGTATTTTGTAGGGCTGTGCAATGTATAAGGTACAGAACACATTGAACATCAGGTATAGAACTACACTTGCTTAATGCCTAAAGGAACAATGTTGTGTTAGGAACGCAAACATGTATTTCTAGCACTATAGTGCGGGAGTGGCTGATTAGGTCCCCGGCCTTTAAGTGGTTAAATAACGTCTGAAAGGGTTAAAAATGAAGTACGTGACTTCTGTAAATGGACAAGACTATATTAGAAATAGCAATTGTTAAATGTCAGCTTAAAAGTAAAACCTGTTGCAGATAATCAAAGAAATAACCTTTTAACCACTGGTTACAGAAATACATGTTGTTGGTAGCTGAATGAGCAATATCGTGTTTAGCTGATGTAATCTTGTCATGTTACTTTTGCTGTAACTCCTGTCTATAAATATGTTTGCCTGACCATTAATACACTGGTAGTAGCCAAATTTGAAACGCGTTGTCTGGGTATCACTGAAAGGCTCTACCCGAATCTTAGGTCCAAAAGTGAGGTTCATGGAACGCGTTGCCCAGCAGTGTAATATGACCCCAACAATGTCTATCCGTATATTTAACAAATAGTTATTTGTGAGGTGTGAAAAAATTAAATTAAATATAGAGATCCCCACCTCTTTATCCTGCACCTGCCCGCCTCCATCTTAGCTCCCGATCATTCATATAATCTATGTCAACTGAAACTGGCACATGCTTCTGTTTCTACTCTACTTTTACAATGGACTTGCCTTCTCTGACCTTGATTATGAACTGGGAAGGGCTCGCAACTTTTGGCCTGCAGGGAAAGTACATAACAGTGCTTAAAGTCACAAGTCTCAGTGTGGATGATCCTACTCACATGGAGCATGGAATATGTATAGATTTGACAGGTGAAGAATGCTGGTGTGTCATCGTGTGCCATCATATATCCCTCAAGCTCATTCACAAACTCACATGGTTCTAGGTTAGCAAAGGCCCAGCACAATTTCTGCCAACAGTGGTCTTACTGCATCCTCCATCAGGACCCACACAGGATGAATGAATGAATGAAAGCGTTGATCACCTTAGCCACAGAACTTGAGGCACGGTTAAAGAGACTTGGAAAAAAAAATCTGAAAAAGTAATATATGCATATTTGCACAACCCAGCTGAAACATGTTTGTTGACATCCAACATCTTTCTCTGTCTCCTAAATCTGAAAAGACATAAATTGAGAAATGCTCTTGATTATCTATGTTGTTTTCAGTAATGTAAAGATCCTACATTAAAGTACCAAGGTACACTACACTACTTTCTGAAATTCTCTGATGTATAAATAAAATCCGTAGGTTTAAGAGCCTTTGAAATTCTTGATAGGAGCATGGATTGTTCTACTACACAGTAATAATTATTTCAGAGTCCCATGACAATCCAGAAGATGTCTGAAAGTCTATTTCATGGCCTCTCCGTGACTTTTTCCAATGGCAGGATAGGGTTAAAGTAAACGTGTATCCTAAATATGAACAAGTGTCAGTGTTAATTCTCTTACGCTATTTGTGGCAGAGCCTGCTCCATCCATATCACCTACTGGTGCGGGACTCCCTCTAAAAGAGCCTGATCATACCTTTCCATGTCCTCCTCCACCAATGCCCATGCAGCAGAGAGCTCTCTCTTTCCTCCCCTGGTACTACACTAGGAGACCAGGGCAGCTGCAACTCTTCCAGGAGGACAAGGTGCGAAGCACCTGGAACTCTTACTGACCTAATGCAAGGCGGCTGCCTACTGTTAACCTGTACTGTTAACCTGTTATCCAGCAGAGCACTTTTTGGAGAGGAGATGGGGAAGCGAATGTACCATCGATGCTCACTGAAAGACTGCTGGCCTTTAGCCTTGACAGCCTGGAATTCTGCGTCTGAGACAGCCACTAGAAGAGGACTTAACTCTGCAAGGTCATTATTGCAATTTCTAAAAACTGCAATAATTACACTTGCAGGGTTAAGGGTGATGGGAGTTGGCACCCAGACCACTCCAATGGGCAGAAGTGGTCTGGGTGCCTGGAGCGTCCCTTTAAACGTCACTAAACAATTTCTTGGTCTGGGAACAAATAATCTGGGTGCTTTTTGGACATATTGCATGCCTGTATTAGCCCTGTTTAACAATGCATACATTGTTAATGTATTGTTATTAAAACTATGTTCCATTAAGGTATTATTATAGTCATGTTGTCTGGAAATGAATAAAGTTAGCACTAGATAACTGAATTATCTCCCAAACATAGTGGCAACAGGAAAGAAACCTATCATCCCAGTTAATGACCCCTGTGGTGATTGTCCCTTTAAATATATGTGCTTGGTGACAATACATAATCCCTTCAGGATGTCTGGTGTTTGGGAAAGAGCTATAATCACTCCAATGCTTTATTCTCCTGCTAGATGGAACGAATGGAGGTACTCAGCCGGTACTGGGCTCTGTTACAGTATTTATAGCAATTTTTCTGAAATATAATAATACCTATATTGATTAAAATGTCTAAATATTTTGGAAGAACAAATGCTAGTTTTATTTAAAAGAAATACCCATTTCATGTCATATTTAACATATAGTACTTTATTTTGTGAAAATTTATTATAGGTCACATTATAATTTTTTTTTATCAGAAGTCCCTGAGGTGTAGGAATCAAACACAAATAAGTTAACTTTTTATTTTAACTTCTACTTACATTAATTTGTTTCAACATAACGTGGAGACACTAAGAATTTAGAATTTAGCAACCAGTGAGAAAATAATGTTAAGAGTAACTCAAGTAAACCTTCCCCGAGAGTCTCATCTCATAAATGTAAACAGCACAAATAGATTGAGCTGCTCGTACAAGTTTGAACTGATAGATTCTAAAGGGAAATGTGACAGACAACACCTAGGGAAGAAAACTATATTTATTTATATATAGACACAAAACTGACATTTACTGTTAAAGGGACAGTATAATCACCCAGATCACGTCATCTCATTGCACTTTTAGCATGTTATATAGATTAGTTATATAATTATATATTTGGTTAATGCTTAGCCCTTTTAGTTCATTCAAGCTGCAACTTAATTATCATGTTAATACATTAGATTCTCAGGGTTGGTCTTTACTGGTTCTTTCTATACTTAGAATATTGACCCACTCTAACTACGTATTGACAGATTGAGTGCTAATGTGTAAATAAGAAGGATATTATTCCAAAGTAAATACTCAACATTTTGACAATTCACTCTTTTCTGTTTCTTCTAAAATATTACCCTGGACCCGTTGGCCTGAACGCTGCATGATAATAGATATGTGATTTATGTGATTCATATCTTCATCTCAAATTCTTTCACACTACTTGCACTCACCTGACAGACCTGGCTGTCCCCCTCTGATACTCTACTCCTGCTTCCTTATTTAGGCATCCTTCTCTCCTCTTAATGTACCTTTCAACCTATCCTCCCTGTCCCTGCCCTATCCTTTAATTCCTTTGACTAGTCTGCCATTCCTTTGACTAGTCTGCCATTTTAAACTCACTCCTCTGAGAATTGCCATCATTTATTTCCTCCTGGTTATCCTAGGCTATTTATTGAACACTTTTCTTCCTGGCTACCACATTTCCTCTCCTCTAGCCCTCCTTCCCTCATTCTTGGGGATGTTAATATCTCAATCAACAACCCCAACTTCCCTGATGCCTCTCGTCTGCTCTCTGTAACCTCCTCCTTTGGACTCACACAGTGGCCTAATTCAGTAACTCATACAGCAGGAAACAGACATCAGTCTCACAGACACCTCCATTGTCTTGACCTACAACGATTATCCACCAACCTCAAAAGTCTCCTTTCACCTATCTCAAACCTCACTTGCCATAACACTGCAGCCTCCCTCTACAATTCCACTCTCTCCTCTCAACTAGACATCATAACACCTCCTGCACTTAAACGCAGCTAGCGCCCCCCAATTACAACCATGGCACACCAAGCTGACTCGATACCTCCAAAAATGTTCCAGAACTGCTGAACACTGCTGGAGAAAGTCTCACTCTGCATCTCTAGCTCATTCAGTAACTCATACAGCAGGAAACACTCTTGACCTCATGTTCACTAATCTCTGTACCACCTCTAATCTCTCCTATGTTCTTTTTCCTATATCACCACCATCTGATATCCATTGATATCAGAATACCCTGAACCCAAATTACACCACGCTTACCACATCAGTCTCAAAGAAACCTCCATTGTCTTGACCTACAATGATTATCCACCAACCTCCAAAGTCTCCTTTCACCCATCTCAAACCTCACTTGCCGTAACACTGCAGCCTCCCTCTACAATTCCACTCTCTCCTCTCAACTAGACATCATGATACCTCCTGCACTTAAAGGGACACTCCAGGCATGCGCATTAGGTCTCCTCGGCCGGTGGGCGGGATCAGTCTCGCCCACCGGCCGACACAATGCAGAGGAGGAGCGGCGCGGAGGAAGAGACAACAGCGAGGGACATCGTCGCTGCCTCAGGTAAGTGACTGAAGGGGTTTTCACCCCTTCAGTAACCGGGGATTGGTGGGTGGGAGGGAGAGGGACCCTCCAGTGCCAGGAAAACGGATTGCTTTCCTGGCACTGGAGATTCCCTTTCAACACAGCAAGCGCCCCCAATTACAACCATGGCGCACCAAGCTGACTCGATACATCCAAAAATGTTCCAGAACTGCTGAACACTGCTGGAGAAAGTCTCACTCTCCATCTGATTTCCTCCACTATAAATTTATGCTGTGCTCCTACAGTCTGGCTCTTTCCTCTTCAAAAAAAACTACTTCAATGCATTTATAACCACACTGTGACTGTTTAATGATTTTAACTCTCTTCTTCGTCCTTTTGTGCCTCCTCTATGAACTTGACCGCCACAAACTTTACAACTCACTTCACTGAAAATATTTCTACATAAAGGGAAGAGATCTCTCATCTCTCTCCATCCCCTACCAATTTTTTCTCTAACCACACTCCCTCAGCTGTCCAACAGTAGCCCCGATTCTGAAAAAGCCCAACCTTGACTCTAATATCCCATCCAGCTACTGCCCTATCACACTACTGCCATTTGCCTCCAAGATCCTTGAGAGAGTTGTGTATGAGAGATTGACAGACTTCCACGAACCAACTCTCTGCTTGACCCACTTCAATCTGGATTCGGTGCTCGCCACTCTATTGAAACAGCTGTGACCAAAGTATCCAATGACCTTATCACTGCTAAATCCCATGGCCACTACTCTATCCTAATTCTCCTCGACCTTTCTGCTGCTTTTGACACTGTTAATTATCAACAGCTTCTTCTTATCCTCTCTAATCTCAGTTTGTGAGATACCGCTCTCTCCAGGTGCTCTTCCTACCTCTCCCAGTGCTATTTCAGTGTTTATTTTTGTGGCTCTGCCTCTTCTCCCCAATCCCTCTCTATTGGTGTTCCCCAACGGTCTGTCTTTGGTCCCCTATTCTGAATCTACACTGTCTCCCTTGGTAAACTCATCAGCTCCTTCAGCTTCCAGCATTATTTCTATGTGGATGACACGCAAATTTATCTTTTCTTCCCTGATTTCCCACCAGACCTCAAGTGTTGCTACTCCCTTGTCTGTTTCCCTCCTAGTCAATGGCGCAACCATCTGCTCTACCTCACAGGCTCGCTGCCAGGTGTTCTCTTTGACTCCAACCTCTCCTTCACCCCTCATGTCCAATCAATTGCTAAATCCTGCTGCTTCCATCTCAAAAACATCCGCGCATTCAACCCTATTTAACACCTGATACAGTTAAGGTGCTTGTCTATGCCGCTGTCCTTTCTCACCTTGACTACTGTAATCCACTTCTCAGTGGTCTTACGTGTTCCCAACTTGCCCGGTTACAATCTATAATAAATGCGGCGTCGAAGCTCATCTTCATGTCCTTATTGTCCTTAATGCTTTTCACCTAAACATAGGCTTTCTCAAAGTGTATTAACCACTGGCAATACACTTGGTAATATTCTTTTGATAAAACCTATGTTTAAAGGACCACTCTAGTGCCAGGAAAGCATACTCGTTTTCCTGGCACTAGAGTGCCCTGAGGGTGCCCCCACCCTCAGGGACCCCCTCCCGCCCGGCTCTGGAAAGGGGAAAGGGGTAAAAACTTACCTTTTTCCAGCGCTGGGCGGGGAGCTCTCCTCCTCCTCTCCGCCTCCGTTCCTCCCCGTCGGCTGAATGCGCACGCGCGGCAAGAGCTGCGCGCGCATTCAGCCGGTCACATAGGAAAGCATTCATAATGCTTTCCTATGGACGCTTGCGTGCTCTCACTGTGATTTTCACAGTGAGAATCACGCAAGCGCCTCTAGCGGCTGTCAGTGAGACAGCCACTAGAGGAAATAGGAGAAGGCTTAACTAATTGATAAACATAGCAGTTTCTCTGAAACTGCTATGTTTATAAAAAAATTAGTTAACCCTAGCTGGACCTGGCACCCAGACCACTTCATTAAGCTGAAGTGGTCTGGGTGCCTAGAGTGGTCCTTTAAGTGTGAGACGGTTACCCCTATAGAGTGAGGGTATCTACCGTCTAGACCAGGGGCGGGCTGGGCCGGGGGGCAGGGTGGCAATTGCCCCCCAGGCCGCCCTAAATCCAGGGCTGCCCACATCCAAAAAAAAAAAAAAAGTTCCCCCCAGTGGCTGAACTACCGGGTCGGAGCTGCGTCCAGGCCCATCACACCAGGGGGCCTGGCTGCTCTGTAGACCCCTGCTGGCAGGACTGCCTCCCCTTGCAAAACTGCTATTTAGTATATTGCTAATTCGGCAATATACTAAATAGCAATTATCCTACCTCACTGATTGGCCGATCGGCCAGTAACCTCAGTAAGGGGCAGAGTGAGGTGCAGATGGAGGTCCCGCTGCATTCATTGTTTGGGTGTGCCGCGGAGGCACACTGGAACTCAATGCCTAACCCTCACCTCTTCCTGGGCGGAGTTCTGGCAGAGCTGCCTCCATATCCTGCCTGCAGGGCCCCTCCCTCAGTTCCCAGGATGCCAGCACTTAGACAGCACAGGGGAGCACAGAGCAAGCCCAGCAGACCTCAGGCCCCCAGGATTTCCTGTCCCAGCTTGCAGCAGTGGCACACAGGATCAAGGTGAGTGAAATACTCTCCATCACCTCTTCCTGCACACATAGGAGGCTGTCTCTTCCTGGCTCTACTTCTTTCTGTGTGTCTCACTTCCTTTCTGTCTCTCAAGTTTTTTTAACTGTCTTAGGCTCTCCTTTCCTTGTATCACTCTCTGTCTCTCTATAGCTTTCTAGCTGTCTCTAGATCTCCTTTCCTTGTGTCACTCTCTGTCTCTCTAGTTTTCTAGCTGTCTCAGTCTCTCCTTTCCTTGTGTTACTCTGTCTCTCTCTAGCTGTCTCTGGCTCTCCTTTCCTTGTGTCACTCTCTGTCTCTCTATGGTTTTCTAGCTGTCTCTGGCTCTCCTTTCCTTGTGTCACTCTCTGTCTCTCTATGGTTTTCTAGCTGTCTCTGGCTCTCCTTTCCTTGTGTCACTCTCTGTCTCTCTATGGTTTTATAGCTGTCTCAGTCTCTCCTTTCCTTGTGTCACTCTCTGTCTCTCTATGGTTTTCTAGCTGTCTCAGTCTCTCCTTTCCTTGTGTCACTCTTTGTCTCTCTCTAGCTGTCTCTGGCTCTCCTTTCCTTGTGTCACTCTCTGTCTCTCCATCTCTTTACATGTGTAGCTCTGTCTCCCTTTGGCTCTCTGTCTCGGTCTCTCCCTCCCTATCTGTCTTCTCTGCACTCTATCTCCCTCTCTGTTTCTTTGTCTCTCTCTCTCAAACAGCCACAAATACAATCACACTCAGCCAGCTCTCACACCCACACAATCACACTCATCCAACTACACACATACATGTAACACTCACCCAGCAACAGTACAATCACACAAAGAAACCATACACATGTCAACCATGTGTATTGCTTAGTGGGGAGTGACGAGGAGTGAAAATATGCACCAGGTAGAGTGACAAGGGGGCCCTACTTTAATTCTTGCACAGGGGCCCAGTGGTCCCCAGTTATGCCCCTCGTTGCCCCCCATGGGCCCGCGGTCCCCAGTTATGCCCCTCGTTGCCCCCCATGGGCCCGCGGTACTGGTACTGTGGTTGAACTGGGGCCCACACACTAAGGGGGACCCCTGGGTGACCCATACACAGCAAGAAGAGCTAGACCCCAACTCCCAAGCACCCTAGCCAGCACACTGGACCTCAGGAAAGGTACCAGCAAAGGTAGGAAACTGTCTTTAAAAGTGTAAAGTGTGTGTGTGTGTCAGTATGTCTGTGTCTGTGTGTGTGTGTCAGTAGGTCTGTGTGTGTGTGTCAGTAGGTCTGTGTGTGTGTGTCAGTAGGTCTGTCTGTGTGTGTGTGTGTGTGTCAGTAGGTCTGTGTGTGTGTGCATGTATGTCTCTGTGTGTGCCAGTTTGTCTGTGTCTGTGTGAGTTAGTATGCCTGTAACTGTGTTTCTGTCAGTGAGTGTGCGTGTGCCTGTCAGTGAGTTTGTTAGTGTGTGTCAAATCAGCAAGTGTGTGTGCCTGTCAGTGAGTGTGTCTGTTTAGGTGACTGCCCCCCCTTTCAATCACATGGGAAACGTGTTTTTACTCTCTTCTTGTTGCGATGGGCCACTTGACTGGATTTGCCCCCCAGGCCTAACGCTGCCAGCCCTCCCCTGGTCTAGACATCCTTCTTCCCATAGATGGAGAGCGCTGCAAGGTCCCAACACAATATCCTGGAGAACTAGTATAGCTGAAGAGAGCTCTTACAAGAGCTAGGAGTGATATAGCAGTTATAGCTGTTCCCTACAACATGAGACGAGGCTGCATTTCTTTTATACACATTTTCAGGCCAGGGGCACACCCCCTGGACCTGATGGAACACAGGGACATAAGGAACATAAACCAATGGGAACAATAATTATTACTGTAACACTCCCACATACAGTCGGCAAGCCCTCCCCACTGTCTATGATATAATTAAAATAGCTAATGGAATAACCTAATTATCCACAGGCAGAAAGAACCCATTTTTACCCAAAGTGCAGAAACACCCCAAAACTCTAACATATCCCCATAAATTATACATCCCTGGATAGCTCTGATCTGGGCAAACAACAGATCCAAAAATCACTCAGATCAGAGCAGGGGTTCACGAATTCTGTGGAAGTCACATTTGACCGATCGCACGCTTGATTTCATGCCCAAAAGAGTTCCAGAGGATTAGGTTGTGCGGCTGGTCTATCTTCTCATTCAAATAATGTATGAATTGCACAAATTGATCCATTCGTGCATAACTCCATTGAATGCGGTTTGTTCGGTAGACTGTTCTCACTGAATAGTGATCTGTTCGTGTGGATTTTGACAAAAGTGGGTCGAAGTTGAGGTCCCAGCGGTGTTCGTGCCGCGGAGTGGCCGAAATGAGCTTCATGCACTCTACGACAAAACACAGCTGGGCTGTACGACGAAACAAGATGGCCGCCGCCACGTGTTCAGCTATACGAACGGCGGCCACCCATATCCTTGTACAGTGTATGGCATTACTTTCGACAGATTGTTCGGTATTTTGGGGGGTAAACAAGGCTAATGGGTGGTCGGGTCTTTCACCGGATTGTTCGGTAAACGAACAGAAAGTTGAACCAAAGGGAAAATAGAGGTTCGACACAATTTAGATGAAATACACAAGAAGACAAAGCCGAGAGCTTTCTGTGACAAGGTGAAATGCGTTAAGTGTTCCAAATATATTGTTTTATCTATGTTTTGCTTTGTTATTTTATAACATTAAAATACTTTTTTATTGGACCTTCTTTTGCTGCTGCTGGATCTTTGGGCTACATCCTTGGCGGGGATAATACCACGTAAGCATATTGGATTGAGCAAACTGTACTTTGCTCTTTAGCATGTGAGTAGTTTTTTTTTAATCTTTTTATTATGTTTTTCACTCCATATTTACAGTGTACACTATTGTGGTTTTATTTGTTCTTTTCCACATATATATCTACGGAGAAACATTCACTATACCTATATCCTTGAGTGGGAATCATACCACTTCGTACCTTAATTTTGAGCCATATTCACCGCTCCATTACATGTGAGTGCACACTTTATATTCATTAAAAACAAAAGAAAAAGTTACCTTCGCTCTCTCAACAATCCCTATGTATATTTAAACAAATGGAGATCATTTAGTTACTTCAATGGCCATTGTAAGGAATGCCCACCTGCCAACATCAAGGCAGACCCATCCCATGTGTTCCCTATAAAGGGTTAATAAGTATATAGGGGTGTATATAAAAAATACCCCTCTCTGTCTCATTTTAGATATCTTCGCCAGAGGCAGATCATACCGCCCAGGCGCAAAAGTTGGAGCTGTATTGAATTTTCAAAAAAGTGTGAGTGCACATTTTTCTCATATTTATTATATTTTTACATAATACACTATTAGTTCCTTCTGTTTTTTTTCTTGTTATATATTCCCACAAAGGACTATTTAGGCGCCGCACTTCCCTTCTGTTCAACCAGCTCTTTACCAGACAAGAGAGACTCCATACCTGGTGTTCACGCTGCCATTGGACTGTAATCATCGTTCAAAGCACTGAATAATAGTTGTGTGCTATTCTCTCATCTTTATGTTCGCCCGCAGCTCCCACGCCTCCCCCCTCTGTCAGTCCCTACATTGGCTTCCATGAGATATACTCAATTTAAGATCCTGATACTTGCTTACAAATCTCTACACAATAATACTGCTCCAACCTACTTATCCTCACTAATACACAAATATGTCCCATCTAGGCCCCTACGCTCTGCCGGAGACTTACGTCTAACCTTTGTTTGTACACCTACATCTGATGCTTGCCTTAAAGATTTCTCTACGGCTGCACCATTTCTATGGAACACCCTTTCCCTCTC
The DNA here is from genome assembly GCF_036172605.1 of Pelobates fuscus. Classification (NCBI taxonomy): domain Eukaryota; kingdom Metazoa; phylum Chordata; class Amphibia; order Anura; family Pelobatidae; genus Pelobates; species Pelobates fuscus. The sequence goes on along the minus strand of NC_086319.1, from coordinate 390,556,610 downwards.
TGTTAGACTTTCACCCAGTCTCCAGTCCTTAAAAAAATCTTTGAAAAGTTACTTCTTTAGGAAAGCATATCAGTTAAACTGTGAACAGCTTTCTCTCCCCGCATCCTGATTCCTCTCCTGCAACTGTCATCAAAACAAAGCACTAAGCCCTCAGTGAATACTATCCTAGCAATGTACTTTTCTACCCTACTTATACCTTTTGTATCACTATACCCCACTCCCTCTAACATGTAAGCTCATTGAGCAGAGCCCTCAACCCCACTGTTCCTGTGTGTCCAACTCGTCTGGTTACATATACGTATCTGTTAGTCCACCCATTGTACAGCACTGCGAAATTTGTTGGTGCTTTATAAATAATGCTAATAATTATAATAATTGTTGATCTTTTTATTCGAAATTTGTTTTTTGCATCATCTTGAATCATATTGATGCATAGTCTTACCCGTGGACTTTTCAAGCCCTTGCTTCATAAATCTCAGAAGGTTAAGAGCTTATTAATCTATCTGTTGTGATGGGAATAATGATCCTGAATGTCTATCAGCGTGTCTAGTACATTTAATAGTATTATGTAGAATTATGTATGGTGGAAAAATCTGGTATTGACTAAATCGATTTGGCCAGAAAAACTGTTGATACTCTTCATTCAAGTTTCACTCATATTGGCTACTTTTTTGTTTTTTATGTGCTGGTTCATGCATGGAATACCCACTCTCTTGTCTTTTTCATTTCTCATTTCTCGAGACTTTGCGTGACTAATGTTGGAATCAATATACGTACATAGTCAAAGTGGCAGCACATCCTGATATCCAGTTGTGTTCCTGATACTAAATATCAACACAGGAGACGTTCATAAAATCTTAAAAACTTTATTTGAGATGCTGCAGTTGATCACTTGAAAATAGGACAGAATGTATCTCATCTCCTTTGGCCAAAATCCCTAGATTGTACTCCGAATTTGTCTCTTCAATACGGCTTGAGATACTTACTCAGACTGCCGAGAAAGATATTTCAGTAAAGGGTTGATCAATGATTTCATATCTGTAAAACATACTTGTTCAGATTTTAAAGTTTTTTTAGTGTAACTTTTTTTTCTTTTTTTTTTGAGGGCCCCTTTTGTATTACAGATCTGCACAAGGCAGGGGGTGTACTCGTAGTTGAGGAATGGTCGTACCTATTCAGTAACTGCTTAATGTGCCACACTTCTCACTCGTTAACTACCCTTCTCATGGTAGATAATTGTCACTGATACCAATCCCTGATAAATAATGGTCATGCCACCCTCTACGTAGCTAATGCAACAAATTGTCTCATGTTTGAGATAACAGACTCATTGGGAATACATCAGTGCATCAGAAAATCGGACAAACATTATCATGAAACAAAGATCCTCCACCCTCATTATCTCACATTACTTACCGAGAGGTCTCCCTGTGTTTTTCTGCATATCCATGGATTCCTTTGGATCTTCTCGCCACACCATGGGACAATCTGCCTTAAACATGTTTCTTAGAATGAACACAAATATTAATAATATTCCTTACTTTAGAGATGTATGTTGGTGTGTTGGTGTGTACTTTTTCTAAGATTTATTTTTGTGAACAGTAAGCAATCTTTATAATCGCTACGCTATCAAGTTTGCATATGAAGAAAATTTGATTAAATTAAACTCCAGAGCATTGTAAACATAAAGATTAATTTCTTAATTATTTCAGTTCTAAGTGGTTCTTTAAAATTAAGTAGAGGGAGAACTTATCTCAAGAGCCTCATGGTGCTAATAATGTACTGCTGGTCCATCCGTGCAGCACTTTTATTAATAAAAAGCCCATGCATGCTGCCATTATAATTTTAACTTGGCTTTTCTTCTGATTCTTGTTATGACTGTAGGCACATTCTATTTGGCGTCCTTTGGCTTAGGCTCTAGGATCTAGGCTTAATCCCTTAAAATATTACCATTTATGCTGCACCAGAGCACTGTATATCATCAATAGATTCACTGACTCCTTGGAGTCCACTGCTCTGGAAAACTGTGTCCACCCAACTCCTACTTGCTGGCCCTGTAGCGGCGCTATTGCATTCATGTCAACATGCAAGTGACTATACTGTCAGGAGACTGGTTCCAAAAGACATTTGTTCTATGAAGATGTCTCAAAACTTGAATATTCCATTCTGCAACATGTGGTATAAAAGTATTTTGTTACCAGGCACCACTTTTTGATATCAAGTAGGCATGTGTTGAAATGTCCTGCTCTAAAGAGTAATTGAAATAAATTGCCACGTTTGGCATCATTTTGGCATAGGAATCTTTTAATTTAAATATATCTTAATGATAAAGAATGAACTACCCATCCTCAATATGGGTTCAGTCGGTATTGTATTGGTCTCTCTACACATGCTAAAGTAATGGTTGCATGTTACTATGCTGAGATACTATGTGTAGTATGAGTCTCTCGCATATGGTGTTCCTACCTTATACTTTGTAAAATTTCAGATTTTTTTACACAAAGAGCCCAAAAATTCTGAAAATCCATTTTATAATTCCTTTGTCCACTCAGCTAGTCTTGTCTTAGCTGTGAACATTCCCACTCTAGGGAGTTATATGTTTAGTAGTGTAACTACTAAGCCAGATGGAAAAATAGCTGAAGGTGTAGTATTAGACACGCTATGTCTAATCAAAGGACAATCTGGAAAAATACACATTACACGGTGTTGGATAATTCTTAAGTTCAACTGGCCTAAATTACTTTAAAGTATAAGCAAGATACTCCGTAGTTAGCCACTAACAGCACAGTATCTCAGCAAATGCCAATTAAAAATCAACCGGATTCAATTGGCTTTTATAATAGCTTATTGAATATTGTACGGCTGAAAACCTTCTGTTAGTGATTATCCATATTTTCTGCAATGATAGAGCAATCTGCCTCCCCAAGGAAAACTCTGTAAGTCGAACTGGTTGGACATTTTAGTCTTCTCTAGACACATTGCTCAAACATGTCCTAATATCTCCAAGTATCCTACTTATAGATAGGATATATTCCAGTTCATAGTTTTGAGAGCTCTTCAGCTCTGCTCTGTCAATCCCAACTTACCTTTCTCCGGTCATTTACTCTTCTCTTCCTCTCTCTGAATTTGTTTTTCTTTTTTTCATATCTGATATTTTTGTTAATATTTTTTACAAGATATGACATTAAAATAAAACAAAAAGAGACTACTTTGTCTGATTTATTTTTCCTATGTTTGGCAAATCTCGACAAAAGGCAGAGTTAAGGCAAGCTCCATTCCCCCCCAATATTCACCTGCCATGTCCATCGTCTATAATCTTGCACTCTATCCTCAGTCCTCAGTCCTTCCCCAAGCCTTAAGCATGCACAGAACTCTTCCCTTTGCTTTTGGCATTATATGCATGGAAAGTACGCTTTAATGTGAACACATGTGGGATCAGAAAGAGGGGAGAAGAAAGGCCAGAAGAAGACAGTTACAACATGTCACTGCCAGGCTTATGAAGATGACACTAAATAGAACTGGAATCTGGTGCTAAAAACAAAGCACTCTTCAGAGAAAAGAATGAGGAACCTACAGAAAAAAAAATGGTTGAAGGGAAAAGGAGGAGGGGGGTGGGAGAGGACACAATATAAAAAAACACAACCTGTTCCCTGTCACAGAACCGCTTGAAATTTCCTTTTTCCAGTGAGCAAGTTTTTTTCTTTTTAGTATAGTGCAATATGTACTTTATGTGAATATACCCCTTTTGTTCATACAGAAATACCCCCTTGTTCACTGTTACATCCTTGACAGGCAATGCTAATCTTGTTGATATGTCATATTGAGTGGGATGCCTTTTTAATTAATAATTCTCTCCTACGGCCTCTCCCTTTCCTCCGGCACATTTCCTTTACCCTTCAAGCATGCAACCATAACGCTGATTCTGAAAAAGCCCAACCTTGACCCCAACTCCCTATCCAACTACGCCCTATATCGCTACTGCCATTTGCCTCCAAGATCCTTGAGAGAGGATCTCTCTCTGCTTGACCCACTTCAGTCTGGATTCCGCGCTCGTCACTCTATTAAACAGCTTTGCCCAAAGTATCCAATGATTTAATCGCTGCTAAATCTCGTGGCCATTACTCCATCCTAATTCTCCTTGCTCTTTCTGCTGCCTTTGACACTGTTGATCATCAACAGCTTCTTCTCATTCTCCATAATCTCGGTCTCGGGATACTGCTCTCTCCTGGTGCTCCTCTTACCTCTCCCAGCGCCTTTTCAGTATATCTTTCTCTGCCTCTTCTTCCCAACCCCTTTCTGTTGGCATTCCCCAAGGTTCTGTCCTTGGTCCCCTACTGTTCTCTATCTTGGTAAACACATCAGCTCCTTTGGCTTCCATTATCATTTATGTGCAGATGACACGCAAATCTACTCTTTTCCTGTTCTGTCTCTGCCCATCTTGACTCGTGTCTCTGACTGCCTCTCCGCGATTTCCAACTGGATGGCTGCTCACTTCCTTAAACTCAACCTGTCCAAAACAGAACTTCTGGTCTTTCCTCCTTCAAGTATTGCTACTCCCGTGTCTGTCTGTCTCCAAATCAACAGCGTCACCATCTCCTCTACCTCGCAGGCTCTGTGCCTAGGTGTTCTCTTTGACTCCAACCTCTCCTTCACCCCTCATGTCCAGTCGATCACCAAATCCTGACACTTCCATCTCAAAAGCATAGCTTGCATCTGCCCTTATATAACACCAGGCGCAGCTAAGGTGCAGGTCCATGCTATTGTTATTTCTCACCTTGACTACTGCAGTCCCCTTCTCAGTGGTCTTGCGTGTTCCCAGATTGCACCGCTGCAATCTATAATGAATGCGGCAGGGAGGCTCATTTTCCTGTCCGCCTGAACCTCCCACGCCTCCCCACCCTGGTCAGTCCCTACATTGGATTCCAGTTAGATATATGGCTATATTTAAGAGTCTGGTGCTTGCTTACAAGTCTTTACATAATGCTGCTCCAACCTACCTATCCTCCCTAAAACACAAATATGTCCCGTCGAGGCCCCTACTCTCTGCTGAAAACCTATGCCTATTCTCTGTCCCCCACCCCCCACCCCATGACTCCTCTCCTGCAACTGTCAAAAATAACCTACTAAGTTCTCAGTGAATACTTTTCTAGCAACCTATTTTATTACCCCTACTTATACCCTTTGTGTCAGTATACCCTACTCCCTCTAGAATGTAAGCTCATTGAGCAGGGCCCTCAACCCCTCTGTTCCTGTGCATCCGTTTGTCTGGTTACAATTATGTGTCTGTTAGTCCACCCATTGTAAAGTGCTACGGAATTTGCTAGCGCTATATAAATAATAAAATAATAATAATTAATCAGGTTGAGACACCCTGGAACTCATGGTACATTGAGTATTTGATCTCCATCCCTTACATGTACCTGAATTTTATTATGTTAGGGTAAAAGAACAAGAGGAGTGAAAATTCACTCCTATTGCCGGATATTGCGACATCTGATCAGATTGCATTAAAACATACATCCTATAAGGTTCCAAACTCTCTTCTGGAACAATCTACAGGAAAGTGAATACGCCGAGTTGAAAAGAAAACTTTTAAGAAAACTACCAGAGTGCTTATAGCTTAAGACAAATCTGAAAGCTCACATGCTCGGAGAATTCAAGATGTTTCATCATCAATAACTGCAGCAGAACATTCTCACATGGACTAAGATGATGTAAGAACCTCTGAAGGCTTTGGGTACTAAGCTCTCTCTTAAGTTAAAACTCATGGGTTATTCCCTAAAGCGAGAATTCAAAGTAAATTTCTAATTTAAGACCCAAAAAAACATTTTGGAGGAATTCTCTGAATCAGGTCTACAATATAGATCTAGATTAGCTACTTTGGCCTTTCGTTTGAAATTTACATTGATTTCACTCTGAATTGTAGTTGTTAGAACCAAATTAGTCAAACCATCTCAAGTTAATAGAACCTCTGCCAAAATGAGCCCACTCACATTTCAATGGATGGGTCAACTGACAAATACTGAGGGCGGACTTTATAGTTTAAGAAATCACCTTTGGATTTGATAAATGCTCGTTTTCACTATACATGGATGCAATTAGTAAATAATATAAAAAGTAGTGAATAGATAGTATTGTCTTTTGTAGATGTTCGGATAAGATTCTTAATTCATTATCAGAAGGATAGGCTACGGGAAAAAAAAAAGAAGGGGAGATACAGTGCTAACTCCAAAGGCAGCAGAATAAGGTCTGTTACTTGGATATCCTAATAACCCAAGAAGAAGAATGAAAAAAATATAGAAAAAAACAGACTGCGCCAAATAAGAAATACTGAATAATCATATACATATATATACACACAATACTATATATGAAAATATTGAGATATAACAATATTACAGAGTCCCAGCAAACATGTATTTTTTGGAGATAAGAATTTTGAAGATAGTGCTTTATCAGAGGTCCGTCTGTTATCCTCCTTAGTGCTCAAGTAGACAAAACTTTAGTGCAGATGAGGAATTCTGTTGTTGGTGTTTCATATATAATAAAACACAAAAGAAACCACCAATAGTGTAAGGAGAGAGCTTCCAATCCTTGTGAGTGTATTTTATCCTAATTCAAAAGGTCCTCTCTAAAAAATACTTTTTTTTTGCTGGAACTCTTCTATATTGTTATATCTCAATATTTTTATCTATAATATTGTGTGTATATATATATAAAATTATCTAGTATTTCTTATTTGTCACAAAATAATAATAACTGCATGACAATGGCACATATTAGTGAATGTGTGTGATTTGTTTTTGGTGATATCTGTTGTTTCCAGATGTTCAAATATATGTTATGGTAATAAGGTATATTTTTAGATAGGTAAAATGTAATTATCAAGAGCAGCAAACAATGATACCTGAAACACCGAAACCTATGCATGATCGTTTTTCCTTTTTTTTTTTTTTTTTTTAATGCATGTTAAATCTCTATTATTTTAAAAACTATATATTATATAGAAACAGAAACAAAGACAAATTAATATAGTTAACGGTTTTATTTTTCAATCGCTTCCTTTCCTACTTGTGCTGGATTTTGCTGACAAATCTAAAAATTAAGACTTTATATTACTGACACACCATGGACAACAAAGTGTTAAAATCCCATGATGTCCTACTTCATTAATCGTGGTGCATATTGTCTTCAGACTACAATCCCAGAAAAAAATGTGCCAAATTAACTGCTCTACGACTGGGAAATCGGAGGCACATTTGAAGCAGTTTGGTCTCTGCTAAAGATAAGCCAGAAAATGTCAGCATTACATGCAAAATTAAGAAATAAATGCAAATAAAATAAAAATAAAAAAACACGCACTAAAGTTATTCACTAGAGTGACGACATTTCAGAGTGAATTTCAAATTGAAAGCCAAAATAGACAAATTGTAAAAAATTATTTGTCAGCTATTAGAGCAGCTGTCTTGGCCAAAAATGTGGAATTACCCTTTTTAATTATCACTTCAGTAAATAACCCTGTTAATTTGTCAGGTTGGATCCATATAAGTGGATGTTGGTTTATCTCCAGGACCACCTCCCTCCTCTTCCCTCATCTCATGCGCAAGTGGTAACGGGGTTAACAAACTGTGTGGGTCACTGACTGTCCTACCATGGTAGGTTCCACAGATGTCGCACTGTGTTCTTTCCCACTTGATATGCTACAGGAGGTGACACTGGGAAAAAAAAATCATGAGATACAGAATCTAGGGATGCAGGGTGATTGGCTGAAACAGCTTAGTTAATCATACTTTCAGCTATGACTCTGGTGGTCATCATAAATTGTCTGCGTTAAAGCTGCCCGTTCTTTGTTCATACAATAGTCATGACACTCAGCATTTTAAAGGATATTCTTAATTTTAAATTATTCTTATTATATTCAGAGAAATATTCAGATTACGCCAGTTCTGAAAATGGCCATTAATAACATTTTTTATTTTACAGGTTATTTTATATATAAAAAGGAGAGGATATGAGAAGGCTAATGAACTGTATCTATGTACAAATATGGGACATTGATTGGGGCTTAGATGTTTTTGCTGGTGGATACCTAAGTCCAGATGGTCTGGGCAGCGCCTTGACACTGTACTGTGGGTTTGTCACTCTAGAAAGGTAGGGCTTATAATATAGGTGGTGGGAGAAGTTTGCTGGGGGGATCATCTGTACCTATTACTCTAAACAACGCCAATTCGCTAGTAGCAAAGTTGAACATAGTCACCAGGACAACTACAGCTTTATGTATTTGTTATGGCGTCTATAGTAAGTCCCTGTAGGCTTTTTAATGTAAACACTGCCTTTTCAGGCAGAGACACCTCCAGTGGCAGTCACCCCGATGGTCACTAGTGGTGCTTCCTGGGTCAGTGCACAACAAGCAGCACTAACGCTCAGTCTCTCCATGCTGAACTTTCCCCATAGAAATGCATTGATTCAAATGCTGATTGGTCAACGTGGAGTTTGGCTTCTCCGTCCTCCTCTTTGGCTGAGATCATCAGAATTGACAACCTCAGTCAATCTGATGCTTTAACATGGGAAAGCATTGGATTGCCAGAGATTGTCAATTCTGCTGATCTCAGGCAAAGAGGTTGCGCTTTATTCCAGCTTTATTCAAATGCTGACAGGCCCGTGTAGCGCTGGAATAAAGGTGAGCTTTTATCCTATTTAAGGTGGTTAAGGGCGTGCTGGGAAGCTAAATAGTGTTTTTAACACTATCGGGTCAGGAATACACATTTGCATTCCTGACCCTATAGTGTTCCTTTAAGTTATATTAATTTCAAAGTTGATACAGAAACAATGTCCATTCTCTCACCATGTATGGTGCTGTCATCAGGAGGGTCAATCCTTCCTAGTCATTAATCTCAACATAAGGCAGCACACATTTATTTGCTAGACTTAAAATTTCCATTAGTGATACGTTTGATACATAAGACCTTCTTTCTTCATTTTGGATTTTTATTTTTTTATAATTATTTCTTCTTTTTATTTGTGAGTTTGTTAATTTTTAATGGAAATATATAAAATAATCAGATTTTAACTATTGTAAAGATGTGAATGTTGCCTTGTATTTGAAGATTGAAGATTGCCACCTTGCCACATGCTGAGTGCCCGAACCCCCTCCCACTGAATAGCAAGACTTTAGGACCCCACATTAAAGAAATCCTCCAAGCACCATGTAGTGGTTATGGTGTCAGGAGTGGTGTCACCTACACTACCTCTGCTAGAGAGAAGGAAGCTGTCTGCTCAGACAGAGAGTTTCCGGCTGTCCATTGGATGTAGTTCAAGCATGGACCAGTGCCGGCAGAACCCAGGTAAAAATCTAAACTGTTCTAAAATGGTTTGACTACTTACAATGTAGGGGATCTAGGCTACACCAGGCACTAGGCACCATAACCACTAGGGTGCCCGGTCAGTGGCGGATCCAGAGCCTGATCTCGGGAGGGGCACTTGTAGATTATTTTAAAAAAATAATCCTAGCACAATAACCACTACAGCTCAGTGTAGTAGTTATGGTGCCAGTAGTGCCAGGATCCCACCCCGGAGTAAGTAGTCATACCGTTTAAGAACAGTTTGACAACTTACCTGGGGTCTGCTGGGATATAGGGCATAGGAGAAGTGGTGTGTGTTAGGGGTGAAGTGTGTGTGAAAGGTGCAGTGTGTGTGTGAGCGGTGAAGTGAGTGTGAGTGCGTAAGGGTGGCAGTGTGTGTGTTAGGGGGCAGTGTGTGTATGGGGGCACTGTATGTCTGTGTGGGGCAGTGTGTGTGTGGGGGGGCACTGTATGTATGTGTGGGGCACTGTGTGTATGGGGGGGTCGTGTGTGTGTGTGTTTGGGGAAATGTGTGTATGGGGGGGCAGCAGGGTGTGTAGGGCACTGTGTGTGTATAGGTGTGCAGTGTGTGCGGGGCAGTATGTGTATGGGGCAGTGTTTGTGGGGCAGTGTGTATGGGGACAGTGTTTGTGGGACAGTGTTGTATGGGGACAGTGTTTGTGGGGCAGTGTGTGTATGGGGTCAGTGTGTGTATGGGGGCAGTGTGTGTATGGGGTCAGTGTGTGTAGTGTTTGTATGTGGGGCAGTGTTTGTGGGTCAGTGTGTGTATGGGGTCAGTGTGTGTAAGGGGGAAGTGTGTGTATGGGGCAGTGTTTGTGGGGCAGTGTGTGTATGGGGACAGTGTGTGTATGGGGACAGTGTGTATATGGGGACAGTGTGTATATGGGGACAGTGTGTGTATGGGGGCAGTGTGTGTATGGGGGCAGTGTGTGTGTATGGGGGCAGTGTGTGTAGTGTGTGTATGGGGTCAGTGTGTGTATGGGGTCAGTGTGTGTAGTGTGTGTATGGGGTCAGTGTGTGTAGTGTGTGTATGGGGTCAGTGTGTGTATGGGGTCAGTGTGTGTAGTGTGTGTATGGGGGAAGTGTATATTGGGCAGTGTGTATGGGGGCAGTGTATGTGGGGCAGTGTGTATGGGGGCAGTGTATGTGGGGCAGTGTGTATGGGGGCAGTGTATGTTGGGCAGTGTGTATGGGGGCAGTGTATGTGGGGCAGTGTGTATGGGGGCAATGTATGTTGGGCAGTGTATATGGGGGCAGTGTGTATGGGGGGAGGGGAGGAGGGAAGGGAGGCTTTTTAATAAATAAAAAAAAAAAATGTATTTAATAAAATATATTATGTCCCCCCTCCCTTCTTACCTTTATTGAGGAGGAGGGGGGACATTTCTGGATCCCTGGTGGTCCCAGTGGGGAATCCCTGGTGGTCCAGTGGTTCCAGTGAACTCTAGCCCGCGCTTCAGGGCTAGAGTTCACTCTCGCGAGATTTGGAGCGTTGCCGTGGTAACCGCGGCAACGCTCCAAATCTCGCGAGAGGAGGACCCGGAGGAGCTGCTGGTAACAGCTCCCGGGTCCTCTCACCCTCCCCTTCCGGTCGGCTGTCAGTAATGTGCCTGTGGACCGGGGAGGGAGATCACTGATCTCCCTCCCCGGTCCGCAGGCACATTGCAGGGCTGGCGCTTGGGCAATGCCAGCCCTGCACTAGCCGGCAGGGGAGAATCTCGGGGGGGGCAATTGCCCCGTTGCCCCCCCCCCTGGATCCGCCAATGTGCCCGGTAGTGGTTATGGTGTTTGGAGTGTTTTGGGGTTTTTTTTGTTATTGAAATAATCCCTATACCATCATTGCACATTAGGCAAGGAGTCGTTTTGCAGTTTCAAAGCCAACATCTCTAACAATATCTCTCACATAGCTGCGGAATGAGGAATGGATGAGATACGCAATTCAGTAGCCCCTAACTACTTATAGAGTGTCCTTGGAATGCCTCCATAATATTTAAATGTAGTTATTTGTTTGTTTGTTTGTTTGTTTGAATGTATTTTTTTTTTCTAAGATGGGTTTATGTCAGGGACAGGGAAGGATCAATAATTATTCTGAATACAATTCAGCCCTATCATGTGCCTGATTCAAATCAATAGAGAGCTCATCTTACTAAGATGATACTGAATTTAATTAATTTCATTCGAATTTTAACCTCCTGATTGCCTTCAGTAGCTGCAAATTGTTCTATGGTTTCAACAAATTCGTTGCGGACAATTACACCTTCAATATATAATCCTCTATGGATTATTTTTCATTTCTTCTTCCATTTAGGTATCTGTGATGGGTGTTAAGGAGAAGATGTTTCAAAAGAAGTGATTGCTAGGTGAGGGATAAACAATAAAATAAATATTTTAATATGCAGCTGAAGTCATCGGGCTTAAAGAAGGATATTGCAAACTAAGATTAGCACACTGGTGGGCTGTGCAATTATTGAGAGGAATGGAACACAAAGAAATTGTAAATTCCCTGCAGAATCACAGATTCACACTTTGGACTATAGCAATCACAGATTAAATATAAATAAGCAAACATATTAGCAAACATATGTAGCAGAAATTAGTATTAAAATAATAAAAATAAATAAAATGGGAAAAACCATTAGTTTCTTTGTTGATTGTGTTTTAAAAAACTGTGAAATAAAAATTCCAAGTTTGAAAGCATCAAAATGTGTTGTTTTAGCACACATACGACGTGTAATGAGAAAATGCTATGTCATCTGAATGTGGGTGTGTTTCGGTATATGTGTAAAAAAAATACACCGACACAAAAATAGAGTATGTTAGACATGCCTAGATTAGAAAAGTGATGCACTCCTTGTAATATATAAACCATAACTGCTAAAAATATATGAAAATCATTATAACCATTTTTTTTTCATCTGCACTAGCATTCTGTGGAGGCTAGCGTTCAGGCTACTTCATGGAAATCTGCTTTTTGTCCTTTAAAAGCAAAAAATAATTACATTATTTACTAAAAACCTCAACACACTTTAATAAAAAAAAAAAAACTAACTTAAAGGGATTAAATACCATTGTGGTTGAATATATGTGCTATAACAAAATAAACCCAACTCTTGCTATCTGTAAAATAAGTCCCCTCTTTTTTGGATAATGGTATGCGATCGGAAATAAAAGTAAGAGAAAACCTTTTCATGGATTCAAGGTTTAAACATGGTTTAAATTCAAGTTTTTTTGCAGTATCCTCCCAGCTCTGGCTAAAACATTTGCATAGACCAAGGGTAGGCAACATTTGGTACGCCAGATATTGTAGACTACATCTATCCTGATGTTTTGATAGCATAATGGCTTTAAAAGCATTATGGGAGCATTATGGGAGATGTAGTCCACATCTGGAATGCCAAAGGTTGCCTTCCCCTGATATAGACATACAAAGTGTTTAGGAATCAGTGATGGGTTAGGCACTTCATAGAAGACAGAAACGAGCTTGAAATGGTTGGAGCACAGGTAGCCATTAGAATGAAGCTCCTGACATGAGATTTGCAAGAACTCTTGTTATCCCAGCACTCATTTTATAGTGGTGTTCCACACCATTATAATTGTTGAAATAGGTTTTGAAAATGGGGGATGCAAGCAAGCAAATAAATTGAGATACCTACAACATATGTCCCATGGGCATCTCCATCTTTCTTATGTGATGTGTAGCAGATTGTATCAAGTTCCAAAGTACCCAATAACTGAATGGAGGATGGAGTAATTTTCAACCTGGTGTTTAACTACGAGATATAATAGTCTTCTCTTGTGGGTCACCAGCAGTGAATCCCACTGAACTAATCCAATCTAATCTGAAGAATGTTAATAGCACTTTTTGTTCTACAATTTGCTTTTTTTCTGCCAAAGACCATGAATGACACAAAGTCTTGGGGGACTTTCTTTACATCTCTTTCTCCAGCCCTGTGTCGAAACACCCCTCTTTCTCATATAGGTTTATTCCCTTGTTAACTTTAAACTATGAAGATCGAAGGGCCCTCTAAAAATCACTCTGACTGATAGTATTTGTGAGCAAGAGGAAGACTTGGAGGTAGAGCATAGAATCTTATGAAATATTTTTCATACCAACCACTTTCACTGTCCATAAAGCCTTCAAGCCCCTTTTAAAAATGAATCCCTTGACGAAATATATTTCATATATTCCTATATAACCCAATGCAAGCACAGTGCCACTATGATGTCCCAAGTCTCCAAGTCTGGTTCGTACTCACAGTGATTTTGAGTGAGCGAGAGGCTTTGGGCTAAGTAAAAATGCTTCATCCAATCTCAGTATTGTCATCAAAGCACTCTGAAGCAAATATGTTTTGAGACCTTGTTTGTTGTAATATACAGTGTAACCTTGTGATATGCATCCAAAGGGTTTGATTAATCCTGATGGCTGGATAAGTGGAGAGTAGGCCCCAATTCAGCTATTTTCGTTTATTCTATACTCTCAATTCTTTTCATCAATCTTGTTTCTTCCTTTACGCCCATTTCACACGTCCTCCTACCTTCCTTTCTCCCAGTCATTCTCTTTCAGACATTTTCAGTCTGCTCACAACGTTCTACAGCATTCTTCTCTCACCCTCCCTCCTCGCATTTCTTATTGTTCTATATAACGGCACAGAGTATCTATACACTGCTAATGTTTACTATTCCTGTTGAAACAGATTGAATGCCTAAGGAAATGAGAACATTCAATGCATGTTTGGCCCTGAGCCGAGATACCACTTTTCGGAAAGAGGCACAGAACGGTCAAACTGTCATTATTGCTGCAGCTCCATGAACGACCTTCAATAGGAAGTCTGAGAGTTATCATGATGCATATTGAGATGTCAATTCAAAGTCCTCGTGATCAAGCACATTACTTGAATACAGGAGTACAGGAAGCACAGGATTCAGTCAGGGTTCCATCAACGAGCCCTGTATTATATTATGTATTAACAAGAAAATGTATCAAGTGGTAGAAAATCTATCTATCTATCTATTTATCTATATATCTATCTATCTATCTTTCTATCAGTCTATCCATCTATCCATCTATATATCCATCCATCCATCCATCCATCTATCTATCTATCTATCTATCTATCTATATATCTATGTATCTATCTATCTATCTATCCATTATCTATCTATCTATCTATCTATCTTTCTATCAGTCTATCCATCTATCCATCTATCTATCTATCTATCTATGTATCTATCCATCTATCGGTGAATTCCACAATTTAGGAAAAATACCCAGTTTGGAAAACCTTCCTCAATGTTTGCATATTGTCGATCTAACCTACATTTTTTTTTTTTTTTATTATACAGAATTACTATACTTGCTCCTAATGATAACATTGGAATGTATTTACTAAACTGGAAATGTTGGAGAATTAACTAAGACATTGCGAATTATAAGTCAAAATAGCTCATTTGGAAATGTTCTTCAATTCAGATAATTTTGAAGTTGAGCTATTTTGGCCTAAATTGTACAATCCCCATCTCAGTTTTTCACAATTCTTGGCTTACTAAATAAATTTGTGTCTGGCTGATGTGTTACATTCAAAACATCCATCCTTCCTCACCTTGGGATTAATTGGAAAGACTAACAATCATCTATACAACATGGGAAACAGTATAGGAATGATAGCAGTACAGCTACATAAATAACACATATAAATCATGTATAAGAAGAGGCACACACGTGTCTTCCTCTGCCAAGGATTTACGCCACACGTTGAAGGGCATATATGTTTATTAGCTGTCATTTAACCCCTTGCAGTCGGGTAATCTAACTGGCAGTCAATGGTCACATGGTAGTAAGGGGTCGTTACCGTCAAGTGTGTCTGACCATCACAATTACTCAACGAGTGCACCTCACACACCCTAAAAATAAAAACACCCCTTTTCCTCTGAGCCATGAACCAATCCAGAATGTAAGTGTGTAGGTATATAGATAGATACGTAGCAATCTCTGTAAAGCAAAGTATAAGTTAATGTACAGAAATTCATAGTGAAGAAGAGACTGTGTTACTTTAGGTTATATATTAACTACACCTCTCTATATATAAATATTAGCTCCTCGTTAACTTAATTACACACTGCTGTTAATTAGACTCAATCTATCGGGGCTGATTGCAAGGTATAGGTATTACACACGAGTGGACGTGATGGGCAATAGGAACGAAAATGGCGGCTTGTGTACAGTAATGATGTTCTGGTATGGTGTCCCATGGATCAGTAGACTTAGAAGATAATGTCAAAACGTGAGAGTTTTCTGTGTCTAGTGTTGGTCTTCTTGTTATCCCACCCTATGATAATTTGGCTAACCATTGGCAGTCCAGTTGTTGTCAACTACATTTCCTGAAAACCTTTGCTAGCCAAAAGCAAGTCCTAACGATTGAAGAGCACCAATATTGCTCCAATAGAGTCTTTACGTATGTTTTTGTGACTCTATGAAGCAATATGTGCTCGTAGATTTCATAATATCCATCGGTTTATTTTGTATGAAGCTGTGGTATCAGAGGACAATGGGTGATGGAGCATTTTCGGATTGTGATCCACAATACCCCATGTTTCTGTTCCTCAAGTACACAATCATTTGGGAAAGAAAAGTAGAGAATAGGTCCATATTGGATTGGTGAGAAATGGGGATAAAGTGGGCAGGGAATAGAAACATGTCATGTTGAGATGATAGAATTGGGTATTGAATGGGACTTACTGGAAATATCCAATATTGGAGATCTGACCAAAGCAGACAAATTCAAACCAAGTATTTCATATTCTCTATGTTAAGGGATGAGACATTGGTATACTCCCTATGGAGATCACTGACACCCTGCAGTCACTGTGTATATATAGCGGGTATATATTCCTTATGGAGATCACTGACACCCTGCAGTCACTGTGTATATAGCGGTTATATTCCCTATGGGGATCACTGACACCCTGCAGTCACTGTGTATATAGCGGGTATACTCCCTATGGAGATCACTGACACCCTTCAGTCACTGTGTATATATAGCGGGTATATTCCTTATGGAGATCACTGACACCCTGCAGTCACTGTGTATATAGCGGGTATATTCCCTATGGGGATCACTGACACCCTGCAGTCACTGTGTGTAAATAGCGGGTATATTCCCTATGGGGATCACTGACACCCTGCAGTCACTGTGTATATAGCGGATATATTCCATATGGTGATCACTGACACCCTGCAGTCACTGTGTATATAGCGGGTATATTCCCTATGGGGATCACTGACACCCTGCAGTCACTGTGTATATAGTGGGTATATTCCCTATGGGGATCACTGACACCCTGCAGTCACTGTGTATATAGCGGGTATATTCCCTATGGGGATCACTGACACCCTGCAGTCACTGTGTATATAGTGGGTATATTCCCTATGGGGATCACTGACACCCTGCAGTCACTGTGTATATAGCGGGTATATTCCCTATGGGGATCACTGACACCCTGCAGTCACTGTGTATATAGTGGGTATATTCCCTATGGAGATCACTGACACCCTGCAGTCACTGTGTATATAGCGGGTATAATCCCTATGGGGATCACTGACACCCTGCAGTCACTGTGTATATAGCGGTATATTCCCTATGGGGATCACTGACACCCTGCAGTCACTGTGTGTATATAGCGGGTATACTCCCTATGGGGATCACTGACACCCTGCAGTCACTGTGTATATAGCGGGTATATTCACTATGGGGATCTCTGACACCCTGCAGTCACTGTGTATATAGCGGGTATATTCACTATGGGGATCTCTGACACCCTGCAGTCACTGTGTATATAGCGGTATATTCCCTATGGGGATCACTGACACCCTGCAGTCACTGTGTGTATATAGCGGGTATACTCCCTATGGGGATCACTGACACCCTGCAGTCACTGTGTATATAGCAAGTATATTCCCTATGGAGATCTCTGACACCCTGCAGTCACTGTGTATATAGTGGGTATATTCCCTATGGGGATCACTGAAACCCTGCAGTCACTGTGTATATAGTGGGTATATTCCCTATGGAGATCTCTGACACCCTGCAGTCACTGTGTATATAGCGGGTATATTCCCTACACCCTGCAGTCACTGTGTGTATAGTGGGTATATTCCCTATGGGAATCACTAACACCCTGCAGTCACTGTGTGTATGCAGGTATATTCCCTATGGGGATCACTGACACCCTGCAGTCACTGTGTATATAGCGGGTATATTCCCTATGGGAGATCACTGACACCCTGCAGTCACTGTGTATATAGTGGGTATATTCCCTATGGAGATCTCTGACACCCTGCAGTCACTGTGTATATAGCGGGTATATTCCCTATGGGGATCACTGACACCCTGCAGTCACTGTGTATATAGTGGGTATATTCCCTATGGAGATCTCTGACACCCTGCAGTCACTGTGTATATAGCGGGTATATTCCCTATGGGGATCACTAACACCCTGCAGTCACTGTGTATGTAGCGGGTATATTCCCTATGGGAATCACTAACACCCTGCAGTCACTGTGTGTATAGCGGGTATATTCCCTATGGGGATCTCTGACACCCTGCAGTCACTGTGTATATAGCGGGTATATTCCCTATGGAGATCACTGACACCCTGCAGTCACTGTGTGTATGGCAGGTATATTCCCTATGGGGATCACTGACACCCTGCAATTCATACAGACCTAGAAGTGTCCAAGAAGTTGCTTGGTTCCATCACTGGAAATTGGACACAATAAGGGTAAATTGTTATAATTAGCAAGAGATTAGCAGGTATGCTCCTCTACAGTGCAGCCCATAATGTTCTGTAAGCCTTCAGGTGTTTTACAAGCAGTGTATTCCCAGACACCATGTTCTGTGTAATTTAGACATTAGTACTATGATATAATTAAATGAATGTGTTTTCTGAATAAGTAAGAGACGGAGAACCTGTGTACCATTAGGAAAACAAATGATAATGTGCTAGAATATTGTACATATTTCTCCGTTACACATTATGCCTATATTCTAAAGCCTGCACAGGCCATACTGGCATGTTTTGCAATAATGAGTTGCAAACAGGTTTTGAGTGGCACGTTATGAATGGTGTCATTGCTATTGCCCACATACAGACATTACTTTTATCTTGCAGTGGCATGTTTAGGAAGTTGCAGTCCCAAACATACCAGCAGATTCCATTCAAATAGTTAGAAGCAAGGTGTTTGACCACTTGATCTATTTGTATTGCACTCACTTACGGTATGTGCCTAAAACGTCTGACCCTGAGCTAGTCTTTCATATTTTGAAGTGATTGTTTTTTTTTTGTGGGTTTTTTCCCAATGCTTTCTTTTTTTCAGTTTTCAAACATCTCATTCAATTTATCTGGAAAGAATGAGTGTAAAAAAAAACTGAAATTGTGTAATTGTAACCTTTATTAGGTATCTCTGAACAGTATTCAGCAATCCTGTTGTAATAGCCAAAGGTAATGTTCTAACTACGTACCGCGTGTTTCAAAGAGATAGAAACGTTGCTGTAATTTCTTTTAAATGGACTTGGTAAGCAAGGGGTTATTGACGGATGCATCTGGGTTTTTTTTCGTGGGAAATGCGTGATTTCTAGAGTATACTTATAAACAAGAGAGATGTTTATGTTTTTTTGTTTTTTTTACCTGTAAGGCAATAATAGAAAGAAAAATCAATGCTTGCATAATAATTAAATACATTTTGCACAGTAATGTGTAAATATTCCCTGCTTTGCAGTATGTTTGTACATCTATGTATGTTTGTAAAAACTTTCTATTGAATTACTGTTTCTATGTATTGTTTTGCAGTTGGTGAGCACAGGGTGAATGCTTTCTGGTTTCTAGTATATGTAAATAATATTTTACAGTATATGCGTACACAGTGGGTAAATCATTTCTGTCTTAAGTTATGTGTGTACAAATTGTGCAAATACTTCCTGTTTTACAGTACGTTTGTACAAAATTGTAAATATTTTTTCTTTTATAGTATGATTGCATACAGTGAGTGCGTTAACTTTGTGCATATAACGGATACATATTTTCTGTTTGTATATGTGCACACAGAGGGGATTATTTTTCTGTTTTACAGTATGTGTGCACACAATGGATAGATTGTTTCTTATTTACAGTTTGCATACACAATGGGTAAATATCTGTGCAAAATGAGAAGAAGCACATTCTGGTTTTAGTATGGGTGCACACAGTGAGTGAATATTATTTTACAGTCTCTGTGCACACAGCAAGTAAATGGTTTCTATTTTACATGATGCGTGTACAAAATAGGTAAACATTTTCGGCTTTACAGTATACGTGTACACCATACCACTCGACATTGGGCAGTATGGGATTGAGACAGGTTGGTGGGCCCTAATAGGGGCATTATCAGTGATGCAGTTTGCGTCACTAGTGACTCCCAAAATGGGGTGGACTGACCAGAAAAAGAAGGGCTCACTGAAGGGGTCCTGGCGTCTGTTCACAGCGCAAGCTCGACTAATGATGTGCTCGACCTGTGCCACCCACAACAGATCCCTGGTATCCCTGGATGTGGGACACCAGGAAACTAAATAAGAATGCCAGGACATGACCCTGAAATCAGCACTGTTCCAATTAGATCAGGACTATGTTTGGGCATGGTGTACACAGTGGGTAAATATTACTACTTTACAGTATAAAACAGGTAAATATGACCTGTTTTACTGTATGTGTGTACACAGTGACTAAATATTTTATGTTTAACAACTTGAGTGTACCGAATGGGTAAATTAATTTCTGTTTTACAGTAGATGTGTAGCTGTAACTTCCTATCCCTGCCTCTCTGCACACACAGTGACCCCTACTGGCTCGTGCTGGTATTGCAGAGTAATCTCTGTTTATACTGAGAAAAATACCTGCATTTGTATTGCCAGTATTACTGCAATACCTGCACAGCCAGGAAGCCTCAAATACCGGCTGTGTCAGTAAAATACCAGTCAGGAGGCAAACCTAAGAGTAGTGTGAAATTTTTTTTTTTTTTTTAATGGGCCTATTCCATGGGCTGCAGCTCCATCAGCCCCTATGTTAATCCGGCCCTGAGTATACGTGTACACAGAAGATAAATACTTTTCAGTATGTGTGTATAAATATTTCATGTTTAACACCTTGAGCATACAGAATGGGGAAATATGTTTTGTATTATAGTATTTGTGCACATGGTGGGTACATATTTCTGTCTTGCAGTATATGTTTACTTAGTAAGGACATCATTCTGTTATACAGTATAAGTGTACATTGTGGGTAATATTTCTCTTTCTCAGTTTTTGTGTACACTGTTGATAAATATTTCTGTTTTACAGTATATGTGTACACAGTAAGTAAATATTTCTATTTTACATTTTCGTGTGTACACAGTAGATAAATATTTCTGTTTTACAGTATATGTGCACAGTGGGTAAAGGTTTTAACGATTTTCGATATAGTTGTACACCGTGGATAAATACTTTACAGTAAAATGGATAAATATAACTTGTTTTACAGTATTTGTGAACATATTAGGTAAGTATTTAGTATTTTACAATTTGAGTGTACACAGTGAGTAAATATATATATATAACACAATTGGTAAATAAATGTGTGCCCATGTTAAAAGGCAATACACACACTTATGAAAACTTAATTTCTATTTTTGAGGACCTGATGCGCATGATAGGTTTGTTTTTCTTAATCTCAGGATAAATATATATATATTAATTTCTTTACTTTTCCCAATATTGTCAAAATTGCTAAATTTATAATTTATGAATTGTAAACAATATATTTGGGCATTTTTTGATCCGTGCTAAAACCTTAATTCCCGTTTGTAATATTTTGTTATCAGGCAAGACTTTAAGGCTCTCATCTTTTATAAGTATACACACTAGATGCAAATACTGGTTTAAAATGAAGGATATCTACAAGGAGTTGATTCACTGTGGAATCCACTGGAAGATCGAAATTGTGTTTACATAGTGCTGGTACTTAACCCTGGAACTTCTAGCAACCAACACAATTAGTTGAAATGTATTGACACAGGGATGAGAGTCAAGACCTTTCATTTGAACTATTGTGATTATCGAAATCACAGAATTGTGATTATCGAGACATGTTAGCTGTAAAGTCAACTGCGCTAGGATGGAGTTGTCATTAGTTAATACTAGTTTTTACTTTTTGCCACAAAATATAATTTTGGAATTTAGCCTTGGCAATGCTGGGCTGGAACATAATCTATCTGTAATTTCCATAATCAAGAGGTGGTTCTGAAAAGCAGTGATTACGTTGTGTTCTAGCGAAATAACGCACAATGAGTGGACGATTTATATTGTGTACACAAAGTATGGTGTCATTGTGTTGTTTAGTAATTTCTTTTAAGTACACGGAGGGTGCGTAGTTGTGTTTCTTTGGTAATTACGAACACCAGAGGTGAATATGTTTTACAAACAATAATTAATATGATAATAGAATAGTATAATTATGCAAAGTAAGAGTTCATTATGTTTCATATCAGCAGTGAGCACAAATGAGGTTGTATTACGGTTGTATATATGAAGTGTATGTGTGTTGTATTCTAATTGTGTACACGTGAGTCTCTCCTTTGTGTGTTATTGTCGTTTTACACAGAAGGAGTGTTTGTTTTGTGTTATATGGCTCCCATGCAAACAAGGAAAGTGTGATTTGTACTGCCTGTTAATTGTTTGGTATATTTATTGGGTGTATTGCATTTCATGATTATGCTATGGCATTTGTTTGGGTAAAGGGCGAGAGGTGAAGTTAGTCTTGTTGGATGGCACAGTAGCTTGACATCTTTACTGAGCGGTTTTGACATCTACGGTGAGCTTAAGGAAAAGGAATGCAGATATTAAAGAAAAAAAAAATATGCAAGTGACAATACAAACAAGATGCTCAAACTAAAATTAATATTGGAACCATGACAGCTCATGGGTAATAGAAATAGATGGCTTATGAAGGTTGAGCACCCAGTGAGCATGCCACCAGAGGCTTCATTTAAGACAAAGTCTCTAAAGCCACACACAAAAAATGTCAGTGTATAATGGAACTTTCTTGGTTCAATGGAACATCCTCCAAATTGGAGATATCAGGGCCTATCATTAGGGACAAATTCTGGGAAATTGGAGTTTCTAAAAAATAGCAGTGTTTGAAGGTAACATCAAATACAAAGGGGAGCTTTTGAAGCCAAAACAAAAAAGCACAAAAGGAGACAGCAGAGGTGAGCATCAAACAGGAACATAGGAATAGTGTATAACGATCTGGGCTTAGATGTTAAGATGATGACTGCAGGATTTGAAAAAATGTCTATTTTATATCATTACCAGTGCTTCTGGTGTTCACACAGAGAGAGAGAGAGAGATGCCATCTATAAAGACAAAAACATTTTAAATGTGGCATATACTCAATAAAAGTGTATTCACTCATGGATCAGTGTATACATTAGATACATTTTCTGTGAATCTATAACTTCCTTTGTGGGTCAGTGTATACAGCAGGTATATTCTCTCTTTATAATCTCCTTGTGGGTCAGTGTATGCAGCAGGTATATTCTCTGTTTATAATCTCCTTGTGGGTCAGTGTATACAGCAGGTATATTCTCTGTTTATAATCTCCTTGTGGGTCAGTGTATATAGCAGGTATATTCTCTGTTTATAATCTCCCTGTGGGTCAGTGTTTACAGCAGGTATATTCTCTGTTTATAATCTCCTTGTGGGTCAGTGTATACAGCAGGTATATTCTCTGTTTATAATCTCCTTGTGGGTCAGTGTATACAGCAGGTATATTCTCTGTTTATAATCTCCTTGTGGGTCAGTGTATACAGCAGGTATATTCTCTGTTTATAATCTCCTTGTGGGTCAGTGTATACAGCAGGTATATTCTCTGTTTATATTCTCCTTGTGGGTCAGTGTATACAGCAGGTATATTCTATGTTTAGAATCTCCTTGTGGGTCAGTGTATACAGGAGGTATATTCTCTGTTTATAATCTCCTTGTGGGCCAGTGTATACAGCAGGTATATTCTCTGTTTATATTTTTCTTGTGGGTCAGTGTATACAGCAGGTATATTCTCTATGAATTTATAATTTTCCCTGTGGGTCAGTGTATACAGCAGGTATATTCTCTGTTTATAGTTTTCTTGTGGGTCAGTGTATATAGCAGGTATATTCTCTGTTTATATTTTTCTTGTGGGTCAGTGTATACAGCAGGTATATTCTCTGTTTATATTTTTCTTGTGGGTCAGTGTATATAGCAGGTATATTCTCTGTTTATATTTTTCTTGTGGGTCAGTGTATATAGCAGATATATTATCTGTAGGTTGATTATTTTTGCTTTATGACTTTATGTAATGGGTATATTCAGTATGGTCTGTTGTCATTGCATTTACATTTTGTTTACTATGGGGGTCACTCTAAGGGTACTGGGGCACTAAATGGGTACTGGGGCACAATATGACTAACTGGGCACAATTTGGGTGTACAGTTCACTCAGTGGTTTTTGGGGCATTATATGGGTGCTGGGGACAAGCTGGGTATGTAGAATGTCAAGTGTTATAGAATAAAAGCTGGATATTAGACTAATTTAAACAAAGTACCCCAATCTAATTCCAGCTGAGCTGACCTTGGGGCATGCCCTGTACTGCTCTGTTACTTTATATAGAACAATATTATGAAAAATATTAACAATAATTAAGCAAGTGCATGGCCAACCTTTGTGTTCCTTAGAATCTGTGGGTTCTTGGCCGGCCTCATGTCATAGATGAATTTATATAACTCATTTTTGTTTTGTTGACCTGTTTATACTCTGTAAAACTTACAAGTATAAAACATGTAGTCCTATTAAAGGGTTACACCAAACATCATGACTACTTCAGTGATTTGAAGTGGTTGTGGTGTCTGGAGTCTGTGTGCTGCCTTTTGCTAAGAAATGCTGCACATACTGAGTTTAACCCCTCTGCTGCATCAACAACAGTTCTGGCTGACTAATATGAATTCTGTGCATATTGGGCGTCTGACATCAGCACACACAGCGTGTTGGTAACAGGCGTTCAATGGCAGCAGGGACCCACCTCCGTGTCACCCATGCTGTCCCCTCAGATCGTGCTCCATGACATCACTTCATGACATCAGTGGAAGTGGATCGCCTGAGGGACGACTTGACTTCAGCGCTAAAACAAATATAAGTTTTTAGCCTTTTTAGGGGGGCGGGGCAGAGGGGTGACCAACACAGCAAGGGTCACTGTGACCAAAAACTGTGTTTTATGAAAACACTGTGTTTTGGTTCGAGTAGAAATTTACTCATATTTCATTTATGGGTCATAGAAGGTTCCAAAGATGTTGAGTCTGCCTAAGAGGGTTTTTTGGGGACAAATCCATTGCTGGTGTTCACTTTAAAAAGGTCATGCTTCATAATCCTTTGAGAATTCATTGATTTTTTGGGGTCAGGAATCTCTATCCCGACAAGTGCATGTGATCACTGTTTACAATAAAACTAAATATTATAATATCAATACCATTATCTGCAGTGCAAATTATTGCATACCTTCACACATCACATGTGTAAAGATAACTGTATTAAAATATGTCTGTATGTAGACAGGAACACACATATGTGTATGTATATATACACAGTGCAATACATTACCCTCCCCCCTCTTTCCATAAAAAAGTGCAATAAATATATAAATATATTATCACACACTCAAATATCTTAGTGCAGAGTATAAAACCCATACCCCTATGTAACCCATGTCACACCCCTTTCCCAGATGTGTGTATGTATATATATATATACACGTAATCACACACAGACACTGACACGCTCACACAGATACACACAGACAAATACATAGACATGCTCTCACACATAGAGTGCAACGTTAGCAATTTTTTTTTTTAGGAGAAATAACAATATTCTCACTTATGCTTTAAGTGTGTAATTATAATAATATGTTACGGATAAGATCTAACTCTGGCTATTATTTGGAATCATTGGCTGTTACTGTAAATATTAATGTGTTTATATTTTTTTTGTCTTTTATCAAGCTACTGTTGGGATAAAGCTTAGTACTAGTGTTAAAATTAATATTATGCTTATATTTTACTTGGGTATTTGTTTTTTTTTTTTTACTGTTTTGTCTTATATTTATTTTTTTGGTAAGAAGGCTAGTTTATGTTTGCCCTAGCAAAAATATGATATATATCATTAAAGAGTTTTGAATGTTGCCACCATAGGTGGTCCAAATGTCCAAATGCAAAGGCAAACCGAAGATTGGCTTTTGGTTTGTTTAAATTAACACAATTTTCTAAAAAAAAACATATTGGAAATGTCAATACATAAAAATAAAAATAAAAACATATAAACTACAAATAGACAAAATGACTGCCTACAAAACATGAAAAAGCATAAAGTGGCTTGTATTTTGATTGTGAGTCTTGCTGCATCTAAAAGCTTTGGAATGCTATTAATTCCTTCAATAGGAAGCAAAATATAAGCTAGTAGCAAATTAAAGGGACACTATAGTCACCAGAACAACTACAGCTTATTGTATTTGTTCTGGTGAATAGAATCATTACCTTAAGGCTTTTTGCTGTAAACACTATCTTTTCAGACAAAATGCAGTGTTTACATTACAGCCTAGGTATACCTTCACTGGCCACTCCTCAGATGGCTGTTAGAGATCCTTCCTGGGTCATGGCTGCCTAAAATGCATCCAAACATTCAGTATCTCCTCCCTCTGCATGCAGACACTGAACTTTCCTCATAGAGATGCATTGATTCAATTCATCTCTATGAGGAGATGCTGATTGGCCAGGGCTGTGTTTGAATCATGCTGGCTCTGCCCCTGATCTGCCTCTTTGTCAGCCAATCCTATGGGGCAGCACTGTGATTGGATCAGGCTACCGCTTCTGCTCATGTCAGCAAGCAGTGGGCAGGTCTAAAGGAAACAGGGACAATGCCTGCATCTTCAGGCTTGAATACAAGTAAGATGTTACTATATTTAGGGAGACATGAGGGGACCAGGGTGGCTTGATGTGTTCCTGACCCTATAGTGCTCCTTTAAAGCTTTTTAGTAAAATAAGGTACTGACAAGTTTTAGCAAGACTGATGAAAGCAGTAACTTTTGAGAAGAACCCTAATTAATTTCAGAAATATCTAAGTGTAGGTGTCTTTCGGTTTCTGCTTATAACATATTATTATACATACACACTTTTTTCCACTATGTACAGTGCAGCATCCTTTATAGCATATATACGTATATATGGGTGATGATCATGATGCGGGGGTTTGTTTTCTTGGGAAGGGCTATATATATATATATATAAATATGGATGTGTGGTGAGGGTACCAGCTGAGGGGAGTCAAATGTAAAAAGAAGGAACGTCTCAGCAAAGGGGAAGCAGTAAATATCTAGGGAAGAAGGCTTACTTGCCCATTCTAGCTGAGGAGTGTTTGGAGTGTTACCCCACAATCCTCTACATATCAGACTCGAGGAGGTATTGCTCTGTGTAACCTTTCTCCAAATGAAATCCCAGAACAGAGGTGCAGAAATCAGCCATGGGCCTCCACATGCTTGGAGGTAAGAAGAGCTGGCATTTAACATCACCTGGCAGGGACGGGGCAAATGCTGCCAGGTGGGAAAGAAGCTGCTCTTTTGTACCTCGAAGCCCTGAACCGAAGACATCAATGTTGAGGTAGAAGCAGAGGGGCCCTGCAGGGACTGGGAAAGGTGGAGTGCAGACAGTAGCCACCCGGGGCTGTGCAAGATCATCCGCCATCCAGCGCAGGGATTTGCGACGGAGTAGGTCATGGTTACCAGGCAGTGCCTGAAACGGTTGCCAGTCCTGGATGACGGTCTGGTTGGGGAGGAGGTCTTTCAAGATGCCTCCTCTTTCCAGGAAGACACTACGGACATGATCAGGATTCAGGAGAATGGGGGGTAGTGGGCAAGAAGGCCCAGGAGGTAAAGGAAGGGATGAGAGACGGGAAGAAAGTTCAGGTGCATTGAATTGGAGAAGCAGAATGCCCTGTGAGCAAATCACGGGAAAATAAAAGGACGAGCAAACAAGAAAAGTGGGTAAAGGAGAACAAAGAACAAGAAGAGCAGGAGGGATGGATGAGAAAGAGGGAGAAAGAAAAAAGTTGTCACATAGTTTGTATTATTACATTTACAATGTATCAACTTATTTTAATGGCTTAATCCCCATGTAATGTTCCCTTCCTTACCTGCTTTGCAATAACTCTGTATTTGGTCAGTTCCTTTGCCGTTAGTTTGTCGTCCCTCGTCAACCTCATCACTTTTACAGATGGATATCGATGCTTCACCAGTTGGCAGCAAAACCTCTGTAATACCCCTGCTACACCTCTACCACGCTCCCACGGGGCCACTCGGAGCCCCTCAAGAAGAGCCGTCTGTCCTCCATCCACAATAAACATGGAGAGAAGGGCAATCTGCAAAACAGATAGTTCAGTTATATGGGGGAACATGATTAGTGGGTTAAAAAAAAGTACAAAATGATTCAAGGTGACAGTAGCTCATTGAACAGGAAGAGAAACAGAATAAAATGATTTGGACACTATGTTTCTGATGCCAAGAGATTACATAGGGATCATGGGTTTGGACAGAAGTGGTGAGCCAGCAGTTGGGCAGTGTGCCAGTTCGAGGGTATAAGCAAGCAGATGGTGAGGTCAGAGGATATTAGAGAAGAAGGTTGCCAGAAAACACAAGTAATATGTGACAGAGAAATGGAAAACTGGTAAAATACACATAAACGGGAGATAAACAAGGACATTTATAATTTTTAGATGGTTACAGCAGTGACCATATATTCAAGTGAGATGGAGTAGGGATTACATAATTACATAGTTGAAATGAGACATGCATCCATCAAGTTGAGTTATTTAAAGAGATTGAAATTGTCAACAAAATGATACTTGAAATAGAGATTATATAGGTAGATCCCCTCACCACATTCCCTCCTTTCTTTGCAAGTACAACCATCCTGTCCTTCTCACCGATCCAGCTGTGGTATCTACTCGGCAAATAATCAAGACCCCCATAAATGCCATGGGACATAGATACGATCTCTTCAAACTCCTTGTCAGTGGCCAAAACAAATTCCAAATCCCCATCCTGGGGGGCACCAGGGACTGCCTCTAACTTCATGTGGAACTTTAGAATCCAAGGACACCCAGTGGTCAGAGAAAGTGAGCCAAACAAAGAGCCCAGAGTCAAGAGTCCACCACCAGAACAGATTACACTGGAAGACTCTGAATGCAAAAGAGGAAGTCACCAACCAACAGTCACAGGAGAGCTGAAACAAAAAAAGGATATATTTAGAATATACAGACATATTTGGCGTAGATCAGTCTTCTGCTAACACAGATGTTACTGAAAATCTGATTATGATCAGGTTATGTAGCTAATACAATGCAGAACGTTTTGTACCAAAGGTCATGAACAATGATGTGTGTGCTACTATTAATGAATGTTGTGACCAGCTAGTGAAGAACCTACACCAGATCCCTTCTTACATCCGTACGCATGTTTTATGAGAAAAGATTTGAATAATCACTAAGGGTAAACTGGCAAAAAAATATTTAGATTTCTTTATACCCTTGAGATAACATACATATATAATTAAAGTAGTAGTGGTATGTTACCTTTGACCAAACATTGCCAGAGTGTTTATGTCCAAATAAATATCATAACTCCCCACAGAGAGAAACACATTTGTCTTCTACAAGCTTTAGAAGAACCTACATAGTGTTTGAACAACTACCTCAATGGTGGAGCAATAAAAGACCAGTTGGACATATCGTGACATATCGTGATATTGAGTACTTTTGGAGTTTATGACTTTAACTTGAGTGACTACATGAAGTTGGGGCTTTGAGTACATGGATGGCCAAAACACAGATCCCAAACTTTAATAGAAGTATAAATTGTAGTTTTGTAGCCACTTGATGATTGCTTTCCGTCCAGTCCCTGCTCAAAACACGTTTCCTTCCTTTGCTGTATGTGTTGGATAAGACTGGAATGAAACAAACCTTTCATTATAATGGAAACACTTCAACCGGTCCTAATTAGGGCTCCAGATCCTGTGACTATTAAGTTAGTTCAGCATTATGTCCCTTTCCTATTAACCTAATAGATGCAGAAACTACAGCAAAACTGGAAACACTAATAGATATGAACTGTTTCACTCCCTGAGCCTACAAAATGAATAGGTTGGTGCTTGTTGCTGGGATATGTATAAAAAGTGGAATGGTTAACAGCTAAAACGTGCTTTAATCCTCCCACATTAAAGAAATAGGGCAATATAATTATGTATTAAAGAATTAATAGGCCTGTGGATTGAAGCTGTATTGAAAAGAAATTGTAAACCTGCTGATTGCAACTATAAATTAATACACACTTAGTTTTAGGGAGATATCATCCTTTTCTTGCTGTAATTTTTTATTGTAAAATAATTAAATTTCCAGTGTATGACTGAATATAAATACTAATATGAATTCATAAAAAAAAAAAAAAAACACATATCTTGCATACTCTCAAACCTAACATTACCCTTTATTGCAAAGCGGTAAGAGGACATTCTCGCTGCTAATGGCAGTATTCCCTCCAAGATGTCTTTCGACTTTGAAAGCTCTGGTTTAAACGAGTTGAGTGACTCCTTTCTTAACTGATTTAGGTCTTGGATTCCTACTGAGAGGGAACACATAGGGTTAATCTGCTTGCTAATAATTATAGACTTCAGTCACTCTGTTTATGCTGTTTGAGCTCTCTCTTGATTTTTATTTGAAAGATGATAATTGGGTCAGAGCCTCTGGGTACCCCAGGAGGTGTTTGGGGGTGGAAAAATAGAAAGCATTTGGGTCAAGGGCTTAAAGAGGTAAGGGGGAGGGGGATTAAAGGGAGAGTGATCAATGGGAAAGGGGGAAAGTGAAAGTGAGAGGGAAGGAGTGAGACTATAAATCCCCAGGAGAGAGATGAGAGAACGAGGGGTGATAAATAGCTATGGATTACAGGAGAAAAACGTATGGTTCGGAAAATGTGTCTAAACAGGAACATTCTAAAAGGTTTCCATGGTGACTGCTCGCCTTTTAGAATTTGAGCCCAGAATTGCTTTTTCAACCTAATCCCATAGTCCCAGATTTAATGTGACCCAATAGAAACCCACAATCTTTTTACAAACCTCCAACCGATAGCACTGCATTTTCTGACTCCATATTTAACCCTCTACCTGAAATTTCATTGCTGATTAGTTGGGCTCCAAACACACCCTAAAATTATGAGTGTGGTAATTATTCCCGATGGATGGACCATAAGATGATAACTTATCGAAAAGAGATAAAGGTAATAAGCTGCCAATACCCTCAGTTATCCGAAGCCAAACCCTTCCTGGCATACAATACTAGGACTCCTACTAGTCTCTCGATTTCGGAGGGACAGTCCAGATTTCAGGGTTCTGTCCAGCCTTCCTGATCTTATTCCCTGTGTCCCACATCTGAGGAATAAAACCAGGAAACTGTCCTTGAGCGGCACGGTGCCAGCGCATTAGCCCAGTACAAGGACCATGCAGAAAGTGTGTCAGCAATACTTTCTTCATGGTCCTGTATGTTGGGAGTCGGGAAGCTATCTGTCAACCTGCATGCTTGATGCCAGACTAACATGTCCCTTCATTGTGCCTTGTTTTCAGGGTGAAGCAAGTTGTGTCACACGTGACGTCCCCTCAAGGCTCACCCGTCCGGATCTCATACCTCCCAATGTAGGTACGCAATACCTAATGTAAACATACATGCTGTGTTCACAATGTCCCAATATTAGCAGATGGGACATGCAAATTGTCCCCTTATCTGAAAAACAGAGAATGGGACCAGGACCTCCTACTAACTGGGGAACAACTGACAAGTTAGCCTTTCACCAAAAAACAAGAAAAGAAGAATCCCTGGGGCTCTGGGTATTCCTTCAGATTAGGTACAAACCTACTCTATCATGTGGTGGGTTATACCTAAGGTCCTCTCTGCTGTGAGATTACGAATCCTTCACCTAATACAAGTTAATAATCAGTCATAGTAATGAAAACTAATAGTGAATGTCAGGATCCTATAGTCATATAGTCAGAAGTAAATACCAAAAATAAATAAATTTTTAACACAAAGAAGCCGTGATAATGGGTTTAATGGAGCTAAATATTAGATATTTCTTGCACGGGGAGCGGGAGTTGGGTCTCAGAGAGAAACAATGGTACTTCCGATTACACAGTATATCTCAGCCCAGACAGCTGCACATGGTAGTATGAAAGCTAAATATAACCCAGAACAGGCTAATTAGTGAGCTCATTACTGCCTCCCACAGACCAATCTGTTCCTCTCCCATATCACGCTGTCCTAAATACTGTGCACAGCACTGACAATACGCTCCATTATAAAATGACCACTGCCAGCTCTGTCATTATACAGAGAGCACTATCACTCTGTAATATACAGAGAGCCGTTTTATACATACAGTGTGAAACGATATCTTTAGAAATGTCCCTGCCTGGGATTATTGAAAGATATAGTCCCATGTGGCAGCTATTTCCTTGGACGGTGCTAAATCTGGCTTGACCATCCAGGTTTCAGGGTCCATCCTGCTTTTGTTCCCTTGTGCCCTGCATCTTGTGACACCAGGAATCTGTGCCCAGAAAGCGCAATGATGCTCCTGTGCTTTTGCCAATGGGGTCAGCATTCTAACCATGTGCACAGTGCTTATGCAGTGCTCTGTGATTGGTCCACCCTGAGTGGTCCCAGCCAGGATATTTATACCAGACAGACATGCCCCATCTGACTTGAACCCACCTTTTGTGTGATCACCTATTGTACATGTCGCTAATGACACATTTTACATTACTGGCATTACTGGAGCACCCCATTAGACCCATATACATCCTGTTCTAATTTCATACCTCCAAATATTGGGAAGTAAGTATTTCAGCTGCTTTCATTAAAATGGAGGCAAATACTGGTGCAAATCCCAACAATCGTTTATTTCCTGGTTCTACATGAAATTGGGCCTCCAGATTGCATTATTATGACACTTTTCATGTCACTGCATTAGACAGTGGCTGCTGCTTGTCACTCCATTATACCCCGTGTTTACGGCATCTGCACAACTCACTGGGTGGGATTCACTGTTTTGGGGTAAAAATTACAGAGGATGAGGAGCATGTATCATGTAGTGATCCCTAAGCTAAACATACAATTAGCATGTATACCAGTGGGAAAGATATGTAAAATAGCATCATTAAAACCAATGTGGCCTAATAAGACACTAAGGTCACCTTGATCACTTCGTCTCAGCCTGTGGTCCTGTCCTTTTACCCCGCAATGTAAAACATGGTAGTCTTTAAGAAACTGCATTGTTTACATTGCGGGGTTAAAATCCACCCACCTCGGGTGACTGTCTTCCTGAGAGCCCCTAGAGGCGCTTCCACTGCATTCACCGATTAAAGAGAGTTCATAGCGATGCTTTTTTTGAAATATCTGTACTATGGTACAGTGCCTAACAGCCACGTTTAACCCCTTAAGGACCAAACTTCTGGAATAAAAGGGAATCATGACATGTCACACGTGCCATGTGTCCTTAAGGGGTTAAAGGGTTATAAGTTAAAGTTAAAAAAAGAGAATTGGCAGAATAGCTGAGATCAAAATATAGTTGAGAATGTATATTCTAAAAATAGCACTGTTCTGTGTATAACTGACCATCATTTTACATAAAACTAGATTTACTTAACTTTTGAATAACAATTGATGTGCAGTTGTTATGCCAAAATAAATGTGGTGTATGTCCAAATGACTTTTTACCTTGCTTGCAGTTTGCTAAATGGCCACACGGGGGATCTATGATGACATTCTACTCGTACAGTACATGACTCACCAACTCCCCCTCCCTCCAAAAAAGACAATGACATTGTCACACTTTAAAGGACATTATACATTATGCTTGTCAAAGTCATGGATATGAATTTTGGAATATTTTCTCTTGCCCGCCTATTCTGCAGCACTATACAGTGGACGAACAAGACACACAAATGACAGACAAGTCGGTCCATTGTCCCTTCCTGTTATTTTATAATGTAATAATGCACAAACCCTTTTCTCACTTTTTTTGCACTTCTTTCTTCTTTTAGGTTATAACAATGTTTCGTTTCACAATTATATGTTAAAAAATATTTTGTCTATTAACTCTTTGTCTTCCTGTAAACTGTGCATAGATTTTCTAGAATATGGGTGGGAGACGGACTCGGAAGTCAATCTTACCGCATACTGTTTACAATCTTACTCCGTGTTCCTGTGACTCCTCGAAGCCTAATGTTCTTCAAAGTTTTAGTACGAAATTATAAAAAGCCTGAAAAACTCATATAGCATTCAGAAAAAAAAAATAACACAGAAAAAAGTTTAACGTTGATGTAATTAAATCAGCGTTATAAATAACTCTGCAAAACTGAACCATATTAAGTTGATTGCCAATTAGCAGTACAGTCAGCTGTACATTAGGTCTGACAATTATCACTATCACATGGGTATGAGTTTATGGCATTACATTAGCCAACTGGAATTCCAGGAGAGACCAAACAGTAAGTGGTCAAATTGCAATGCATGGGTTGCTTAAATAACGAAATAATCCATTGTATCAAGGAAATTGTTTCTTAATAACAGCATATGCCACACTTAGACTATATGCATAATCAAAGCTGGACAGTGTTCTCATGTTAAAAAATAAATAAATAGGGGTATCACAGATTGGCAGCAAAATGTCAAAAAGTAAAGCCTTTAAAATGAACACAGAATTATGACAACTATTGGAAATTTATAAAAAAAAATTTTAAAAATAAAACACAGATAACGTATAAATAGCCTGGAGTTAGGAGCACAAAATAGGGACCATGAGCTGTGGATGGGTCGTCTTTCATCTTATTTTCTATATTTGAGGATGATTTGAGGAGACTCTTCTTCTTGAAGATGTCTACAAACACTCTAAGCTGTAGACTTGTACAATAGAATTCCAAGAATGAAGCTTTTCTGAGGGCAAAGTAGGTATGTGCCTACTCTATAATCGCTCCTTTATATAGATTCTTTTTCATTTTTCCCCTTATTTTGACATTTCTTTTTTATTCCCTGTATTCATTAACCTTTTAGGGCTTCAGAATGTTTTTCTTTTCACTAATGAATTATTGAGCCAGTTGACCACTTCTGTAAACCTTTTCCCACCTGATGCTAACTTAAATATAACGTAACTTAAATATATTAATTTGTGTTGGCTAAAATCTGGCAGAGTATCATCGTAGACTACATTCACCAACCAATATCATGCCACGATTTCCAATCATTGGACCAAAAAGCTCATTCTTGTCTTCACTACTTGTATTCAAAAACTGTTTACCACCAGAGTTTTCTAATGCAATACATACCGTATACTTGAATTGTTTTAAACTGGTTGATATAAACTCTAGAATAAGGACTTCCTTTGGTCATGTTGAAATTGAACCGATCGAGAAACATCAAATTGTTTCACAGCTCTGGTTTGTTTGACCTTGAGAACCCAAGGTGATCTTTTAGTACAACCTTTAGACATTCCTACACACAGAAGCAGAGAAACTGTGATTGTTCTTGTTGCATACAGAGATGCCATTGAATTCTACACTATTCATCACTCGGTGGCAAAGATATATGAATAGTGAACTGGCACAAGTGTGTTCTTGCAATATCTTGCGCATATTGATTTTCAGAATGTGACAAATCAGAGCTGTGACACTGTAAATAACATTACATTGCAGCAGATGTAATGCTGTGAGCAAGGAACACCAGGGACAAGAGCAAATAAAATAACGAAAAGCTATTTCGACATTAATAATAAGGTTGCAGGGTCATCTGTGTTTATGCATCAAAAACGCACCTTCTCTTTGAATCAGTTAGTGGAAATTGAACAGAACTCACTGTCTATAGACACTGTGCTATCAAACTGTATAGATGCCCTTGAGCTGTGAATTTACAGCATCTGTATTCTACAACAGGGGTAGGTAACTTTCGTACTCCAGATGTTGTGGACCACATTTCCTATGATGCATTATGGGAGCTGTAGTTCACAACATATAGAGTACTGAAGGTTACCTACGCTCGCTCTAACGAGCATGAAAATTCGAGAAATGTATTTTTTTTTTCAATTCTTTATTTATTTGTGCGCAAATTGAACATTTGTACCTCGTCTGCCACAACAGCAGAGTGAGGGTATATACAGATATACATTTGTGTGACAAAGGTATATATAGAAGAAAAACAGTAATAGTTTCTAATGATAATACAGCACTTTTTTATGTATCCGCAGCGTTGGATAGGACATGTCAGAGATTGACTGGGTGCCTTTCAGGGTGCATTAAGCATGTCAGTACTCATGGGAGGTATTGAAGCTTTAGGTTGTGGGTCTGCGGCTAGGTTCGGAGGCAGGGTGATTTTTTTTTATTACAATGTCGTCATTAGTCTAGGCCACCGTTCCTTAGTGTGGTGGTTGTGCCCCTAACCAAGGGGGCTGCGGGGGGGGGGATTGCGGTCTCGCCGTTAGCTGTGTGGGTGCAGGTTCAGTGGGCAATGTCTGAGGTATATCCGGGTGCCCTTATGAGGGTTCTTAATTAGTTTGGGGGGGGTGGGCGAAGTGCCCTGTCGCCCAGGGTGGAAACCTAACCTACTCAACAGTGTACGACAAGTGTACCTTTAAAATAACACATTTAGCATACTAACATGAAAACAATATAAAACGAAACAGTCACTTCTTGTATAGCAAGCAGCCAGGCGGTGGATCAGGCCGGAGCTGGATGCCAGTGGGGTTCAGCTTTCAGGTTCTTCCCGTCCTTCTGGTGTTAGTGTGTCTGCAGTGGTAAGTCCCAGTGATTCAAGGAAGGATGAGGCGTCTGCAATCGAGGTCAATATGTGGGTAGTCCCATTAGGAATTGATAGGAGTGTGCCCGGTGTCCCCCACCTGTAGGTTATGTTGGCTGCTCGTAGTTGTTGGGTCACTTGGTGAAGCGATCGGCGCCATTGGAGGGTTGCCCTCCTTAGATCCTGGTAAAAGGTAAGGCTGAAGTTCTCAAACGTTAGTGGGGTTTTGCCCCGCAGTGCCGCCATTAATTGTCCCTTTTCAGAGGAAGATGTGCAGCGCAGTATAAGATCTCTAGCAGGTTGTGATGAGGCCCTTGGAGGGCCTGCGACCCTGTATATGCCATCGATTACCAGTTTGCGGGCTGTTGCTGGGGGTAAAATAGATGCCAGCAATCTTCTTGTGTAGTGCGGCAGCTCTTCAGCAGCAAAAGTGGTAGGGATGCCTCTAACTTTGATGTTGTTGCGTCTGTGACTGTTCTCAAGGACATTCAGGTGTAGTGCCATGTTGTGGTGAGATTTCTGGAGCTTATGTACTATGTCTTGTACATTGGTTAGGTTAGTTGAGACTTCGGCTATGTCAGTCTCCGTGGCCTGTACTCTGTCCTTTGTGCTTTGTAGGTCTGCCTTAAGTCCTGCTAGTTCTTTTGATAGAATTTTGTGAAAACCGTGTAATAGAATTTGCAGGTCGTGCTTTGTTGCTGGTGGCAATCCCTCTGGGGGCGCTGGTGGCAGTATGCAGAGGCTGTTTCCCCCTGCTTGTTCTGCCAGGCCTGTTTTGGTAGGCAATTCTCTCCCTCTGCCCCGGCTTTCATCCCTTCCCTTATGAATGATTTTAGCTTGGGCTATTTTCAGGATACCAATTTTGTTAATCTTTCCGATTCTGACATTCCTGACAAAGCGAGTTACTCAGCTCTCTGTTCTTCAATAGAGTTCGCTATAAAACTGTCAAATCTCCTTTCACCACAAGTTTAACTCTCTCTCTTTGCATCCCTTCTCCCAGGGTATCTCCTGCACTCTCTCTGGCTACTAATTATTATGTGTCCCATTGACACCTCTATACCCCAATAACAAATGTGTCTCTTTTATTGTGTCCCTCTCAGTTTTGCCCATTCGATATATATAACTTATTGACGCTGTATGAATGTATCACAGAGCCCTAAAAAAAAGCGTCGCAAGAGTATACTGAGAACGGGCAGCAGCTGAAATAGCCTGACCTTCAGTGGGTCTCCGCTCAGATCTCTAGCTGGTTTTTGCTCATCTTGTGCCATTACAGAGAGAACGTATTTGAAACATATCAGACTGGTCCCACCCATACGGGCAGTACAGATCCGAAATGCCTACATCAATACAGCTCTCAGTAATGTGCAGTGTACGAATGTATTTCAAAGATCCACAGTAATAAAACTCACAAACTCTTAGTAACACGTGTATTGCATGAGCGAATCACAGAACAATTACATTTTTAGAGAAATAATGGTTGGTACACTTTGAACCTTCCCTCTTTGTACAATGTCTGGTGGTGGATGGTAAGGCCACCCAAATTCTTAGTTTTTATTTAGTTTTTTTTTTTTTTTTTTTTTACATAAAGGACTAGTTACTTTATTTTTCACCTCACTATAGTGCCCCTGTCCTGTCACTAGTTCTATATAGAACTTGGGACAGTTCTAGAACTAGGGATAAGTGCCATAAATATGCATAAAATCAGTTTTACTCACTTTTTTCGCTTCCCGCAATGCCATCAAGGAGGCATTGGGAAACTGATGCACATGCAAGTTTGGCACGCGCAACCAAGCTTTCGCATAGGAAATCGTTGGGGTTTCCGTGTCACGTCACTGAGTTTTACTCGGTTAGTGCAGTGGAAGGGCCTCCAGTGGCTGTCAGGAAGGTAGCCAATGTAAACATTGCCGTTTCTAAAACTACGATGTCCCATTGAGGAATGGAAATATGCTGCTCTCCTTTCTGTTCGGTTCGTTTTTTTACTGTTTTACTGTTGTTTGAGGTTCTGCATGTTCTTGATAGCATGGTGACCAAGTAGTCTCTGGAAACAACTGATAATGAATCATGGTGTATGGAGGATTTGTGAAATCAGATGATATCAGTTTATAATAATTCTATCTAACTAGGTAGTTCTACGTTACGCCTAATCATGGTAGGTGGCAAACACAGGGCATGTAAAATACAATTTGGTAATAAATAATACGTATTCGGAGTGAGTCTTATTTCATGTTTCACAAGAGCCTCTCTCGTAAGACTCTCCCTTTGGCAGCCAGTGTTTGTATAGCCTTTTTAATTCTGTGATACGTCTAACTGATTCCAAGTTACTATGTACATTTTTATTGCTTCTCTTTACCCATAACAACTGCCAAAACATCTAATATGATTTATTATACGCGATACATAGTATTCCAACTAAAGGTTAGCTGTATTTTCGGCATTAGAGCTGCTCTGTTACTTTTGGGCTGTTAATGAAGATATAATCTTTATGCAAATCTCTTTTTTGTAATTTATTTGAAATGATATAGTTTTTCTGTCCCCATTTTCCATCAGTTATTAGTTGCAATAGCTGATAGGAACAAGCATCGTCTCATGATATGATAGATGCCCATGGCATCTTACCGGACAAGAACAAGACTATCTATGGAAGATTCCGCACATGAAGCCACCAGAGGCCAAAGAAGTATTATTATTATTAGCATTTATAGAGGGCCAACATATTCCGCAGTGCTTTATATTTATAATACAGAGAGAGCTTGAAGAAGGCCCTGCTCAAACTAACTTACAATCTTTAAGGATTTCATGAAGACATATGTATATTTTAGGTGTATTGCTTAGAGATACTTACTGGTCCCCCTAGTTTTCAGTTTCCATTAGGGGTATATCGAAAAGCAGCTTGCAAAAGTGGCAGTTCTCTTATCTGCTGTCTTTGCAAACCCTCCCCTTACAACCCGGCCCAGACTTTCTGTGGCTGTCCAATCACAGACTTCCCAATGCAGCTCAATGAGAAGTCTTTGCAAGGTAGGTGCTCTGGGCAATTGTTGCCTCCTGTGTTTAGCTCCACTGAGCTAACCAAACCAGGAAGTAACAGGAACAGTTGTCTGCAACAAGGCTAATTTATAATTTCTATAAATCGCCACTTTTTGTAAAATGAAAAGAGAGGACACACTCTTCACACAGATAGAATTCCAGTGAGTGAAAGTCGTCTAAGGGTCTAAAGTGAGCCTTTAACATACTTTTAATGCAGCAGTAAGAGGGCCCCACATTGTAGTTTAGCCCCGCCTCCAGGAGATCATTGCACATGTGCTGTCTCTCAATGAGCGCAATGCAATTAAGATGAGCACCCTATTGGTTGCCTAATTGAGAACTGGGAGATGGCAACGTATGAGCGTCATAAAATGTTGATTTCACTTGAAATAGGCACTTCGAAAATCCTGGACACTCTGTTGACCCTTAAAGTACTTCAGCAAGCTTTCAATAAATTAAATATTTTATAAAATATACAATAAATACTTATTTAATAATTATATATATATTTTTAAAATATTGTAAAGGGATTGAATTGAAAACAAACTTAATACATTGAGTGATAGATTTGTAATGCTCAAACTCTGTGCGTTTTCACCTCTGTATTTGAATTGCATTTTCATATGTCTTTATTGCTGCATTTTAAAACTGATTTAAATGTATGGTTTCATGACCTGATTTGCATTTTACAAATTATAACAATACATCATTTGAATGGGATTTCATTACATCTCTGGACTTTAGCCATCTGTGTAAATGATGATTTTTAATTACTGAAATATACAATCTTCCTTAGAACACCATCTCTGTGGAATCCTAAAAATATATTTATAACTTAACTGCGATCTAATAATATCGCTAGGATCTCACCGCCAGTTTGCGGTTCTGATCAATGAAAAACTTTCAGAAAGATAAAAATTTAAATAAAAACAATATAATCAATAAAATTGTTGCTTTCTATTATCTCTATTTTATTCTGCACGATGAACTTTTAAAAACAATCGGATTACAGGCATGATCAGCTGGTTCTCTCTAAAATGTTCGATGAAACTAAACAGGGGTTGCTTATATTGTTAGAATTATACTGGAAATTATAATAAAGTAATATTTCTATAAAGTCTAAAAATTCGCCAAGACCGAACAACCTTTCAGTAATAATCGAATGCAAAGCTTTTTAAAGGGATACTCCAGATGCTTAACGCGATTGCCCAGAGCACACCTGCCTTACAAATACTTCTCATTGAGCTGCATTGGGAAGTCAGTGATTGGACAGCCACAGAAAGTCTGGGCGGAGTCAGAATGGGAGGGTTTGCAAGGGCTGCTCTTGCAAGCTGTTTTTTTTTTTTTTTATAAATATATATGCACCCAATGAAAAAAAAAATGCAGAATTAAAAACTTGCATGTTTCCACTGAGGATATATTTACTAAACATTTTTTTTTAACCTTTAAGTGCCTTTTAAAATACATATATGTGTAATGTGCATATTGGCCTGCTGATCATGGCAGATTCAACTAGTGACAATCAATGTGCGTTGGACTCGGGGTCTTGGCATACCCGTTCTCTAAGATTGTTGTTGATGAGTCACTATGTTCATTTTACTCGATGAACTATGTGTTTCAGAAGTAAAACTGAGATCGTTAGGCGTCTGTACAAATGCAGAGACGAAGGTTCTCACAGCCCGTGTGGCCCCTGACAATTGTGTGTTGTTGTTTTTTGTGTGGGTTCACGTTTCCTAGGCTCTGTGGAAGCCCACATTTTGTATATTCACAGGGATCCAATGAGTGGGTGATTTGTCATTATCAATGATCTGTTTATGTGCCAAGAATTTGACAACATGTATTTATGCACACATTCTAATTAAGCGACTTGGTTTTGCTACTTCCGCGAATATTTAATTTATGTAGATTCTCTGAAACTGACTGCACTGAATACATCTCAACCAATTAAGACTTTTAATTATTGAAACATTATTTGGGATTGCATAATCTTACACCAACCTACTTACGTTAGGAATCTGTATTAATAATGCAATGTTGCAAATTAAACTGAAATTCTATTCCTTTTCTCATTTTATAACCATCACGTTACTTATCATTGAGCAGCAGAGGCACAGAGCTCTGACTAGGGGTGATGATGAACTACTAACCCCTCTATATGTTATGGTACTGTAACCCCTTTTACACCATACTAGATGATTGGATTATCCTTTACATTATGCCCTCTAAAATGGCTGATAATCTTCCTACCTTGTTATTTCATAACTTTAATCCCTTTTTTTGTTTTATTTCTGTACGACTTCGTATAGACACAAATATAATCTCCTGACTACAGTGGGTCTATCATTTTAACCCTGCAAGGTGAAACCACTGATTTGTAGATGGGGCAATGTTTTCGTTGCGAGGCTAAAAACACCTATAGTGCTTTCTTTCCCATAAGAGAATAGAATTTGACTCAGCTACTCGAAACCTCTATTTGTCTATGTATGTAGTGAGAGAAAAAAAAAAAATCAATGCGATTTGCATTGCAGAATAGGTTCTTGCGTGCGACTAATCATAACTATTCAAAGTGAGTTGTGCTGGATATCATTCAAATCTGGATGTCACAAAACAAATACACCACAAAGGGGCCAATTAACGTACATACAGTGACATAATAACACCCAATTATACACACATATTTCTAGACATGTTTTTGTGGACCTTGGGGAGGCTACAATGGCTGAATCGGTGGTAGTTCCGCCATTGGAATGTTGAACAGATCCCGGGACTCTTTATTGCTGGGATAGGAGCCCAGAACATGTGACAGTCCTGGCAAACTCAGGACAGTTGGCAACTATGAGAATGAGGGACACCAAAAAGGGTCCAAGGTGTCACAGTATAGATAAATATTACTCCAGATGAATCCATACACAGTGGGCCCTCACTGTGCCTCTTTATTATTTATCAGATTGTCCCGTTGCAATTGCATGTATAATTAGTTCCCCTTAGTACAGTGTTGCTTGTTTGTATAGGGAGAGGTATTAGCAGTAGAAAGAGGGAAGTGCTCATGCCATTGTACAGAACACTGGTGAGACCTCACTTGGAGTACTGTACACAGTACTGGAGACCCTATCTTCAGAAGGATATTGATACCTTAGAGAGAGTTCAAAGAAGGGCTACTAAACTGGTTCATGGATTGCAGGATAAAACTTACCAGGAAAGGTTAAAGGATCTTAACATGTATAGCTTGGAGGAAAGACGAGACAGGGGGGATATGATAGAAACATTTAAATACATAAAGGGAATCAACACAGTAAAGGAGGAGACTATATTTAAAAGAAGAAAAGCTACCACAACAAGAGGACATAGTCTTAAATTAGGGGGGCAAATGTTTACAAATAATATCAGGAAGTATTACTTTACTGAGAGGGTAGTGGATGCATGGAATAGCCTTCCAGCTGAAGTGGTAGAGGTTAACACAGTAAAGGAGTTTAAGCATGCGTGGGATAGGCATAAGGCTATCCTAACTATAAGATAAGGCCAGGGACTAATGAAAGTATTTTAAAATATTGGGCAGACTAGATGGGCTGAATGGTTCTTATCTGCCGTCACATTCTATGTTTCTATGTTTCTATGTTGCAGAAAATGCTTGTGCCTTGTAAATAAAAATAATTTTCATTAAAGAATTATTTTATTTTAATAATAGATTAACTGTTGTTTGCGATTAGTGGCCAGTGATAGGACATCAGCTGATACTCTCAACCAATCACCAGCAATGAATGAATCCCGTCTTTGCTCAGTTTGGTGGCCTGGCTGAGAAGCTAGAAAACAGTACGGGGAGCAACCTAGGTGTTAACCAATCAATAACAGTGTAACACATTAAAGGAAGACAGCTCCCAGTAATTGAAATGAAATTGTTTTGAGAGCAGAGAGACCCTTTAACT
Organism: Pelobates fuscus; assembly: GCF_036172605.1. Classification (NCBI taxonomy): domain Eukaryota; kingdom Metazoa; phylum Chordata; class Amphibia; order Anura; family Pelobatidae; genus Pelobates; species Pelobates fuscus. Next base: position 390,513,335 of record NC_086319.1, on the reverse strand, counting down.
TTACTTGGCGGCAGTTCCCTTAAAGTACCCATTATTTATGTCACTTTGGAGGTGAGCTGTCACTTTTCTTGATATTAAACAGTTGAACCGTGGAATAAAACACGAAACTATTTTTGAAACCTCGCAAACATAAACAAAAATTAGTTTAAGATAATATTAGAAACCCTGGAAAGTTACAGTTCCCTACCCTATTAGATAGACTCTTCAGTTCCCTGTATTCCTATTTGATCCTAAGAGCTGCCTTTAGGTAGCCTTGTGACACCTTCTCCCACTCAGTGTAAAATGAATGCTTAAAATAAGTTTATACATACTAAGATGTATACAGCGTGTTCCACGCAGGCCATGTGGTTTACGGAATTAAATCTACAGACGTAACAAAGTTGCAAACCACAGTGAATTCAGAAATGTTTGGGTGCAATGGTAGAAGAAATAAATATAAATGATAAGTAATTATTACAATTTTTTTGTTATTTTTTTCATTATTTTAAATCAAGCCTCAGTATTTTAAGCCCATTTATTCCTTGTATTGTAATGCTAGTGTGGATGGTTACTTATATAGTGTCCCACATATAATTCATTAATTGTGGCTTACGTGGTGCCACCTTATCAGAAATGTGACGATAGAATCTCCTTTTTTCCATAATTACCAACCCACGCCCCAAAAAATACATCATGATGTCCTTGGATTGGGTAAACCCTACATGGATGGCTGTAGTCCAGGAGGTCCAACGAGATGATGACAAATACTTCTACAGTCTCTAGGCAGTAGCTCGGTCTATTTCGTGGTTACTCTAATTCTCACTACGAGGGAAGAACATTTGAAAAAGTGGAATAATATCACTAGGTACAAAGCCTCTATCTCGTTGAATAAGATGTTCATAGAAAAATTGGGAAGTGGAATTTATTACAAAGTACTATTTCAATAAAGCCTAAACATTGTGCAAAACGGAGTTACCGTCCAATAATAAGCAAAGGCAAAGCTTCTAAAGGGACACTTCAAACCCTTTGAGCTCTCTAGCTTGCTGATGTGCTTTATACGTGAAGAGTGTTGATTTTAGAGATTGGTATTTTTTATAAACGAACCTAGTTACAGCACCTGGCTGTCAATAAGACAACAGGTCCTGTTACTTCCTGTCATTGTAACTCAAGAGGCAGCAATTGCCCAGAGCACCTGTGTTGTGTTGCAAAGACTTGTCATTGAGCTGCATCGCAAAGTCTGTGATTGGACAGATACACAAAGTCTAAGCCGGGGAAAAAAAGGGAGGACTTGCAAAGGCTGCAGACAATAGATCTGCAGCTTTTACAAGCTGGTGTAGATATACCCCAATGATAAAATGCATAATTAAATACAGGTATGTTGCTTGTTTCAATTGGGGCATATCTACTAAATGGTGATTTGGTTATAATTCCTTTTTTTTTTTTTATTTGGTCAGTGGAGTGTCCCTAAAGGGATGTTCTAATGAGATTATAAACTTGCCAGAAGAGATGAGTTATGAGAGATCTCTTAAAGGATTAGAGACTAGAGGAGGTCAGAGAAAATGAGGTTAGTTGTTCCCTAGGGATGATGCTTCCACTGAGAAATCCTGATGGTGAGAATTAACGATGTAAGCGTGAACTGAAAATGAAAGAAAGTTGGCGGTGCAGTGGATTGACTTAGTGAATGAATGTATAATGAGAAGCAGACTTGTTGACAGCTTTGTAGCTTAGTATTTTGAATTGGATCCTGAGAGATGTGGGACAATAAGGAAAGGATGAGAAATGGCAGACGTGCGTGGAGTGGTGGGTGAGGAACGTAGATCTGTCAGTAGCTTCCATGAAAGACTATAGTTTTGGGAGTGTGGGCTTTGGAGAGGTCAATTAGATGTGAGTTATAATAGATGTGGTGTGAAATGATAAGTGCGTGTAAAGTATAGTGACAGGAATTTGCAGTTATTGAGAAAAAAGACCTAGGAAGGAAATTGCTGAAATAAAAAGTATTCTAATGCATTTCTTTTACAGAGTACATTTTTACCATCCGTTCCCAACATGCCCACAAGGGGCATAAAGAACATATTGCACCCATGGTTTCAAGGTACTTGTTTTCATGTTTTATCATTTTTGTGGTTGCTACTTGTTCAACTTGCCACAAACCACCACATGCGCCTCCATCCATACGCTGACTTTATATACCGATCATTGTAACTTTGTATGATGTAACAACGTAGGCATGTCTTGACTTTACAGAAGCATTACTAAATAGTAAAAAGAAAACTGTGGAGTGATTTACAAGACGTGAATTGTGTACTATTTAGTTCAATCACTCTCATAGAATATGATGAATCTACAGAAATGTTTTATGTGTGTTTTCGTGTAATGCTATTCGTCAAACCCTTCCTTACTCGGTGGACTTGAAAACCAAGTTCTGGTGTTCCTCGTCCACCTTGTTTCTATATCGTTGAAGCAGAATTTCTCCCAGATGTTCGGATCAGAAGAGACTTTCTGTATTTGATTGCCTCACTTCCTAGCAATGTCGTCAAACTTTCCACACCAACAACTGGACTCAGCTAAGTAGTTACATCTAGATCTAGTTTTGTTCTTCTAATACTGTTCGGGCCAAGATGTAGTACAGCAAGAAAAGTCTCTGTGTGGTATCATTATGGTGATTTAAGATGGCAACACCAAGGCCATTAAGTGTCAGGGTACCTGTAGTCTCTACCTCTGATAAGAGGAGAGACTTAGACGTTTTCCCGTTCAGAAGGGCTGTTTCCTCCGTTCCTCGCGGTTCCTCCGGTCGGTTACACGCCGGCCGCGAGGGATCCACGCCCTTTTATCACGTGACGCTCAGTAGCCGACGTCATGACGCCAAGCCGGCTCGACCTGTCACTCAAACCCTGAACACGAACCAGGACTCGTCGGGGGTGTGATTACCTCCTAGAACCGGGGTATTTACTAGAGCTTGCCGCATTTGCTCATTGCCCTGTTGTGGTTCTAGCCAGTCTAGTCACTCAGTGCTCTTGTATGTCTATTGTCTCTTTGGTTCTGACCCGGCTTGTTTGTATCACTCTGCTTATCTCTGTTATCCTTTGACCCGGCTTGTCTCTCGCTTACCTGTCTTCTCGTTCCCTCGACCTCGGCTTGCCTCTGACCATTCTCTACTTACTCCTTACGTTAAGTCCGGCCATTCTAAGGTCCGGTATACGTACCTACTACACTTTGTACTCTGCGTGTTGGATCCCTGTCCCGATCCTGACATTAAGTCACCATGCAGATAGGATCAGAAATTGAGTTATCTAGAAGTCCATTTTATTTTTTGGCCTTTTAAATAAGACGATACCCTAAAAGGCAACATTTGTTCAAGAGAATGTATAGTTCGGAGTGATCTTAAAATATCCATTGCACCATGTTACTTCAAAACCACTTCATGATGTTCCTCTGCTCTCGATGGCTTCCCTCATAGCTTTCCCATGCTGCCCTCCAATATCTACGTCCTCTTTCAATTCACCGCTTCCTCATTCCATTATGTTACTTCTTCTCTTCCATGTTCTCTCCCTCTTTTCTTTTGACCTCTGAACTTCTTCTCTTTGCTCTCCAATATTAGACCCATCCTTTATTTCCTTCTTTTATGTTGATCTGTTGATTTCCTAACCTATTGTGCTCTTTGTTCCACTGTTCCCACCAACGCTGTCTTACTCGTATCCATCCTTTCCTCGTTTGTCTTCTTCTCAATACTCCTCTTTTATCTTCAATGTCCATCTGTTTCTTCCATGTTCTAGTTGTGCCCTTGCTCTCCTCTTCTTTTCACTTGCTCACCATACCTCTCTTTCTTTCTTCTACATGCTCTCTTAACTTTTCCACAGCTCTCTCTGTCTCTCTTTATTTAACTCAACGTTCTTTTTTCATTCCTCCACATTTTTAGCTGTGCTCTCTTTTCCTGCCCATTGCTCTCCTTACCGCTTGCTCTCTTCAACATTGCGGCACAATATTTTTTTCCCAGTTCTCTCTCCTTTCATATTGTTCTCCTGTTCATTCTATTTTGTTTCTTCTCTTTTCCATTTTCTCCCTGTATTTCCTTTACAGATGCAGAATAACTTAACAAAACCTATCTACGATTCCTAACCCTAACTTATGTCCCTAATCCCAACCTTAAATACTGCCCATACCCTAAATACGCCCTCTAACTTTTATCGCTAATCCCACATATAAATATTTAGCTAAACCATAAATACCAAATACTAAACCCTGAATGTACCCTAGTGTACCCATACGTATCACCTATAACCCAAGCCCTAATATCTATATCTAAATGTAGCCCTAAATGTGAGCTCTAATTCTACATTCTACCCATAGTTATATATTCAATTCTAACCCAAATGCTATTGTTACCTTGACTTGAAATACTATGGTGCAATCTAAAATTGTACCCAAAACCATTATCTTTACACTAAATGTTTCCGTTATCTTTTAAAATCTAAATACTGTAATTAAACATAAAGTTTAGCTCAACCCTTTGATCGAAATATCATCCACAAACTTAATTTATAGTCTTCAATATAACTCTAACTGTAAATATTATCCCCGAATGCTGCTCCTTAACCTTATCCTTAACATTAAGCTCGAACACCTCCCGTAACTAACCGTAAAACCCCGATGTTAAAGGACCCCAAACCCTAAATACTATTCCAATCTCAGATATCACAATTCTAGTTAAACTGAAATGTGTGGCAAACCCAGTTTTACCTCTCTCTGCCTTGGAGAAGGTTTAGAAATAAATGTGAGGGATTGCAAAACGTTATTTAGGTTCAAATTGTATTAATATAAGAAATATATAAATAAAGTAAGGATCTACAAAAAACACTGACCATTGTTACCTTGAGTGCTTTATATGTGCGATTATATGTTTATGGATAAATAAAGGTAAATCGGAAGACTCCGAATGAAGTTTAGTGCAGAGATCTGCATTCTTTCAGTGTAGCGCATTGAATGCGGTTATAACTCCCGTTCCCATATGGCACGATGGGTGAAAAATTTTCTACTTATGAATGACTTTGCAGGTGAAGCTGAATGTCACAGTTCCTGTTAAGTTTTTTACCCAGAGTCATTTCCCCCATTGCCTTAAATCTCTAGGTAAGATACGTACGTTTACCTCTAATACACAGACAGCTGCTTAACACATATCTTCACCCCTTTCTAATACACAGCCTTATATCAGGATAGTTACATGTCCGATCTTTGTAATACACAGATATAAGGACACTTACCTCTCCCCTTCTTTTAATTCACTTACGTCTCCCCCTTCTAATAAACATTTGTCAGAACACTTACCGCTCGTCCTCTATTTAATACACAGATATCAGTACCCTTACCTCTCCCCTCTTTCTAATACACAGATATCAGGATACTTACCTCTCCCCTCTTTCTAATACACAGATTTCAGGAAACATACCTCTCCCCTCTTTCTAATACACAGATTTCAGGACACATACCTCTCCCCTTTTTCTAATACACAGATATCAGGATACTTACCTCTCCCCTATTTCTAATACACAGATATCAGGACACTTACCTCTCCCCTCTTTCTAATACACAGATTTCAGGACCCTTACCTCTCCCCTCTTTCTAATACACAGATTTCAGGACACATACCTCTCCCCTCTTTCTAATACACAGATTTCAGGACCCTTACCTCTCTCCCCTATTTCTAATACACAGATTTCAGGACACTTACCTCTCTCCCCTATTTCTAATACACAGATTTCAGGACACTTACCTCTCCCATCTTTCTACTACACAGATATAAGGACATAAAGCTCTTACATTCCCATAATTCACAGTCATCATGACAGGTACGACTTCCATATTCCTAATGCACGGACATCAGAATACTTTTTACCTCGTCCTTATACAATATACATATACATCCCGCAATCTCCTAACACACATATATAAGGGGACACACACCTTCATGTCTTCCTAATTCAGACATTAAGGCAAAGGCATATATCTCCCACTGGCTCCCAGGAGCACCCGATACACAGACATGCATATGGACACCTACCTATCACTTTCTCCTAATTCACAGATATCAGATCACATACCTCTCACCTTATTCTAATACACAGATATCAGGACACATACCTCTCACCTTATTCTAATACACAGATATCAGGACACATACCTCTCACCTTATTCTAATACACAGATATCAGGGCACATACCTCTCACGTTATTCTAATACACAGATATCAGGACACATACCTCTCACCTTATTCTAATACACAGATATCAGGACACATACCTCTCACCTTATTCTAATACACAGATATCAGGGCACATACCTCTCACGTTATTCTAATACACAGATATCAGGGCACATACCTCTCACCTTATTCTAATACACAGATATCAGATCACATACCTCTCACCTTATTCTAATACACAGATATCAGGGCACATACCTCTCAAGTTATTCTAATACACAGATATCAGGACACATACCTCTCACCTTATTCTAATACACAGATATCAGGACACATACCTCTCACCTTATTCTAATACACAGATATCAGGGCACATACCTCTCACCTTATTCTAATACACAGATATCAGGGCACATACCTCTCACCTTATTCTAATACACAGATATCAGGGCACATACCTCTCACCTTATGCTAATACACAGATATCAGGACACATACCTCTCACCGCATTCTAATACACAGATATCAGGGCACATACCTCTCACCGTATTCTAATACACAGATATCAGGGCACATACCTCTCAAGTTATTCTAATACACAGATATCAGATCACATACCTCTCACCTTATTCTAATACACAGATATCAGGACACATACCTCTCACCTTATTCTAATACACAGATATCAGGACACATACCTCTCACCTTATTCTAATACACAGATATCAGGACACATACCTCTCACCGTATTCTAATACACAGATATCAGATCACATACCTCTCACCTTATTCTAATACACAGATATCAGGACACATACCTCTCACCTTATTCTAATACACAGATATCAGGACACATACCTCTCACCTTATTCTAATACACAGATATCAGGGCACATACCTCTCACCTTATTCTAATACACAGATATCAGGGCACATACCTCTCACCTTATTCTAATACACAGATATCAGGGCACATACCTCTCACCTTATTCTAATACACAGATATCAGGACACATACCTCTCACCTTATTCTAATACACAGATATCAGGGCACATACCTCTCACCTTATTCTAATACACAGATATCAGGACACATACCTCTCACCTTATTCTAATACACAGATATCAGGACACATACCTCTCACCTTATTCTAATACACAGATATCAGGGCACATACCTATCACCTTATTCTAATACACAGATATCAGGACACATACCTCTCACCTTATTCTAATACACAGATATCAGGACACATACCTCTCACCTTATTCTAATACACAGATATCAGGACACATACCTCTCACCTTATTCTAATATACAGATATCAGGGCACATACCTCTCACCTTATTCTAATACACAGATATCAGGGCACATACCTCTCACCTTATTCTAATACACAGATATCAGGACACATACCTATCACCTTATTCTAATACACAGATATCAGGACACATACCTCTCCTATTCTAATACACAGATATCAGGGCACATACCTCTCACCTTATTCTAATACACAGATATCAGGGCACATACCTCTCACCGTATTCTAATACACAGATATCAGGACACATACCTCTCACCTTATTCTAATACACAGATATCAGGACACATACCTCTCACCTTATTCTAATACACAGATATCAGGACACATACCTCTCCTATTCTAATACACAGATATCAGGACACATACCTCTCACCTTATTCTAATACACAGATATCAGGACACATACCTCTCACCTTATTCTAATACACAGATATCAGGACACATACCTCTCACCTTATTCTAATACACAGATATCAGGACACATACCTCTCACGTTATTCTAATACACAGATATCAGGGCACATACCTCTCACCTTATTCTAATACACAGATATCAGGACACATACCTCTTATCTTATTCTAATACACAGATAGCAGGACACATACCTCTCACCTTATTCTAATACACAGATATCAGGACACATACCTCTCACCTTATTCTAATACACAGATATCAGGGCACATACCTCTCACCTTATTCTAATACACAGATATCAGGGCACATACCTCTCACCTTATTCTAATACACAGATATCAGGACACATACCTCTCACCTTATTCTAATACACAGATATCAGGGCACATACCTCTCACCTTATTCTAATACACAGATATCAGGACACATACCTCTCACCTTATTCTAATACACAGATATCAGGACACATACCTCTCACCTTATTCTAATACACAGATATCAGGGCACATACCTCTCACCGTATTCTAATACACAGATATCAGGACACATACCTCTCACCTTATTCTAATACACAGATATCAGGGCACATACCTCTCACGTTATTCTAAAACATATATTTTAGGACACTTACCCCATAATACACAGATATAAGGACACTTACATCTCCCCTTCATTTAATTCACTTACGTCTCCCCCCTTCTAATAAACATTTGTCAGAACACTTACCTCTCGTCCTCTATTTAATACACAGATATCAGTACCCTTATTGCAATAGCAGACATCTGGACACATACCTCTCCTATTCTAATACACACATATCAGGGCACATACCTCTCACCTTATTCTAATACACAGATATCAGGGCACATACCTCTCACCGTATTCTAATACACAGATATCAGGACACATACCTCTCCTATTCTAATACACAGATATCAGGGCACATACCTCTCACCTTATTCTAATACACAGATATCAGGGCACATACCTCTCACCGTATTCTAATACACAGATATCAGGACACATACCTCTCACCTTATTCTAATACACAGATATCAGGACACATACCTCTCACCTTATTCTAATACACAGATATCAGGACACATACCTCTCCTATTCTAATACACAGATATCAGGGCACATACCTCTCACCTTATTCTAATACACAGATATCAGGGCACATACCTCTCACCGTATTCTAATACACAGATATCAGGACACATACCTCTCACCTTATTCTAATACACAGATATCAGGACACATACCTCTCACCTTATTCTAATACACAGATATCAGGACACATACCTCTCCTATTCTAATACACAGATATCAGGACACATACCTCTCACCTTATTCTAATACACAGATATCAGGACACATACCTCTCACCTTATTCTAATACACAGATATCAGGACACATACCTCTCACCTTATTCTAATACACAGATATCAGGACACATACCTCTCACGTTATTCTAATACACAGATATCAGGGCACATACCTCTCACCTTATTCTAATACACAGATATCAGGACACATACCTCTTATCTTATTCTAATACACAGATAGCAGGACACATACCTCTCACCTTATTCTAATACACAGATATCAGGACACATACCTCTCACCTTATTCTAATACACAGATATCAGGGCACATACCTCTCACCTTATTCTAATACACAGATATCAGGGCACATACCTCTCACCTTATTCTAATACACAGATATCAGGACACATACCTCTCACCTTATTCTAATACACAGATATCAGGGCACATACCTCTCACCTTATTCTAATACACAGATATCAGGACACATACCTCTCACCTTATTCTAATACACAGATATCAGGACACATACCTCTCACCTTATTCTAATACACAGATATCAGGGCACATACCTCTCACCGTATTCTAATACACAGATATCAGGACACATACCTCTCACCTTATTCTAATACACAGATATCAGGGCACATACCTCTCACGTTATTCTAAAACATATATTTTAGGACACTTACCCCATAATACACAGATATAAGGACACTTACATCTCCCCTTCATTTAATTCACTTACGTCTCCCCCCTTCTAATAAACATTTGTCAGAACACTTACCTCTCGTCCTCTATTTAATACACAGATATCAGTACCCTTATTGCAATAGCAGACATCTGGACACATACCTCTCCTATTCTAATACACACATATCAGGACACATACCTCTCACCTTATTCTAATACACAGATATCAGGACACATACCTCTCACCGTATTCTAATACACAGATATCAGGACACATACCTCTCACCTTATTCTAATACACAGATATCAGGACACATACCTCTCACCTTATTCTAATACACAGATATCAGGACACATACCTCTCACCATATTCTAATACACAGATATCAGATCACATACATCTCACCTTATTCTAATACACAGATATCAGGACACATACGTCTCCTCTCCTAATCGACAGATATCAGGACACATACCTCTCTTCAAATTGCAACACACAGATACCAGGATCCCTACATCTTGCCTCTAACTGGTACTTTGTTATCAGGTCACATACCTGTCATCACATCCCTAATTAATGCATAGTATTGTCCCTCTGTGGAATATAAATGGAGTCTATTCAAGACATATAGAAACATGAGATGGTAATAAAACAGCATGAGACAAGTTACCGGATGGATGCTCCCAGCTCAATCCTCTTCTCTCTCTCCCTTTCTCTCTCTCTCTGTCGTTTTCTTTCTCTCTGCTTCTTTCTCTGCTCTCTGCATCTGTCTCCCTATATCATCCCTCTCTGCCCTCCCCGATCAGAAATCCTTTTTTCTGCTCCCCTCCCCCTTTATGGAGGAAAGAACATCTAGACCCCCCCTACCGTTCTCCCTCCTGTCATCTCTCTCTCTCTCTCTCCTTATCCCTCTCTCCCTCTATCCCTCCCACAGACATTCATTTATTCAGCCTCAAATTGCCAGAGACAGAGATGGGCACAGAGATGGAGACAGAGAAGGTTCTGTAGGCAAGGCAGAATAGATGCAGAGGGTAAATTAAGGAGGAATGATCTAAAATATGAGACATTAAAGAGAAATCATTGATCTGTCACCTGACTGAGTTGGTGCCAATCTATGTCACCCTCCCCCCCCCCCCCCATTCCGCCCAATCTGCCAACAGATAATAAAGAAAGCGTGTTCATGTTTGTGCCAGGCATCGAAAAGAGAGAAGGCAATGAGCCCAGGCGGGTAACAGTTACCCTCCCCCTATTTTTCCCACACAGTACCCACTCAGAGACTGGCACGTGGGCACAGAGAAGTGAAGGAGGAATGTAAGAGAGAGAAGATGGAGGTGGTTTTAAAAAAAAAAATGTACATCGATGGGAGAGACACAGACAAAAAGAAAGAGGGGAAAGAAGATACATTTGCAGTTATTTTATACGTGTCATATTCTTACATAGCTCCCTTGTTTAGATTGGTCAGGGAGAGATGTGGGTGAGCATGGTAACAATGTAGGAGGGAGAGAAAGATGAAGGGTGCATTGTTGGAAAAAGGGATACAGAAGTACTGTAGGAGAGAGAAAGAGAGATAATAGGTGTAGGAGAAATGGATAGCAAAGGATAACGGAGAAATATCGATAGATAAGAGATACAATGTTATAGAGGGGGAGTATACGTGTATGAAAGATGGATTTAATTGTATGGAATTAGGACAATTTGACGTCAATTTAACATCCATGTGTATAAAAGTGGGGGAATGGTTTGGGTTCATGGTTGATAAGCAGAGATGTAGAAGAAGAAGGTTTAGTAGTAGGTGGCATGGGTAGAAATGTAAGAGAAGCAGGGGTATAAGAAGAAGACGTGAGCAGTTGAGATAACAATAACAGATAATGAATTGTAGGATTGATAAGTTACATTGTTATTTGGAAGGAGAATGAGTAAAGTTGAATAGATTTAAAGATAGTTTACTCTTTTTTCAGAGAAACAGGGTGTCTTTCGGATTGCAATTTTATATTTTTAGACCCAAAAAATGTACAAGGCATGGATTCAATAGACTCTTCCCAGTGTTATTGGGGTCTCCACCAAGTTGGGGAATGCAACACATACCTCTCACCTTATTCTAATACACAGATATCAGGGCAAATACCTCTCACCGTATTCTAATACACAGATATCAGGGCACATACCTCTTATCTTATTCTAATACACAGATATCAGGACACATACCTCTCACCTTATTGTAATACACAGATATCAGGACACATACCTCTCACGTTATTCTAATACACAGATATCAGATCACATACCTCTCACCGTATTCTAATACACAGATATCAGGACACATACCTCTCACGTTATTCTAATACACAGATATCAGGGCACATACCTCTCACCTTATTCTAATACACAGATAGCAGGACACATACCTCTCACCTTATGCTAATACACAGATATCAGGACACATACCTCTCACCTTATTCTAATACACAGATATCAGGGCACATACCTCTCACCTTATTCTAATACACAGATGTTATGGTACTTTTTCAGTAAACCAAAATGTTTAAGTGTCTATCTGTTCCTGTCCAAATTAAAGAGAATTGAATTGCGTATATACGCTGAAGTAATTCAGTCTGACACACGGAGTTCAGGTTAAAATAACTTCGAGGAAATTTATTGGCAAGTGCAGAATCAGCGGGCGCGCAGGCCCTTTTAAGAGACATTTTCGTCATCATTGATTATCAAGATATCAGTGAATAAACATCATTAATTGGATTAATTGTTAAGTGTCTGGGTTAGTGTCCACCTATCAATATAATTAATTGGATCAAAAGCTAAGTGGTTAGTTCCGTGTCCACCCACCAAGAGGTGGTACTTTTTCGGACACGGGTGGGGGACAAGGGGTCTTGAGCGTCATTTTACTCGGTCGGTGATGTCAAATCTCGTGGTTAGGTGCAAGGTCTCTTATGAATAGAACATTTCATTACTACTGTGTTCTCATGGCCTTTAAATTATATTATGTTGCGAGTTAGAGGAAATTCAACAGTTCCTGGGTTAGTCATATCCTTATGGAGAATACTGTCCTTGTCTATTGTATTAGATGTGCTGAGAAATTCTGTCATGTAATGTAGTTTTCATATGAAGAAGTCAGGTTATGAGGACAAAATGGAGGATTTGTCACAGTATCAGGTTAATACAGAGTTAGAGCAGCAATTCAATATAAATACAATAAGATTTTTTAATAATTCTACATCAGTCCCCCCTATGAAATGTTAGATTCTAAGAGATAAAAACTTTATTTGTTAATACCAGAAGACGTGTTAGCCCAAAGGCACAGAAACCCCGTGGCCGCTAGCTAGGTGTTAATGCAAAGTGCAAGTCTGTCCCTATTTTCTGACCCTACTAGGCTAGCTCATCTGTCAGTATGGCTCTCGAACACTTCACACCCAAGGGTATCCCATGGCAGCTAACCCACCACTTCTCCACATGGGGCCTTTACCATTCACCGACAGATGCTGTCCCTAATCTAGTCCCTTCCTAGAACTCTCGCACTTTATCATCAAAAGGGATGGATTGCAGCGGCAAACAGGGTGAGTTGAGATCCTGGAAATCTTGGTCATCAACATCAAGTAGTGTGAAAGTGGGTGCCGCTTGGTCAATAGTCTTCGTGAGAGCTTTCCTCAGGCAGGGGAAGACACAACAAAAGAGAAGAGCAAAGATAAAAAGAGAAATTAGTATTGCCATACCAATATGCATTAAAGCCTTTCTCCAACCCGTCATCCAACCAAACCATCTGTCCCAGGGATCTTTTATCCCAGAATTCCTTTTTAATTCTTCTGAGAGGTCATTTAATTTTGCTATGGCTAATGTAACTTTACCATTAGGACCTGTGTTTTCTGGGATGTAGGTACAACATGTCATGGTGTCGGGCAAAATTTTACATACCCCTCCTTTTTCGGCTAGGATCATATCCAGGGCTATTCTATTTTGGAAGGCCATTTGGGATGTTGCCTGCAATTGTTCGGCTAATCCCTGGAGGGCATCTCTAGTGTAATTAACGAAACGCTGTTGATTGTAATAAATGTAGTTTATCCAATTTAAGTTCTTGTTTGCAGTAACTATGGTAAAAATTGATTCAAATCCTGCAGCAACTTCATCTCTTGCTTTAAATTCATTGGGTACCCCCCTAGGCACCCCAATGGCATCAATGTAAATGTGAGGGTCAAAACTTCCTTTTACTGGGGCTTCACGCTTAGCCTTAGTGTGGCTGGACTCATGGGTGTTGGTGTGTGTGTCAGAAATAATGTGTATAGGCATAATGGCCTTGGCCAATGTACACTCCCCCCACCACTCTGTGTCCATTCTGGATCTTAACTGTAAATCCCCACACAACCAGTAAATATCTCCCAGTGACCTAGTGTGCTGCTGCAGCAAACGTACAGGAACAGTTCTATATGTAGTACAATAACCTGCGGGAAAGTTACCCACAAATTTACCAATCCCATCATGTTTGACATAGCAAGTGTAATTACCTTTATATACGGTAACACCATGAGGAGGTCTTACATTTTTGGCTATAAGTGGATACTCCGCTGTCCATGCTTGACATTGAGACCTGTTGAAATTATATTGGTAGGCAAAAAGACTTAAAATGCATTTTTCTTCATCTACTGGCAGGGTTAAAGGTACAGTGCCCAGATGAGGCCGGGCACCACCACACACATAGCATGCGGTTCGGTTATGTTTGTTGGCATTATATTTCATCCATTCTAACCATAGATTAACATCATTAAAACCTGTTTCAGCGGCCATAGTATCTTCAAAGGTGGGGTTAGCAATGGCCATCATGTCCTTAAAGGACTGGATGTGTGGTTTTAATGGGTTTGTGACCATATGAGTAGCTCCTTGCCACTCAGGGGAATTACACATATCTTTAAGGTAGAAATGCCCTAATTTAGTATAGGAACCCTTTTTCCAGTACATTCCCAATACATACTGGTCTGCATCTGTTGGGCTTGGATGCTCAACATTAAGAATTAATTTCATTGGTGTGCCTCCTCCAGGCTTTCTCAGAGTCATTCTTTGAAGGAGGGACCTACCATGATCATCTACTTTAGATAAGGCACTTTTTGGCTTGTAGCCCCAGGAAGGTCCGGCATTCCATCCCGCCGCCCCCCAATGGCCACAATCATGCCCCCATTGTTTGTCAACTACACAAACATATGGATCTTTTACATGAGGGATATCTCTATAGATATTCTGGATTTGTGTTGTAGTGAATGGGCATTCTACGATGTCACAATAATCAAAGGTATAGGTAGCCACACGGGTACATGATGAATTATACCAGAAGGTGTACCCACTAGCATCTTTAGTGATGGCTACTTGCTGGGCCTTAATTAAACTAATTAAGGAGACAATGTACCAGAGGTACATGGTTGTGCGGTATCTGCTTCCTCTGGGGCAGGAGACTTCTTGCAGTGGGAAGCGTGGATCCAATGTGGCCTGCCGGCCAATTTGACGGAAGTTGCGGTGATCAGGAGAACTTGGAATGGCCCGTCAAATCTTGGTTCCAGGGAGCTTTTCCGCACGAACTTCTTAACCAGAACCCAATCTCCGGGAAGCAGGTTATGGGTACCTGTGTTCAGATCAGGATCTGGAATTGAAGAGAAAACTTGGGCATGTATTTTGTTCAAGGCACTTGCAAGTTCAGTTACATAGTCTACTAAAACATCTGATTGAAGCTGTAACTGCTGTGGATAATAACAACCTAGCCTGGGTGCTGTCCCAAATAGAATTTCATATGGGGATAACGAGTGTTTCCCTCTAGGTGTGTGCCTAACGCTGAACAAAGCTATTGACAGACTTTCTGGCCAGGGCATTTTTGTTTCTTGTGACATTTTTAACATTCTGGCTTTTAGAGTGCCATTCATGCGCTCTACTTTACCACTACTTTGTGGGTGGTAAGGGGTGTGGAAGGCTAGGGTCACTCCCAGAGCAGTCCAAATTTCTTTAGTCACTGTTGCTGTAAAGGCTGGGCCTTGATCACTTTCAATGACTTCTGGAAGTCCAAATCTACATACAATGTCTGTAAGTAGGCGTCTTGCGGTTGTTTTTGCAGTGATATTGGCTACAGGGTAGGCTTCTGGCCAGCCTGAGAACATATCCACCATTACTAGTGCATATTCATGAGACCCACTCTTGGGCATTTGGATATGATCAATTTGAATTCTCTGGAATGGGTACATGGGTTTTGCTAGGTGCTTTGCAGGCACCTTGATTGGTCTTCCTGGATTACATTTTGCACAAATGACACAGGCCCTGCAGAAGCTGTTGATCAGGGTTGTGATTCCAGGTGCTTCATAATATTTTTGAATGAGGGCGGCCATTAGGTCTTTTGACAGATGTGCAGGCCCATGGGCCCATTGGACAACTGCTGGGTATAAGCTTCTTGGAAGGCAAAATTTAGAATTGTTGTAGTAAATTCCGTCCTTTAGGACAGCTCCTTTCTTCTTCCATTTCTGGATTTCTTCAGGGGTAATTATAGCTTGTTGTTCTCGTAGAATTCTTAGGTCAGTAGGAAGAGTTTGTAAGGTAAAGATAGGAACTTCTTCTTCTTGACCGGACACTTCTTCATCCACTTCCTGCAAATCTCTGGCTGCTTGCTTAGCAGCCTGATCAGCCAAATGGTTGCCCTTTGCTTCATCTGAATCCAATTTCCCATGTGCCTTTACTTTCAAAACGGCCACTTCTTCAGGGAGTAGGAGGGCATCCATTAGTTCCTTGATTGCAGAGCTGTGTTTGACTGGTGTACCGGCAGTGGTAAGAAATCCTCTTGTCTTCCAAATGAGGCCGAAGTCATGTGCCACACCCAGAGCATATCTTGAATCTGTATAGATGTTGGCACGTTTTCCTTTGGAAATCTTGCATGCTGAAGTCAGGGCTTGCAATTCAGCTTCTTGCGCAGACATTGCTGGCGGTAGAGGTGATGACTTGAGAACTTCCCCTGTTGTGGTTACGGCATATCCTGTATGGTATTTTCCTTCTTCATCAGCATACCTTGAACCGTCCACAAACAGAGTAAAATCCGGATCCGGTAATGGATTCTCATGCACAGTTGGTAAGTGTACTGTTTCCATTTTCATCTGTTCGAAACAGTCATGAGGAGTTTCAGGGTCATAGTCATTTGTTATAACTAGGTCTTTAAATTCTTTTTCTAGGAAGTGGCGTGGCCATGCTTCCAGAAGGTCAGTTGTTGGGTATTTGACAATACCATTTTCCTGTAGCTGTTCTTCATCCATGGTGGCCCATAACTTTGCCATGGGCCCAAGATCATTCCATGACTTTGTCTTCAATTTGGTAACAGGAATATGTGGGATAGCAGTATCCCAATGGCGGTAAAGGTAGTTAAGTTGTTGAGGTAATTGGACCAAGACCATGCTATTGCCTTCAGAGTCACAATAGAAGTCTTGAGCAGTGAGCTTAACATCAGTCCAATGGTAGAGCTCATCTTCATAGCAAGGCTCGGGAGTAATGTCTGGTTTGTACCACATGGTACAGAAGGCGTAATCTGGGCCTTCACAGAGAGGCTTTTCATCTTCATAAAATGTCAAATGTGGATGCATGACTTTCTTGATACATCCACAAAGCAGGTAAATGTAGGTTTCATCTGTGATAAATCCATAATAGATACCCCCCTCAGGGAGTGGAAGAAGAGTGGATGGGTTAAGAACTTGACATCTTTGGATGGAAATGTTGTCAGGTAGAAGAAGATGGCACTGCAGGCGTAGGTGTCTGGCTGGAGACACGTGCTTGAGCTGGACTTGGTTGATGATGGCAGAAATGTCATGAGGGGCCAAAACAACCAGGGGGTGGCCAAGGACCAGGTCTGAGGTTCTTTCTATGAGCTCTCTTGCAGCAAAAACAGCCCTGAGACAGGAAGGGGTCCCTCTGGCCACAATGTCCAGTTGACATGAGAAATATCCAATAGGCCTCTGGCGGCCTCTTAAGTCATTAGTTTGGGTGAGAACTCCTGTTGCGTGGCCTTGTCTTTCAGAGACAAATAATTTGAAAGGTTTGGAGTAATCAGGTAGGCCCAAGGCAGGAGCAGAAGCAATGGCACGCTTAAGAGATTTGAAATTGTCCAGAGCTTCGTTGGTCAGGCCGAATGGATCTGACTTGAGTGCATCGTAGAGAGGTTGCATAAGCAGAGAGGCCTCTGGGATCCATGCTCTGCAGTAGGAAATGAGGCCTAAGAAGGCATGAAGAGATTTTGAAGTCCTTGGGGGTTGAATGTCCAGAATTGTTCTGACTCGGTCCCGAGTAAGATGTCTGGTACCTTGAGATAGGCAATGTCCAAGGAAAATCACAGAAGGTTGACAGAATTGCAGCTTGAGAAGCGAAGCTTTACATCCTTGTTCTGCCAAATAGCAAAGCAGACTAATTGAACATTCTTCAGTAGTGGGTATATCATCTCCACAGAGCAACAAATCATCCACATACTGGAGTAAAACAACTTCTGGGTGTTCAGCTTGCCATGGGTCAAGAATAGTACACATGGCTTTGGCAAATTGACTTGGAGAATTTTGTGCCCCTTGGGGCATGACAGTCCATGTATATTGTTGCATTTCATGGGTGAAAGCGAACAGGTATTGACAGGATGGATCTAATGGAACACTGAAAAAGGCATTAGCTAGATCAATGACTGTGAAATACTTTGCAGAAGGTGGGACGCCAGAGAGCAGGGTATGGGGGTTTGGTACAAGAGGGGTGTCCAGGACAGTGGCTTCATTGACTGCACGGAGATCCTGAACCATCCTGTACTTTACTGGCTCACCTTTTAGAGTCTTCTTCTTCACAGGAAATAATGGAGTATTACATTCTGATTTACACTCCACTAAAGCACCCTTTTCCAGGAGCGCTTTGATGTGAATAGAAATGGCTGCAGCCTGTGCTGGTTTTAGAGGATATTGTGGTTTCCTTGGTAACTTAGCTCCTGGGATAAGCTTAACCACCACAGGTGGGACATTTAGATGACCTATATCCTCTGGGCCTGAGGACCATAACTTAGCAGGCACCTGAGTTCTTAACTCATCTGGGAAATTGGACCTAGGTTCTGCTGCTTGCTCATTGGATATATCTAATTGCAGCATCAAAGGTATGGAGCACAGGGCTGAAGTGTCAGAAACAGATAGAGGTGTAGACATTTCTACCTGTCCATCTGGAGTGAAGGTTATAGACGCCTGCAGGCGTGAAAGGACATCAGCGCCTAACAGGTTAATTGGGCATGTGGAGGAAACTACAAAACGAGCAAGTAAGCTTGTGCCAACCCGCAGAGGGGTTGTTAGAGGACTGTGTCTCGGTTGGCCATCCACTCCAACACAGGAGACATCAATACTTGACAAGAAAGATGGGTCTGGCAGGTCTTGTTCTCTGAGAACACTTCGGGCTGCGCCTGTGTCAATAAGAAATGTGGTAGGTTGGCCTTCAATGGGTAAAGTTACTGTGGCAAGTGGCCCCCCTCCCTTATCCCCTGTAAACACTGCCATGACAGGGGTTAATGACACAGGTTTGCCAATTTCCTAATCATCATCTGGTTCCTCAACAATTGGAACCGTTTTCATGGTCTTAGGGGCCGGGGCAGGCTTGGGAAACTTTTTGGGCTCCCCTGTAGGAAACTTTTTGGGCTCCCCCGGTTCCCTTTTGGGTTCTGGACAGTCACTTCTGTAGTGTCCCTTAGCCCCACAATTAAAACATGTTACGTCCTCTAACTTGACACCCTTGGTGCCAGGGGTGATGGGGGTGGCACGGGCCACCATGAGAGGAGCTGAATTGGGTCTTCTGGGGGTTTGGGCAGATTCCAAACCTCTAGCAACTAGGAGTAACGTATCTAGGGGAACAACCTTGTATTCAGGGCGTGCAGCAATGATTCCCTTGCGTATGGAATCTTTAACACCTTGGACAAACGCACCTGATAGCATTTGTGAATGAATTTTGTCAGTGAGATCAAATCCCAAATCTGTAAACATTTGATATAATCTTGCATGAAACCTTTCCACTGATTCTCCTTTGTCTTGCACAACATCAGTAAGGCCAGCAGCTTGATCTGCAAGTTTATCCTTAGCCCAATCTCTCAATTGATTGCAAAAGGTTACTCCGGAGGGATAATCAACATCACTTGTAAGCAGATCTGTACTGAGGTGGCGGGCCATGCTGGGCCAATATGCATCCCCTGCTTTAATAGCACAAATGCTCAGTAGGTCACGCCAGGCGGCGGAATAAGTCTTTTGTATCTGAACTATCCCTCGGTAAAAAGGCATAGGCTGTTTCTCTGGGTCAGGGAGAGATTTCATTAAAGCACTAGCTTGTGTGGGGTTAAAAGCGACATATTTAGGAGGGGCCTGTTCTCCCCGACCCTGATGGCCGAAGGGATCTTCAATAGAACGGTGGGCTCTCGCAGCCTCCATTGAAACCTGGGACAGCCTGTCATCCTCTCCCTCATCTAGCTCTATTATCTGGGACCTTCTGCGTGAGGGGATCACCTGAGGAGACAGGGCCGGGGGATAGGAGGGAGCTCCGGAGGCGGGAGTTGCCATTGGGTCATAATCTTGGGACCGGTAATCACCGGGAAGCACCGGCATCAGGGGTGCTGAATGGCTGGGGGCCGCCATATTGGAGGCGGGGAAGGAAGTTGCATTGGGGTTAAGGGAAGATGTGGCGGCCATGTTGGATGTGGGCACATCCGGGGCAGACTGAACCGGACTGGGCATGACCGGAACCTGGGGAGTGGCTTGGGGAAAGGGGTATGGCCAGTGAGGATAGGGGTATGGGAAGGGGTATGGCCAGGCCATTTGGGTGGGAGTTGGGGCGGAACCTGGAGTGGGCAGTGAGGTTGGGGAGGGATTAGCAGAGGGGGTGGGAAACTGGGCTGTGGTCGGGGCGGGCGAGGGAGAGGGTGGGGAAGAGTCAGTAAAGGTGCCTGAAGGAGGAGGAGCCGGAGTGGGATCAGCAAGATTGACAGTGGCAGGAGAGGAGGGGTTAGTGAACTGGGCAGATGCAGATGGGAGGGTAGGATTATCTACGGAGACAAAGTGTGAGGAAGGAATGGCAGATGAGATGTTAGCATTAGACACAGAAGGTGGCTTGGGGATGGATGAGGATGATGGGAATGTTAGGGAAGGAGAAGGGGAAAAGTAGGATCCATCAGAATTTAGGACCGGGCAAACGGGAGAGGTGACGGGATGGGGATTGGGAGGACTGGGAGTGGGATACATAGTCAGCTGGCAATCTCCCATTGCTGACTGGACCTTTGGGATAGACATCCCCCGGGCGCCATTTTGGGGCGCTGGCTGAGGAAGAGCCCCAGCAACATAATTATTATGGTACACAAACAATTTCACACCCTTGTGAATTATTTCTTCCTCAACCCAACCTTCTTGCTGAATAGCCTTTGCTACTCTGTACCATGCTTCAGCTGTTTTTAATAAATCATAATTTGCAAGCTTGCCTTTCTTTTCCATCAACAATCTACGCCAACTTTCTGGTTGTAATCTACCACATGTCGGCACAGCTATTTTACAAACTTTTGCAATCTTTTCAACACCTTTAACCATCTCCTCACCCTCTCTGTCATCAACTAAATCACATGCTAACCAGCCCTTACTGGGCTTACTTAAATCCTGCCCCATGATCCCTTCTCCCCTACACCAGCGTCCCAGATATAGGGAAAGATAAGGAAAATTGAACCGGAACGTCTACAATGCTCGACTGCCACCTGAGAATCGTGGGTCTTTCTCAAGTGCGTCTTCCCAAAACGTAGACTAGTCACTGAATCCGCCTACCCGGGGTGGTAGACACGGATTGGAGCGAGGTGAGAAGTGTGTGACCAATCACTTCTCTATTAAGAGGAATGGGAGTGGATAGTACAATAGTACAGGAAGTGTAGAAAAGGTAAAGAGTAAGGGAAGGAAAATCCTTAGAGACAGATACAGGAGTTTAAATGACTCCACATTAAACAAACAAGACAACAGTACAGTTGAAATACAGTGCATGCATCACAGTTCAAATGAAATCAACAGTAATCCCTTTCCTTCTACATGTGCTTACTCCAAAGTCACCTTTCTCAACCTCGTAGTGTCCCCGCTCGGAGAATGACTTCCTCAAGTCTCACTACCAGCGGCCAAGGATAACAGCTAACACCGGTCCGAAATCCTTTCTAGCCTCCCTCGTTACAGCAGTCCACTTAAAGTGGCCACGCCACCCTCACTCCCGTAGTGCCCTTATAAAACCCACTCTATAAGTCTCACTACCACGTGATGCGGAAAACAAGCAATGCCTGCCTGAATCCCCCCAGGAAACTGAGTCCCCTGCCACAAGGCTAAGTCTCCTACCACAGTTAAAATAATCAGTGGACCTTCAACTCAACTAGAGCCGAAGGGTCCGGGTCAGGACGTCCCCAACTCAACTAGAGCTGGATGGTCCGGGTCAGGACGTCCCCAACTCAACTAGAGCTGGATGGTCCGAAAGCGCACAGTGAAGCTAGCTAGGCTATCAAAGTGACACAAAATTGGATCACAGGAAACTATGATTCTACACAGATCCCACAATTCCACAAACTTCTTTTTCCTTACAGCCACAGCCACGAGGCTCCTAAAAGAAGTAAACAGGCAAAGAAGACCCCCAGGAACACATCCACAGGTCAACCCCCCTTTTTCCCTACAGCCACAAACACGTGGCTCCTAAAAGGAGTAAAACAGGCAACAGGACTCCAGGCAAATCCCCCGGGTCCACCCCCCCTTTATCCCAAAAAGGGGAAAACAGACAAACACAGGACCCTCAAGCAAACTACCACTGGTCCACCCCCCTTTATCCCAAAAAGGGGAAACAAATAAACATTCAGCCCGGGCAACCAAACTAGACACACCCAGGCAACAGATAGACTAAATGCAGGTAACAAATGGGTAATAAGACTCCGGGCAAGATATTACCTGTCTTTGATGTCCTCCCGGGAAGCAGTCACAGACACGTGGACGGGTCAATCAAAGGGGCCGGAACGTACCGGTGGCTCTGCAGAAGTCTCTACCGTGTAACTGGAGGTGATCAGTCTCCCTTTCCTTCCCCCTGGATTCCTCCGTCCACCCTTGTCTTCCTTAGGACGGCTCACCGGCCAGACATAGCCCGGAGTCCCTGTTCGGGCGCCAAAGTTGTTATGGTACTTTTTCAGTAAACCAAAATGTTTAAGTGTCTATCTGTTCCTGTCCAAATTAAAGAGAATTGAATTGCGTATATACGCTGAAGTAATTCAGTCTGACACACGGAGTTCAGGTTAAAATAACTTCGAGGAAATTTATTGGCAAGTGCAGAATCAGCGGGCGCGCAGGCCCTTTTAAGAGACATTTTCGTCATCATTGATTATCAAGATATCAGTGAATAAACATCATTAATTGGATTAATTGTTAAGTGTCTGGGTTAGTGTCCACCTATCATTATAATTAATTGGATCAAAAGCTAAGTGGTTAGTTCCGTGTCCACCCACCAAGAGGTGGTACTTTTTCGGACACGGGTGGGGGACAAGGGGTCTTGAGCGTCATTTTACTCGGTCGGTGATGTCAAATCTCGTGGTTAGGTGCAAGGTCTCTTATGAATAGAACATTTCATTACTACTGTGTTCTCATGGCCTTTAAATTATATTATGTTGCGAGTTAGAGGAAATTCAACAGTTCCTGGGTTAGTCATATCCTTATGGAGAATACTGTCCTTGTCTATTGTATTAGATGTGCTGAGAAATTCTGTCATGTAATGTAGTTTTCATATGAAGAAGTCAGGTTATGAGGACAAAATGGAGGATTTGTCACAGTATCAGGTTAATACAGAGTTAGAGCAGCAATTCAATATAAATACAATAAGATTTTTTAATAATTCTACATCACAGATATCAGATCACATACCTCTCACCGTATTCTAATACACAGATATCAGGACACATACCTCTCACCTTATTCTAATACACAGATATCAGGACACATACCTCTCACGTTATTCTAATACACAGATATCAGATCACATACCTCTCACCTTATTCTAATACACAGATATCAGGACACATACCTCTCACCTTATTCTAATACACAGATATCAGGACACATACCTCTCACCTTATTCTAATACACAGATATCAGGGCACATACCTCTCACCTTATTCTAATACACAGATATCAGGACACATACCTCTCACCTTATTCTAATACACAGATATCAGGACACATACCTCTCACCTTATTCTAATACACAGATATCAGGACACATACCTCTCACCTTATTCTAATACACAGATATCAGATCACAAACCTCTCACCTTATTCTAATACACAGATATCAGGACACATACCTCTCACCTTATTCTAATACACAGATATCAGGGCACATACCTCTCACCGTATTCTAATACACAGATATCAGGACACATACCTCTTATCTTATTATAATACACAGATATCAGATCACAAACCTCTCACCTTATTCTAATACACAGATATCAGGACACATACCTCTCACCTTATTCTAATACACAGATATCAGGGCACATACCTCTCTCCTTATTCTAATACACAGATATCAGGGCACATACCTCTCACCGTATTCTAATACACAGATATCAGGACACATACCTCTTATCTTATTCTAATACACAGATATCAGATCACATACCTCTCACCTTATTCTAATACACAGATATCAGATCACATACCTCTCACCTTATTCTAATACACAGATATCAGGACACATACCTCTCACGTTATTCTAATACACAGATATCAGATCACATACCTCTCACCTTATTCTAATACACAGATATCAGGACACATACCTCTCACCTTATTCTAATACACAGATATCAGGGCACATACCTCTCACCTTATTCTAATACATAGATATCAGATCACATACCTCTCACCTTATTCTAATACACAGATATCAGGGCACATACCTCTCACGTTATTCTAATACACAGATATCAGGGCACATACCTCTCACCTTATTCTAATACACAGATATCAGGACACATACCTCTCACGTTATTCTAATACACAGATATCAGGACACATACCTCTCACCTTATTCTAATACACAGATATCAGATCACATACCTCTCACCTTATTCTAATACACAGATATCAGGACACATACCTCTCACGTTATTCTAATACACAGATATCAGATCACATACCTCTCACCTTATTCTAATACACAGATATCAGGACACATACCTCTCACCTTATTCTAATACACAGATATCAGATCACATACCTCTCACCTTATTCTAATACACAGATATCAGGACACATACCTCTCACCTTATTCTAATACACAGATATCAGGACACATACCTCTCACCTTATTCTAATACACAGATATCAGATCACATACCTCTCACCTTATTCTAATACACAGATATCAGGACACATACCTCTCACCTTATTCTAATACACAGATATCAGGACACATACCTCTCACCTTATTCTAATACACAGATATCAGGACACATACCTCTCACCTTATTCTAATACACAGATATCAGATCACATACCTCTCACGTTATTCTAATACACAGATATCAGGGCACATACCTCTCACCTTATTCTAATACACAGATATCAGATCACATACCTCTCACGTTATTCTAATACACAGATATCAGATCACATACCTCTCACCTTATTCTAATACACAGATATCAGGACACATACCTCTCACCTTATTCTAATACACAGATATCAGATCACAAACCTCTCACCTTATTCTAATACACAGATATCAGGACACATACCTCTCACGTTATTCTAATACACAGATATCTGGACACATACCTCTCACCGCATTCTAATACACAGATATCAGATCACATACCTCTCACCTTATTCTAATACACAGATATCAGGGCACATACCTCTCACGTTATTCTAATACACAGATATCAGGGCACATACCTCTCACCTTATTCTAATACATAGATATCAGATCACATACCTCTCACGTTATTCTAATACACAGATATCAGGACACATACCTCTCACCTTATTCTAATACACATATATCAGGACACATACCTCTCACCTTATTCTAATACACAGATATCAAATCACATACCTCTCACGTTATTCTAATACACAGATATCAGATCACATACCTCTCACCTTATTCTAATACACAGATATCAGGACACATACCTCTCACCTTATTCTAATACACAGATATCAGGACACATACCTCTCACATTATTCTAATACACAGATATCAGATCACAAACCTCTCACCTTATTCTAATACACAGATATCAGGACACATACCTCTCACCTTATTCTAATACACAGATATCAGGACACATACCTCTCACCTTATTCTAATACACAGATATCAGATCACATACCTCTCACGTTATTCTAATACACAGATATCAGATCACATACCTCTCACCTTATTCTAATACACAGATATCAGGACACATACCTCTCACCTTATTCTAATACACAGATATCAGGACACATACCTCTCACATTATTCTAATACACAGATATCAGATCACAAACCTCTCACCTTATTCTAATACACAGATATCAGGACACATACCTCTCACCTTATTCTAATACACAGATATCTGGACACATACCTCTCACCTTATTCTAATACACAGATATCAGGACATATACCTCTCACATTATTCTAATACACAGATATCAGGACACATACCTCTCACATTATTCTAATACACAGATATCAGATCACAAACCTCTCACCTTATTCTAATACACAGATATCAGGACACATACCTCTCACCTTATTCTAATACACAGATATCTGGACACATACCTCTCACCTTATTCTAATACACAGATATCAGGACATATACCTCTCACATTATTCTAATACACAGATATCAGGACACATACCTCTCACCTTATTCTAATGCACAGATATCTGGACACATACCTCTCACCTTATTCTAATACACAGATATCAGGACACATACCTCTCACCTTATTCTAATACACAGATATCAGGACACATACCTCTCACATTATTCTGATACACAGATATCAGGACACATACCTCTCACGTTATTCTAATACACAGATATCAGATCACATACCTCTCACGTTATTCTAATACACAGATATCAGGACACATACCTCTCACCTTATTCTAATACACAGATATCATGGCACATACCTCTCACCTTATTCTAATACACAGATATCAGGACACATACCTCTCACATTATTCTAATACACAGATATCAGATCACAAACCTCTCACCTTATTCTAATACACAGATATCAGGACACATACCTCTCACCTTATTCTAATACACAGATATCTGGACACATACCTCTCACCTTATTCTAATACACAGATATCAGGACATATACCTCTCACATTATTCTAATACACAGATATCAGGACACAAACCTCTCACCTTATTCTAATACACAGATATCAGGACACATACCTCTCACATTATTCTAATACACAGATATCAGGACACATACCTCTCACCTTATTCTAATACACAGATATCAGGACACATACCTCTCACCTTATTCTAATCCACAGATATCATGGCACATACCTCTCACATTATTCTAATACACAGATATCAGATCACAAACCTCTCACCTTATTCTAATACACAGATATCAGGACACATACCTCTCACGTTATTCTAATACACAGATATCAGGGCACATACCTCTCTCCTTATTCTAATACACAGATATCAGATCACATACCTCTCACCTTATTCTAATACACAGATATCAGGGCACATACCTCTCACGTTATTCTAATACACAGATATCAGGACACATACCTCTCTCCTTATTCTAATACACAGATATCAGATCACATACCTCTCACCTTATTCTAATACACAGATATCAGGACACATACCTCTCACCTTATTCTAATACACAGATATCTGGACACATACCTCTCACCTTATTCTAATACACAGATATCAGAACACATACCTCTCACCTTATTCTAATACACAGATATCAGGGCACATACCTCTCACGTTACTCTAATACACAGATATCAGGGCACATACCTCTCACCTTATTCTAATACACAGATATCAGATCACATACCTCTCACATTATTCTAATACACAGATATCAGGACACATACCTCTCACCTTATTCTAATACACAGATATCAGGGCACATACCTCTCACCTTATTCTAATACACAGATATCAGGGCACATACCTCTCACCTTATGCTAATACACAGATATCAGGACACATACCTCTCACGTTATTCTAATACACAGATATCAGGGCACATACCTCTCACCTTATTCTAATACACAGATATCAGGGCACATACCTCTCACCTTATTCTAATACACAGATATCAGGGCACATACCTCTCACGTAATTCTAATACACAGATATCAGGGCACATACCTCTCTTGTTATTCTAATACACAGATATCAGGGCACATACCTCTCACCTTATTCTAATACACAGATATCAGGACACATACCTCTCACCTTATTCTAATACACAGATATCAGGACACATACCTCTCACCTTATTCTAATACACAGATAGCAAGACACATACCTCTCACCTTATTCTAATACACAGATATCAGGGCACATACCTCTCACCTTATTCTAATACACAGATATCAGGGCACATACCTCTCACCTTATTCTAATACACAGATATCAGGACACATACCTCTCACCTTATTCTAATACACAGATAGCAAGACACATACCTCTCACCTTATTCTAATACACAGATATCAGGACACATACCTCTCACCGTATTCTAATACACAGATATCAGGACACATACCTCTCACGTTATTCTAATACACAGATATCAGGACACATACCTCTCACCTTATTCTAATACACAGATATCAGGACACATACCTCTCACCTTATTCTAATACACAGATATCAGGGCACATACCTCTCACGTAATTCTAATACACAGATATCAGGGCAAATACCTCTCACCGTATTCTAATACACAGATATCAGGACACATACCTCTCACCTTATTCTAATACACAGATATCAGGACACATACCTCTCACCTTATTCTAATACACAGATATCAGGGCACATACCTCTCACCTTATTCTAATACACAGATATCAGATCACATACCTCTCACCTTATTCTAATACACAGATATCAGGACATATACCTCTCACCTTATTCTAATACACAGATATCAGGACACATACCTCTCACCTTATTCTAATACACAGATATCAGATCACATCCCTCTCACATTATTCTAATACACAGATATCAGGACACATACCTCTCACCTTATTCTAATACACAGATATCAGATCACATACCTCTCACCTTATTCTAATACACAGATATCAGATCACATACCTCTCACCTTATTCTAATACACAGATATCAGGACACATACCTCTCACCTTATTCTAATACACAGATATCAGGACACATACCTCTCACCTTATTCTAATACACAGATATCAGGACACATACCTCTCACATTATTCTAATACACAGATATCAGGACACATACCTCTCACGTTATTCTAATACACAGATATCAGATCACATACCTCTCACGTTATTCTAATACACAGATATCAGATCACAAACCTCTCACCTTATTCTAATACACAGATATCAGGACACATACCTCTCACCTTATTCTAATACACAGATATCAGGACACATACCTCTCACCTCATTCTAATACACAGATATCAGGACACATACCTCTCACCTTATTCTAATACACAGATATCAGATCACATACCTCTCACATTATTCTAATACACAGATATCAGGACACATACCTCTCACGTTATTCTAATACACAGATATCAGATCACATACCTCTCACCTTATTCTAATACACAGATATCAGGACACATACCTCTCACCTTATTCTAATACACAGATATCAGGACATATACCTCTCACATTATTCTAATACACAGATATCAGGACACATACCTCTCACCTTATTCTAATACACAGATATCAGGACACATACCTCTCACATTATTCTAATACACAGATATCAGGACACATACCTCTCACGTTATTCTAATACACAGATATCAGGACACATACCTATCACCTTATTCTAATACACAGATATCAGGACACATACCTCTCACCTTATTCTAATACACAGATATCAGGACACATACCTCTCACCTTATTCTAATACACAGATATCAGGACACATACCTCTCACCTTATTCTAATACACAGATATCAGATCACATACCTCTCACCTTATTCTAATACACAGATATCAGGACACATACCTCTCACCTTATTCTAATACACAGATATCAGGACACATACCTCTCACCTTATTCTAATACACAGATATCAGGACACATACCTCTCACCTTATTCTAATACACAGATATCAGGACACATACCTCTCACATTATTCTGATACACAGATATCAGGACACATACCTCTCACGTTATTCTAATACACAGATATCAGATCACATACCTCTCACGTTATTCTAATACACAGATATCAGATCACATACCTCTCACCTTATTCTAATACACAGATATCAGGACACATACCTCTCACCTTATTCTAATACACAGATATCAGGACACATACCTCTCACATTATTCTAATACACAGATATCAGGACACATACCTCTCACGTTATTCTAATACACAGATATCAGATCACATACCTCTCACGTTATTCTAATACACAGATATCAGATCACATACCTCTCACCTTATTCTAATACACAGATATCAGGACACATACCTCTCACCTTATTCTAATACACAGATAACAGGACACATACCTCTCACCATATTCTAATACACAGATATCAGGACACATACCTCTCACCTTATTCTAATACACAGATATCAGGACACATACCTCTCACCTTATTCTAATACACAGATATCAGGACACATACCTCTCACCTTATTCTAATACACAGATATCAGGGCACATACCTCTCACATTATTCTAATACACAGATATCAGGACACATACCTCTCACGTTATTCTAATACACAGATATCAGGACACATACCTCTCACCTTATTCTAATACATAGATATCAGATCACATACCTCTCACCTTATTCTAATACACAGATATCAGGACACATACCTCTCACCTTATTCTAATACACAGATATCAGGACACATACCTCTCACCTTATTCTAATACACAGATATCAGGACACATACCTCTCACCTTATTCTAATACACAGATATCAGGACACATACCTCTCACCGTATTCTAATACACAGATATCAGGACACATACCTCTCACCGTATTCTAATACACAGATATCAGGACACATACCTCTCACCTTATTCTAATACACAGATATCAGGGCACATACCTCTCACCGTATTCTAATACACAGATATCAGGGCACATACCTCTCACGTTATTCTAATACACAGATATCAGGACACATACCTCTCACCGTATTCTAATACACAGATATCAGGACACATACCTCTCACCTTATTCTAATACACAGATATCAGGGCACATACCTCTCACCTTATTCTAATACACAGATATCAGATCACATACCTCTCACCGTATTCTAATACACAGATATCAGGACACATACCTCTCACCGCATTCTAATACACAGATATCAGGGCACATACCTCTCACCTTATTCTAATACACAGATATCAGATCACATACCTCTCACCGTATTCTAATACACAGATGTCAGGGCACATACCTCTCACCGTATTCTGATACACAGATATCAGATCACATACCTCTCACATTATTCTAATACACAGATATCAGGACACATACCTCTCACCTTATTCTAATACACAGATATCAGGACACATACCTCCCACAGTTGTATAGTGTCTGATGATTGGATTAGGAAACCCATTGTTGCTATGGTAACTATTTATTGAAGGCAGCTGCCTGGGACCTGATGAATATAATGTGCCTGTTCAAAAAACTGGTACCCATTTTTGGGTCATGAACCAAGAGTTTACACCCACTTCCTTAGAGTATAACTTTATTATGTTTATGTTGATCTTTATATTATTATTATTATTTAATTTTGTTGTCATTGAGAGTGTGTTTCAATTTGTCTTCCCAGTGTGTACCCGTTAACCTAACATGATACAGCCACGTGCTATCAGTCATACATGAAGAAAACACAAGGATGAATGAGAAAGGAAGTAATGCAGGAACAATGGTATAGAACATGTCGAAAAACAAAAGGAGTCAATGTGAATTAAATCTAGGCAAGCTGGAAAGTGATGTCCTCAACCTCTGGCACTCCAGCTACTGTAGACTACATCTCCCATAATGCATCAGCTATGATGCTGATACAGCTATGATGCTGGCAAAGCATCAGGGAAGATATAGTCCACAACATCTGGAGTGTTAAAGGTTGCCTACCCCGATGTAGAGAATACAATACAAAATGGATACCTTTATTATTGGCTAATCGAAAGGCATATTTGGCAAACTTTCAGGATCCATCAGGCTTGTTTGTTGGGTGAAGGTGAAGCTCAGACATATTTTATTTTCATGTCCTTACGTTAATAACCGGGCACCAACACATTATTCAGAGGATGTAGAGGAAAAGCACAGATAGACAGAGTTATTGAAGAGATGGATCTTTATGAGGAAGGCATGTGTAAAGGTCAAAGGGTTAATCGATGCAGGTGGATATATAATGATGGAGATAGAGGGAGGGAAAGGTTAGAGGTGAGAGGAATCAAGGCAGGAGAGAGGAGGATTTGCTGGAGAGCAGAAGAAATTATGAGAAAGAGGACAGATACAGCCCAAGCGATATGATGGAAGAGATAAAAGAGACAATTCCGGAAATTGAGCTGTAAGAGAATGTTATAGTGATACATTAAATACATATTGTATCAGGCTATTTACCATATCAAGCTATATAGAAGAAAACGCAGCTTTCATTTTGACGTTTGTGACGTTTTCTTATGTATAAAACTGTCACTCTGCCCTTTAACCCTTTCACTACCAAGGGATTCACAAATCAACAAACACTGCCATAATCCGAGTAAACTGGGTGTCCTGGAAAGTAATGTTTACACATATTATTATTTCAGTATGCACAAACAGCACAATAATTACTCTCTCACATATACATTATTCCATATGCACTCAGTCATCTGTGTATATACATATATCTATTTATTGCTCCTTGTATACTGCATATGTAACCACATTACTATAACATTGCCCATATCATATCACCCTCACATTTTCAGTCATGTTTCCTCTTTTCCTCTTTGGGGACCCCCCTCTCCCCCCCCCCCCTCCCCATGCACACATATATACACCATCTGATACATGCACACGCATATATACCATCTGATACATTTACACACATATATACACTCTGATACATGCACACATATATACACTCTGATACATGCACACGTATATACACCATCTGATACATGCACACATATATACACCATCTGATACATGCACACATATATACACCATCTGATACATGCACACATATATACACTCTGATACATGCACACATATATACACTCTGATACATTTACACACATATATACACCATCTGATACATTTACACACATATATACACTCTGATACATGCACACATATATACACTCTGATACATGCACACGTATATACACCATCTGATACATGCACACATATATACACTCTGATACATGCACACGTATATACACCATCTGATACATGCACACATATATACACCATCTGATACATGCACACATATATACACCATCTGATACATTTACACACATATATACACTCTGATACATGCACACATATATACACATCTGATACATTTACACACATATATACACTCTGATACATGCACACATATATACACACCATCTGATACATTTACACACATATATACACTCTGATACATGCACACATATATACACATCTGATACATTTACACACATATATACACTCTGATACATGCACACATATATACACCATCTGATAAATGCACACATATATACATCATCTGATACATTTACACACATATATACACTCTGATACATGCACACATATATACACCATCTGATACATGCACACATCTATACACTCTGATACATGCACACGTATATACACCATCTGATACATGCACACATATATACACCATCTGATACATTTACACACATATATACACTCTGATACATGCACACGTATATACACCATCTGATAAATGCACACATATATACATCATCTGATACATTTACACACATATATACACTCTGATACATGCACACATATATACACCATCTGATACATGCACACATCTATACACTCTGATACATGCACACGTATATACACCATCTGATACATGCACACATATATACACCATCTGATACATTTACACACATATATACACTCTGATACATTTACACACATATATACACTCTGATACATGCACACATATATACACTCTGATACATGCACGCGTATATACACCATCTGATACATGCACACATATATACACCATCTGATACATTTACACACATATATACACTCTGATACATGCACACATATATACACCATCTGATACATGCACACATATATACACCATCTGATACATTTACACACATATATACACTCTGATACATGCACACATATATACACCATCTGATACATTTACACACATATATACACTCTGATACATGCACACGTATATACACCATCTGATACATTTACACACATATATACACTCTGATACATGCACACAAATATACACTCTGATACATGCACACATATATACACTCTGATACATGCACACATCTATACACTCTGATACATGCACACATCTATACACTCTGATACATGCACACGTCTATACACCATCTGATACATGCACACATATATACACCATCTGATACATTTACACACATATATACACCATCTGATACATTTACACACATATATACACCATCTGATACATGCACACATATATACACTCTGATACATGCACAGGTATATACACCATCTGATACATGCACACATATATACACTCTGATACATTTACACACATATATACACTCTGATACATGCACACGTATATACACCATCTGATACATTTACACACATATATACACCATCTGATACATGCACACAAATATACACCATCTGATACATGCACACATATTTAGACCATCTGATACATTTACACACATATATAAACCATCTGATACATTTACACACACATATATACACCCTCTGATACATGCACACAAATATAAACCATCTGATACATTTGCACACATATATACACTCTGATACATGCACACATATACCTCTGTCCGTACTCCCACATCTGATGCTCGCCTCCAAGACTTCTCCAGGGCTGCACCTTTTTCTGTGGAGCTCTCTTCCCTTCTTCGTAAGACTTTCACCCAGTCTCCACTTCTTCAAAAAATCTTTGAAAACACACCTCTTCAGGAAAGCATATAATTTAAACTGTTAGTGGGTTTTCATCGCCCCCACCCCCATGACTCCTCTCCTGCAGGGCCGCCATCAGGGTGTGACAACCATGACGGTTGTCACGGGCCCGGCGGTCCTGGGGGGCCCGGGCTGCTCTGGCAGTCCTGGGCCCCACTTTCCCTCTCTGCACACATAGATAGCGAATATCACTATCTATGTTTGCAGCCGCGGGCCCCCCGGCTCCCTGTTACCGCAGAGGGGGCCCAGGCAGCACACTGCTTCTACTCTTCTCCTCTCTGCTAATAACTCTCACGAGACCCGGTTGCCATGGCAATGCTCCGCGGGTCTCG
This sequence comes from Pelobates fuscus, assembly GCF_036172605.1. NCBI lineage: Eukaryota > Metazoa > Chordata > Amphibia > Anura > Pelobatidae > Pelobates > Pelobates fuscus. Next base: position 390,477,554 of record NC_086319.1, on the reverse strand, counting down.
CGAGAGTTATTGGAGGAGAGAAGAGAAGAAGCTGTGTGCTGCTTGGGCCCCCTCTGCGGTAACAGGGAGCCGGGGGGGCCCCCACCGGACCACCAGGTATGGAATCCCCCCCCTCCCTGGACAAAGGTAAGCAGGGAGGGGGGAGAAACAATTTAATGTAATTTTTTTTTAAACAATTATATGAAAATGCCTCTTCCTCCCCTCCCCCTCCCCCTCCCACCCAGATTGCACATTTACACACACACACACACTACATACACTGACACAACACACACACACTACATACACTAACACTACATACACTAACACAACACACAGACTACATACACTAACACAACACACACACACACACTACATACACTGACACAACACACACACACACTACATACACACACACACACACACTACATACACTAACACAACACACACACTACATACACTGGCACAACACACACACACACTACATACACTAACACAACACACACACTACATACACTGACACAACACACAATCTGCATACACCAACACAACACACACTGCATACACCAACACAACACACACTGCATACACTAACACAGCACACACTCTACATACACTAACACAACACACACTCTGCATACACTGACACAACACACACTACATACACTGACACAACACACACACACACTACATACACTAACACAACACACACTACATACACTAACACAACACACACACACTACATACACTGACACAACACACAATATGCATACACCAACACAACACACACTGCATACACCAACACAACACACACTGCATACACTAACACAACACACACTCTGCATACACTAACACAACATACACTCTGCATACACTGACACAACACACACGGCATACACTGACACAACACACACAGCATACACTAACACAACACACACTCTGCATACACTGACAACACACACACACTGCATACACTAACACAACACACACTGCATACACTAACACAACACACACTCTGCATACACCAACACAACACACTCTGCATACACCAACACAGCACATTCTGCATACACCAATACAACACACACTGCATACACTAACACAACACACACTGCATAAACTAACACAACACACACTCTGCATACACTGACACAACACACACTGCATACACTAACACAAAACATACTCTGCATACACTGCCACAACACACACTGCATACACTAACACAACACACATACACTCTGCATACACTAACACAACACACACACTGCATAAACTAACACAACACACACTGCATACAATAACACAACCCACACTCTGCATACACTGACACAACACACACTGCATACACTAATACAACACACACTGCATACACTAATACAACACACACACTGCATACACTAACACACACACTGCATACACTAATACAACACACACACTGCATACACTGACACAACACACACTCTGCATACACTGACACAACACATACTGCATACACTAACACAACACACACACTGCATACACTAACACAACACACATACTGCATACACTAACACAACATACACACTGCATACACTAATACAACACACACTGCATACACTAACACACACACTGCATACACTAATACACTAAAACAATACACACACCGCATTCACTAATACAACATGCACTCTGCATACACTACACACTAACACACTCAGTGCATCCACTATACTGACACACACTCTGCATTCGCTACACATTAACACACTCTGCATTCACTACACTAACACACAATCTGCATCCGCTACACACTAACACACTCTCTGCATTCACTACACTAACACACTCTCTGCATTCACTACACATTAACACACACTCTGCATTCACTACAAATTTACACACACACTACATTCATTACACTGACACACTCTGCATTCACTACACCCTAACACACACTCTGCATTTATTACACACTACCACACACTCTGCATTCACTTAACTATGCACACACTCTGGATTCACTATACTGACACACACTCTGCATTCACTACACTAACATACACTCTGCATCAACTGTACACACAGCATCCACTACACAAACATCCTGTATTCACAGTACACACACTACATCCACCACAAATTGAAACACTCTGCATTCACTATACACAGACACTGCGGCTAATACACACACTACATCCACTACAGACACTGCATCCACTAAACACATTTCATCTAGTACATACAAGCACTACATCCACTACACAAACACACACTACATCACTGTACACACACTACATCCACTACTCAAACACTCTCTGCATTCAATACACATTAACACTCTGCATTCACTACACTAACACACACTCTGCATCCGCTACACACTAACACACCCTCGGCATTCACTACACATTAACACACTGCATTCACTACACTAACACACACTCTGCATCCACTACACTAACACACACTCTGCATCCGCTACACACTAACACACTCTCTGCATTCACTACACATTAACACACACTCTGCATTCACTACACATTTACACACACTCAGCATTCACTGCACTAACACATACACTACATTCATTACACTAACACTCTGCATTCACTACACACTAACACACACGTTGCATTCATTACACACTAACACACACTCTGCATTCACTAAACTATGCACACACTCTGAATTCACTATACTGACACACACTCTGCATTAACTGTACACACAGCATCCACTACACAAACATCCTGTATTCACAGTACACACACTACATCCACCAAAAATTGAAACACTCTGCATTCACTATACACAGACACTGTGTCTAATACACACACTACATCCACTACAGACACTGCATCCACTAAACACATTTCATCTAGTACATACAAACACTACATCCACTACACAAACACACACTACATCACTGTACACACACTACATCCACTACTCAAACACACTCTGCGTTCACTATACACACTGCATCCGCTACACAAACACACACTCTGCATTCACTGCACAAACAGTATCTAATACACACAAACACTACATCCATTACACACATTCTAATTCACTTCCACTATACACACCACATTCAGTCCTGGATCATTGTCAGCGGACTAGGTAGGGCGTGGGACCCAGACCTTGTGCTTTGTCAGGGGCCCCAAAATTTCTGATGGCAGCCCTGCTTTCCTGCAACTGTCAAACATAACCTACTAAGCCCTCAGTGAATACTTTTCTAGCAACCTATTTCATTACCCCTACTTATACCCTTTGTGTCACTATACCCCACTCCATCTAGCATGTAAGCTCATTGAGCAGGGCCCTCAACCCCTCTGTTCCTGTGTGTCCATTTGTCTGGTTACAATTAGGTGTCTGTTAGTCCACCGATTGTACAGCGCTACGGATTTTGCTGGTGCTATATATATTTAATAAAATAAAATAATAATAATATACACTCTGATACATGTACACTCATATACATTAGTGCACAGAGCCACATTATGACTCACAGATACACACAGTTTGACAGACACACACACAATCAATGTGAGTCTGGAAGTGTTTATTATTACCTGTGTATGCATGTCTGTCACTGTGTAACTGTGAGTGTGTATCTGGCAGTGAGTATCCTTGTGCATCTTTGAGTATATATCTGTGTATGTGTGTATGTATCCATGACAATGTCTGGAATGTTTATCTGTGTATCTGTGTGAGCATGTGTATCTCTGTGTCTGGGTCCATAACAATGTGTTATGTGATTTGATGGGCTGCTTGTTGTGTTGCATAGTTACATAGCTGAAAAGAGACTTGCGTCCATCAAGTTCAGCCTTCCTCACATATGCTTTTGCTGTTGATCCAAAAGAAGGCAAAAAACCCAGTCTGAAGCGCTTCCAATTTTGCAACAAACTAGGAAAAAATTCCTTCTTGACCCCAAAAGGCAGTCAGATGTCTCCTTGGTTCAAGCAGCTATTACCCCACTAATTAGAAATTGTATCCCTGTATGTTATGTTTTTGCAAGTATTTATCCAATTGCAATTTAAACATCTGTATAGACTCTGACAAAACCACCTCTTCCGGCAATGAATTCCATATCCTTATTGCTCTTACTGTAAAAAAACCTTTTCTTTGCCTTAGATGAAATCTCCTTTCTTCAAGCCTAAATGTGTGACCTCGTGTCCTATGTATAGCCCTGTTTATGAATAGATTTACAGATAATGGTTTGTACTGTCCCCGAATATATTTGTATAATGTTATCATATCCCCTCTGAGGCGCCGTTTTTCCAAACTGAAGAGATTTAAATTTTTTAACCTTTCTTCAAAACTAAAATGCTCCATTCCTTTTATCAATTCTGTAGCTCGTCTCTGCACTTTTTCTAGTGCCATGATATCTTTCTTTAGAACAGGTGCCCAAAATTGCACAGCATATTCAAGGTGCGGTCTTACCAGCGATTTATAAAGAGGCAAAATTATATTTTCATCTCGAGAATTTATGCCCCTATTTATACATGACAAAACCTTACTGGCCTTAGCAACTGCAGATTGACATTGCATATTGCTGCCTAATTTGTTGTCTATAACAATTCCCAAATCCTTCTCGTGTGTGGTTATCCCTAGTTCACTACCATTTAGGGTGTATCACAGAAAAATTGCCTGACAGTGGCAGAAAAATGTATTGTAGTTTGTGAACCAGAAAAAGAATGGAAATGGACCGTGAGAATGAAAAGAAAGAGGAGGTGTAGTTAGAAATATTGTATCACAAATAGGGGAAAGCAATGTCACAAACAGGGGAAACAATGACTCGAGCAGGACAGGCACCAGAAGAAAACACAACACTTTTCATTCGTATCCCTGACAGTCACACATAGCTACAGCACGGAGACTAGTGACAATTCACATACAAGAACACAGACTGACAATGCAGCTATCAAAGTAAGGCCTACCCACAATAATAGATATAGAGGAAGAATAGGCTACACGAGGCAGTATTATTGCAGTTAAAATCGCAATGTACACGGGCATTTTGTGCTTAGTGCTTTTTGTGATAATTTTATAATACGTCAAAAAATTCACATTTTATAGATAGAAATCAGTAATGCATCAAAAAATACACATTTAGCGCAAGAGGATAGTGTCTGTGGACAGGGGCTATAGTGTGTGAGTGGAGGTAAAGCGAGATTGTAGTATCAGTGGGGGAGCATGGGGTATAGTGTGTGGGGGAAAATTGGGGCTATGATGTGGAAATATAGGAGCTGTAGTTTGTAGTGGAAAAGGGACTTAGTGTGTGTGGGGGGTAGGGGATGTAGAGTGTGGGTGTTTATGGGGGGGATAGGGGATGTAGAATGTGGGTGTTTATGGGGGAGATAGGGGCTGTAGAAGGTGGGTGTTTATGGGGGGATAAGGGCTATAGAATGTGGGTGTTTATGAGGAGATAGGGGCTGTAGAAGGTGGGTGTTTATGGGAGGGTAGGGGCTGTAGAATGTGGGTGTTTATGGGGGATAGGGGCTGTAGAATGTGGGTGTTTATGGGAGGATAGGGGCTGTAGAATGTGGGTGTTTATGGGGGGATAGGGGCTGTAGAATGTGGGTGTTTATGGGGGATAGAGGCTGTAGAATGTGGGTGTTTATGGGGGGATAGGGGCTGTAGAATGTGGGTGTTTATGGGGGATAGGGGCTGTAGAATGTGGGTGTTTATGGGAGGATAGGGGCTGTAGAGTGTGAGTGTTCATGAGGGGATAGGGGCTGTAGAATGTGGGTGTTTATGGGAGGATAGGGGCTGTAGAGTGTGAGTGTTCATGGGGGGATAGGGGCTGTAGAATGTGGGTGTTTATGGGAGGATAGGGACTGTAGAATGTGGGTGTTTATAGGGGGATAGGGGCTGTAGAATGTGGGTGTTTATGGGGAGATAGGGGCTGTAGAATGTGAATGTTTATGGGGGGATAGGGGCTGTAGAATGTGAGTGTTTATGGAAGGATAGGGGCTGTAGAGTGTGAGTGTTCATGGGGGGATAGGGGCTGTAGAATGTGGGTGTTTATGGGGGATAGGGGCTGTAGAATGTGGGTGTTTATGGGGGGATAGGGGCTGTAGAATGTGGGTGTTTATGGGAGGATAGGGGCTGTAGAATGTGGGTGTTTATGGGAGGATAGAGGTTGTAGAATGTGGGTGTTTATGGGAGGATAGGGGCTGTAGAATGTGGGTGTTTATGGGGGATAGGGGCTGTAGAATGTGAGTGTTTATGGGGGATAGTTGCTGTAGAACGTGAGTTTTTGTGGGCGTATAGGGGCTGTAGAATGTGGGTGTGTATGTGAGGATAGGGGCTGTAGAATGTGGGTGTTTATAGGGGGATAGGGGCTGTAGAATGTGGGTGTTTATGGGGAGATAGGGGCTGTAGAATGTGAATGTTTATGGGGGGATAGGGGCTGTAGAATGTGAGTGTTTATGGAAGGATAGGGGCTGTAGAGTGTGAGTGTTCATGGGGTGATAGGGGCCGTAGAATGTGGGTGTTTATGGGGGATAGGGGCTGTAGAATGTGGGTGTTTATGGGGGATAGGGGCTGTAGAATGTGGGTGTTTATGGGAGGATAGGGGCTGTAGAATGTGGGTGTTTATGGGGGGATAGGGGCTGTAGAATGTGGGTGTTTATGGGGATAGGGGCTGTAGAATGTGAGTGTTTATGGAGAGATAGGGGCTGTAGAATGTGAGTGTTTATGGGAGGATAGGGGCTGTAGAATGTGAGTGTTCATGGGGGATAGGGGCTGTAGAATGTGGGTGTTTATGGGGGGATAAGGGCTGTAGAATGTGGGTGTTTATGGGAGGATAGGGGCTGTAGAATGTGGGTGTTTATGGGGGGATAGGGGCTGTAGAAGGTGGGTGTTTATGGGGGGATAGGGGCTGTAGAATGTGAGTGTTTATGGGGAGATAGGGGCTGTAGAATGTGGGTGTTTATGGGGGATAGGGGGGGATAGGGGCTGTAGAATGTGGGTGTTTATGGGAGGATAGGGGTTGTAGAATGTGGGTGTTTATGGGGGATAGGGGCTGTAGAATGTGAGTGTTTATGGGGGAATAGGGGCTGTAGAGTGTGGGTGTTTATGGGGGATAGGGGCTGTAGAATGTCGGTGTTTATGGGGGGATAGGGGATGTGGAATGTGAGTGTTTATGGGGGGATAGGGGCTGTAGAGTGTGAGTGTTTATGGCGAGATAGGGGCTGTAGAATGTGGGTGTTTATGGGAGGATAGGGGCTGTAGAATGTGGGTGTTTATGGGGGGATAGGGGCTGTAGAATGTGAGTGTTTATGGGGGATAGTTGCTGTAGAATGTGAGTTTTTGTGGGCGTATAGGGGCTGTAGAACGTTAGTGTTTATGGGAGGATAGGGGCTGTAGTTTGAGGGGAAGATTGGAACTGAATTAGTGTAAAAGACTTAGGTATTAAAAAAATAATTAGAAAATATATTGACTCCCCCCAACAAACACCAGAAACACTCCGGCTTTCACCCCAGGGATGGGTGAAAGTCATTCTTTGTGGTCCTGTGGGCTGAGCACCTGGTCTATTCCCTCAGCTGGGCTGCAGACCAGGTATATAGCACCCTCCTGCAAACACTGCAAACATTGTGCACTTACTGGAAGTGCAGCCTGCATGCTCACTGGTGCCCCAGCATTATAGTGGAGCAGTGCTTGGTTAGCATCAGCCCTGCATGGTTTGGCTAGCGGGACTCTGTAATCTCCATTGTTGTTTCCATCCTAGGATTTGCTGTATTTTGATACAAAGACACATATTGTTATAGAGACCATTACTGGTACATGATACAAGGGAACTAACACAGCCATACAGTGATACACAGACAGACAATGATACAATAATATAGTGATACAGAGACCCTGACACATAAATACTGTAAGATAGTGACACAGTGTCGTGAATGCAAAATGACACAGAGACAGTGAAACTGATACATACTGGTACAGAAACACTGACACAGGCACACAGTGACACAAGGACAGTAACATAGTTACTGTGATACAGAAAAAGTGACACGGGCAGAAGCGTTAGAGTCACGTATGAGGGTGATTGAAAATAAAGGGCAAGATTGAAACAGTGTGAGGGAAAAGAGGGAGTGGAAATAGTGTGAGGGAAAAGAGGGAGTGGAAATAGTGTGAGTGGAAATAGTGTGAGGAAAAACAGAGCGTGGAAATAGTGTGAGAGAAAAGAGAAAGTGGAAATAGTGTGAGGGAAGAAGGAATGGTGTGAGGGAAGAAGGAGTGGAGTGAAGGAAATGAGACTGCATTTAATGTGCAATAAGAAAGAGTGGGAATGATGTGTTGGAAGAGAGACTGGACATAGTGTATGGACAAAGAGAGTGCAACTAAGTAGAAAAAGGAAAAAGAAAGTGGACATAGTGTGAGGGAAGAGAAACGGGAACTAATGTGCAATAATAGAGTGTGGAAATGATGTGATGGAAAAAAGAGTGGAGATTGTGAGAGGGAAGAACGTGTGGACATAACGGCCTCAATTTAATATTGTTGGATAAGCTTTTCAACTGATTAAAGGAACACTATTCATGTTTCACTAACACCATTCACTATTCACTAACATGTAATTCTGACATTACAGTTCTACAATAACAGCTTAGGTGTCTGGCCTAAGAGTTAAAGGTGAGTTTGCTTACCTTTTTACAGTGCCGTGTGGGTCTACCCACGCTCCGCCCCCTTGGCAGAGATCATCAAACTTGATGATTTCAACCAATCCAAACCTTTCCCATAGGAAAGCATTGGGAGGCTGTCGTGACAATCATCTCTATGAGGAAAGTTCAGTGTCTCCATGCAGAGGGTGGAGACACTGCATATCAGTCACACTGTGCAGCGCTGATACAGGAAACACCTCTAGTGGCCGTCTGAGTGACTGCCTCTAAAGGGGTTCCAGGGTATTAATGTAAACACTGCCTTTTCTCTAAAAAGCCTGCAGGGACTGACTATACTCACCAGAACAACTGCATATAGTGTCCCTTTAAATATTTTTGGATGCAATTTTAAAGTAATTTTTTTAAATAGTAATATATATATATATATAGAGAGAGAGAGAATAATGATTCAGAGCACTCCAAAGGGCTTGATGAAAAAAGTTTTATCTGTGTGAAAAGATCGACGTTTCGACCCGCAGGTCTTTATCAAGATATCTTGATAAAGACCTGCGGGTCGAAACGTCGATCTTTTCACACAGATAAAACTTTTTTCATCAAGCCCTTTGGAGTGCTCTGAATCATTATTCTCTGTATATCTACGCTCTGCAGCACCAAGGCATTTTTTGAAGAGATAATCATTTAAGGTAGAGTGCCAGATTCCGAATTTGTTTATATGTATTAAGGCCGTTTGGCCTGTATTTGTGGGAGGGGCTTAAATTAATTCACTCCCCTATATAAGGGACACCCCTTACCTGACTCATATCACTTGAGGTCAGCATCAGAATGATTTCCACTTCCGGGTCATCCAGACGCCATTTTACCTGATTACTCCATGAGGTTTTCTAAGCAGAGCTGTGTCAGGAATCCAGCCACAGGCTTTTCCGGCCTACCACCTTCTTTCTTCAATCCATCACCGTGGATGGTGTCCAAGTGACTCACAAACCGTAAGTCGACCTACCCGTTACGCCAGGCATCAGTCCCACGGCACCATGCACGGGTCAGGTCCTCACTTTACGGCTGCATTTTGTCTAAGTCTGTTCTAAAACCATTGCAAGTTCATGCATATCATTTGTTTAAACCCCCTACCGGCCATTCAGTGTACTACAGGCTTTTCAGACATTATTGCATTTCATGTACAAACCATCGAACCACTGCATTTTCGCCTACACACTGACCCCTACCGGTCATTCAGTGTACTACAGGCTTCTCAGACATTATTGCATTTCATGTAAAAACCAACCAACCACCGCATTTTTCACCTACACACTGACCCCTATCGGTCATTCAGTGTACTACAGGCTTCTCAGACATTATTGCATTTTCATGTACAAACCAATAAACCACTGCATTTTCACCTACACACTGACCCCTACCGTTTTTTGGTATACTACAGGCTTCTTAAACATTATCGCATTTCATGTACAAATCAACGAACCACTGCATTTGCGCCTACATACTGACCCCTACTGATCATTTGGTGTAATACATGCTTCTCAGACATTATTGCATTTCATGTACAAATCAACGAACAACTGCATTTTCGCCTACACACTGACCCCTACTGGTCTTTTGGTATACTACAGGCTTCTTAAACATTATCGCATTTCATGTACAAATCAACGAACCACTGCATTTGCGCCTACATACTGACCCCTACTGATCATTTGGTGTACTACATGCTTCTCAGACATTATTGCATTTCATGTACAAATCAACGAACAACTGCATTTTCGCCTACACACTGACCCCTACTGGTCTTTTGGTGTACTACAGGCTTCTTAGATATTATCGCATTTCATGTACAAATCAACTAACCACTGCATTTGCGCCTACACACTGACCGTTACCGGTTATTCGGTGTACTACAGGCTTCTCAGACATTATTGCATTTCATGTACAAACCAACAAACCACTGCATTTTTCACCTACACACTGACCCCTATCAGTCATTCGGTGTACTACAGGCTTCTCAGACATTATTGCATTTCATGTACAAACTAACAAACCACTGCATTTTTCACCTACACACTGACCCCTATCAGTCATTCGGTGTACTACAGGCTTCTAGGACGATTTTGCTTTTCATGTACAAAACAATAAACCACTGCATTTTCACCTACACACTGACACCTACCAGTCATTCGGTGTACTACAGGCTTCTCAGACATTATTGCATTTCATGTACAAACCAACTAACCACGGCATTTTCGCCTACATGCTGACCCCTACCGGTCAATCGGTATACTACAGGCTTCTCAGACGTTATTTCACTTCATAAGCAAACAAACTAACTACAGCATTTTCGCCTTTATACTGACTCCTATCTGTCAAACGGTAGGATTAACCCCTTAAGGACATATGACATGTGTGACATGTAATGATCCCCTTTTATTCCAGAAGTTTGGTCCTTAAGGGGTTAAAGGGTATTTTAACATACAATCAGCATTTCTGACCCCTACTGGTCAACAGCAAAACTGTCTTCACACGTCATATACAATTTACCAGCCAATATAAATTACACATAAGATTGTTTTAAACATAACCATAAACCATAAATTAAACTCCAGCACGGGCTCAACTTCAGGTTTAATTTACATTTCACATAAAGACCAACAGTGGTTCTATGAACACTGCCACCTACAGGTCTGTCAAGTACGTTGACAATTTTCATGGGGTTTTACAAACACCAAAACACTGACACCTATAGGTCAACAAACAAACAACATTTCACATACCAATCAGTATCCAACTACACTGCCACCTATAGGGCACTCGGCAGATCTCCAGTGCACGTGCATTTTGCAACACCATGTTCACTGACCCCTACCATTCAATAAGACATACAACAATTCACATAGCAAGCACTATATCAACATCTGGTATAAATACATATATTATTACACAGTAGCAGACGCATCTGTATATACGTCACTGGTAATATAGTTCACATACATTTTTCACAGCACGCTGCTCACACAACAGACTTTCCCCTAGCAAGGGGACATACAACTTACAAGGTGGGGACAGACCACATTTTCACTTGTACATAAGGCACTTAATGGGTTAAGATTGATACATATTTAACCAGTATGGCTACGATGTTTAATATTTACACATCACGGCACTTTACTTTTCACATATACTGTACGTATTAAGATAAGCTTGGTCTATGCCACATTTCCTTATGCCATACGGTTTTATCCATTCAGGTTACAGTTACTACTAAAAACTTATATGGATTGTCAGGTTCAATACCATGCTACAGGGTGCATACACCTGCTCACGTAGTTATTCATCTCTTACCTTCCCTGGAATAGTAATAGTGTACTGGCAATTAGGGTTCTAGGGCCCAATAGGTATTGCCCCCTTTTTTCTCTGCATTATGCTTCGGTTAGTGGTCCCGCGAGGCCAACATCCCGCCTCACACTCGGAGGCATACACCCCTCGGGCCACTCATGAGCTAGCCGCCTCGCATTGTATCATAGAGAGGGCCTCACCTGTCACTCCCCTTCCTATTTTCTGGTTACTGTCACCGAGAGGCCAACATCCTGCCACAACATTCAGTGGCCACAAAAAATCCCCTCGCGCCAAGCATAGATAGAGCCTCTCAAGCCACTTGGCAACTAGCAGGGCCTCACCAGTCACCAAAAAACACCAAGCCTAATCATTTCGCCTTACGGCTTAGCTAGAAAGCCAGTACAAGAACCCTGGGTACAAATAATAATTGCAATCTTTATTGTTATTTAAGTATTTCTCCAAAAGATGGTGAAGAATCACCTCTTCCTAGCACCCCGGCTAGAATTGATACACCTTCAAGCAGAGGAGATGTTGCTAGTCCAGCAGCAATCAGATCCTGGACGATCCCACACATTACCACCGACCTAAGGAGGTGACAAATCCCCTACCCTGCTACAGCAAGGAAAGCAGAGTTATTCAAACTCCTCCATACATCAACGGACAACACGGAGGCAGGGGAAGGCCCAGCTACATCAACTCAGGTGACACCCAGGCTATGCTAGCCTCACTCATAAACTCATGAGCCAAAAAAAAAAAAACATTTATGATAGACTGGCAATCTCGAGTTGGTCACCACAGCCCTCACAAGGCTGGGCCTCACGTTACTCTACAACCAGCACCAACCGAAACTCGGTTACCTGGTACAATCAATTCTTATGACACACAAGTCGTTAACCCTGCACGTATGATCCCAGCACATTGGGGAAGCAAGGCATATATATGTTTCGGTGATGGTCAGATCCAGGGATTCCAGGTAAATCGGGAACTGACCATCCCTTGGTTGGGTTGGCATTTGGAATATGTAGAGATGTTTATTTGTGCAGGTACCCATACAGAAGGGAGTTTGTCCCAAACAAATGGACGAGCACTCTCAGGCTCCAGGTACCAGCACCTCTGAACTACCAGAGACCATTGATATGAGTAGTTGCATTGCATATAGACTGTTGCATATGTGTTCAAATGGTTCAGGGCACATGACAAACCATGTGTCCCAATACAACTTACAAATAACGTACACACTAATGCATTTTCAACACTACTGACTCATCACCCTTCCAGACTTGTAGTAGATTTACTAAAGCTCTGGAGCTTCAAAGGGCTCCCATACAGGTATCATAAACACACCTTCAAGGAATATAGCATACCCTCACTTACAGTCAGCACAACAAAACCATTGGCTGTAAACACACTCATAGCCAAGATTTGCAGAGGGGTCTTCCAATCTCCACCATTTACAGCATGGCACCAAACACAAACACATTGGTATTGTCACAAGGAATCTTCCCTTAAACAAAGACTAACCATAGACTTATTGGCACCACACACCTCCGCTACCCCAAGTCTCAACTCGCTCATACCCTCCGAGGAGTTTCCTTACTATACAACACCATTGATCTACCTTTACAGCTATCACTCAAGCATGGGTTGAAGCTTGGTTAAGTAAGACCAATATCATCAACGCAGTAAACGGCTAACATCTACCCTACACACTAGCACATAAATTGGGCAATCCTTTCCCTGCTCATCTTTCGAGCTAGTAGATTAGCCTACTATCGATATTCGCAGATACTCTGTGCTGGTTATGATAACATATCCAGATGCCTTAGTCATACACTATCTAGAAGATATTTTTCACTAGAAGCCTCACGGCAGCTTAGTCTGGTTGACCACTTGGGCGTCCCAGTACCCCATAAGAAACAGAAGGCTCAGACACTATCATCACATTACTGGGCATATGACTTGAGTCGGCATCCATACACGCAAGTTACCACAAGACAAATAGGGAACATTCTCAACTACATCATTCACTACCTCCTGCTTAGTACTTACAAATGCAAGGAACTACAATCCCTACCAGGTTCCTTAATTTTGCCATGCCAATCATACCACAAGACCACGCTTTCACATCCAGAGTACTTTCCCCTTTTTTCCACACTTCCAACATGACGATCAGAGGATGTCCCTAGACACCTCAGCAACAGCAGACCTGCACATGGGTGGAATTTCTTAACCACTTGGCATGGTAAAAGCATGTTCCTTCCAGGATTGTCTGACACTTCTTCAACCAGATGGTCAGATGCGGCATCTACCACGGGTTTGGCAGCGATCTACCGGGAACAATTGCTTTGGAGCTGTTGGCCATGGCATCCAGGTTTGGAATTTTTTCCACCACCTCAGCCCCTTTGGGAGATCTACCCCATTGTAGCAGCTGCTGTGGCATGGGGTAAATCATGGTCAGGGTCATCAATCCGTTGTTACTCAGACAACTAGGCACATGTCATATCATCAACAAACACCACTACTCATCCATAAGGTCATGATATTTCTGGGGAACTCACTTGGTTGGCCACTTATCACATTTCACTTTCATGTACCAGACGGGGGTATACATCCCTGCCGACAATTGTCTCATTTATATTCCAGGCATGTTCATCATACGCTTCCTACAGCCGCCCATACAGTCACGGCCACTTTTGTTCCAGAGACAAAATCATAGATTAGACATACTCATGCACCATAGCATGCACTATCCAATCTAGCACTTTCATCCCATACTTGTAGAACACATAACACAATGTTTTACCTGGCTTAAAGAATCTAATTGGAACACAACATAGCTCAACCTGTGTCATAACATTTCTCCTAGGTTTTGCTTCTTTTTGCCACCTTAAACTATCTCACACACCATTAATTATATATTTTACAGGCATTCAACAACACAGGATAACCTATGGCCAAAACTACCATAACTTCATGCTATCATACCAGACAAGAATATACTCAGAGGTTTTCAGGAATCCATTCCCCCACGATACTCTCAGAGATTACCAATAGCCATTCAACTTTTCATCCTTATCGGACCTATTAGATCTACAACCATTCAATTATACTACCAAGTTGGGCATTACCAGCCATGCACATTGCCTTTTATGCCTTTCTCGGGCCAGAGAATCCACTACCATCACCACCACTCAGACAGATCATTGTCTTCAACGATCCCACGTACGTAAACACATATATCATTACCTATTGGCTCTACCACATTCCGAAACGAGTCAACACGGACCAACAGTAGAGATAACATACTATCCTACCCACAACAAATGGTGTCCACTTTCGGTCCTAGATTCCTACCTTCAAAATTCTTCCAGGAATTAAATACTGTAATGCATTTAAGGAAATGTCTGGTTAATTTGCATATATTTGTTGACTGTATTAAATCTTTGATTATTCATTTTGCCCTCTTTATTTACAGGCCTACCGTATCGTCGGTCTCGGCACACCACAACCGACTTGCTCCCTTTATATTATCCTACGCTTATGCTGGATCCTTACTCCATATACGGCTATTTGCCCCTTACACAAGTATTAAGGCCGTTTGGCCTGTATTTGTGGGAGGGGCTTAAATTAATTCACTCCCCTATATAAGGGACACCCCTTACCTGACTCATCACTTGAGGTCAGCATCAGAATGACCCTCCCACCCACTCCTCATTTCAACACTTTCTCTTTTCTTTCCATTTACTTTTACTTTCTTACTCCTTGGTGGGCCCTCTTTATTTACAGGCCTACCGTATCGTCGGTCTCGGCACACCACAACCGACTTGCTCCCTTTATATTATCCTACGCTTATGCTGGATCCTTACTCCATATACGGCTATTTGCCCCTTATCAAAATATTACAAAATAAATAAAAGTTTTCAAATGATTTAATGTTATGAATGGATAGAAAATCATACAGAATTGATTATACTGAATACAGAGGGGGAAATAATTTAAGTAGAGAGATAGAAAGGGAGGCTATATGTAACGTGGACCTGGAATGAGGCAGAACTCTGTAAGGTTAGGAGTTAAAACGAACACGAGAAGATATCAGAGAAGTGAAAGGTAGTACGGTAAAAGATACCTGGGCAGACGGGTGCATACAGTAAATTTAATGAGACATGAGGGCAGGAGGGAGGTAGGACGGTGTGAAAGAGAAAAGAGGGCAGGAGAGAGGAGAGGTAGGATGGTTTGAGAGAGGAAGGATGGATGGATAGAGGAAGGAGGGCAGGAGAGAGGTAGGATGGTGAGAGAAGAAGGAGGGCAGGATAGAGGAAGGAGGGCAGGAGAAAGGTAGGACGGTGTGAGAGAGGAAGGAGGGCAGGAGAGAGGTAGAAGAGGAAGGAGGGCAAGAGAGGTAGGATAGTGTGAGAGAGGAAGACTGGAAGGAGAGAGGTAGGACGGTGTGAGAGAAGAAGGAGGGTAGGAGAGAGGTAGAACAGTGTGAGAGAGGAAGACTGGAAGGAGAGAGGTAGGACGGTGTGAGAGGTAGGATGGTGTGAGAGAGCAAAGAGGGCAAGGGAGAGGTAGTATGGTTTGATAGAAGAAGGAGGGTAGGAGAGAGGTAGGACGGTGTGAGAGAGGAAGACTGGAAGGAGAGAGGTAGGACGGTGTGAGAGAAGAAGTCTGCAGAGTACTGAAAAGGAGGGGGAGCTGACAAGGGGGTTTGAAGTGATGTTGATCATGTGCCCAGTGTAGCACGGCTGGAATATGTCAGTGGCAGAGATATAAACACGTGCATGCGAAAAGTACTGGATGGGAGGGAGGGGGTGAGACATTGAGGGACATTGGTGTAAAATGAGGGTTAATGGGTGCGTGAGTCAGATATCACAGGTTGAGGAATACTTGCGGGGGTGAAGTATGCAGGATATAACAAGATGAGACCAAAATAAAGCAAAGGGACCAAGATGGGAAGAATTAATAAACAAATGAATAAAAGAGTGAATGAAGGAGAGCTGAGAATGAAGACTGATACAGTAATATTATTGAATCATACCTCTCAAGTGTCCCTATTTAGGAGGGACAGTCCCTATTATGGACACAAATTTCTCTGTCCCTCTTTTTCTAGCTAAATGTCCTGCTTTTCTAGGAGTCCCATATTGTTGGCATGTCTGAGTGTATAACAGAGCTCCACAGCAATAATACTCCCAGTAATGTGTCTGAGTGTATAACAGAGCTCTACAGCAATAATACTCCCAGTAATGTGTCTGAGTGTATAACAGAGCTCTACAGCAATAATACTCCCAGTAATGTGTCTGAGTGTATAACAGAGCTCCACAGAAATAATACTCCCAGTAATGTGTCTGAGTGTATAACAGAGCTCCACAGCAATAATACTCCCAGTAATGTGTCTGAGTGTATAACAGAGCTCCACAGCAATAATACTCCCAGTAATGTGTCTGAGCGTATAACAGAGCCCCACAGTAATAATACTCCCAGTAATGTGTCTTAGTGTGTAACAGAGCTCCACAGCAATAATACTCCCAGTAATGTGTCTGAGTGTATAACAGAGCTCCACAGCAATAATACTCCCAGTAATGTGTCTGAGCGTATAACAGAGCCCCACAGTAATAATACTCCCAGTAATGTGTCTTAGTGTATAACAGAGCTCCACAGTAATAATACTCCCAGTAATGTGTCTGAGTGTATAACAGAGCTCCACAGCAATAATACTCCCAGTAATGTGTCTGAGTGTATAACAGAGCTCCACAGCAATAATACTCCCAGTAATGTGTCTGAGCGTATAACAGAGCCCCACAGTAATAATACTCCCAGTAATGTGTCTTAGTGTGTAACAGAGCTCCACAGCAATAATACTCCCAGTAATGTGTCTGAGTGTATAACAGAGCTCCACAGTAATAATACTCCCAGTAATGTGTCTGAGTGTATAACAGAGCTCCACAGCAATAATACTCCCAGTAATGTGTCTGAGTGTATAACAGAGCTCCACAGCAATAATACTCCCAGTAATGTGTCTGAGCGTATAACAGAGCCCCACAGTAATAATACTCCCAGTAATGTGTCTGAGTGTATAACAGAGCTCCACAGCAATAATACTCCCAGTAATGTGTCTGAGTGTATAACAGAGCCCCGCAGTAATAATACTCCCAGTAATGTGTCTGAGTGTATAACAGAGCTCCACAGCAATAATACTCCCAGTAATGTGTCTTTAAATTACAATTAATGTGTTTAGAAATCAATCTGTGTAAATAGGATACATTTTAGTTGTATCATTTGTTATTTTTGAGTGAGAATTTCTCAGATCCCCTGTCCACAATCCCCATTCACTCCATTACAAGTTGCTGTATTCAAGCTCCGTACTCCGTAAAATGATTTAAAAAGTTCAGCCAGTCACTGCGATTCTATTATTTTCGGTGTAAGAGAGAGCATATATTACTAAGCGCTGCCCTGTGGGGTTTATCAGATATGTGAGATGATGACTGCATGTCGATCATTGTTTCCAAGACAGGTAAGTATTACATTATTTGATTTCGTTATTATTATTTAAAGTTATTTTGCTTATTTTAGAATATTTATTCCATGTATTAGGGGAGTGGCAATGGTAAATCCCTGACTACTTGGGGAGATAATTTTAGGGCTAAGTAATTGGGCATTCTTTGGCGCTATCATCTGATCAGCTGATCCTGTTAACTCTTTGATTACAAACTGGGGCAATGGAGAAAAGGTAAGTAAAAAGCACTCCGAGGGGTACAGGACACCTAAACTGCTACAGGACACGTTAGCATTAGGAATAGGTTTGCATTGTTAATGCTGTCGTGTTCCTTTAAATCAGGCTTCCCCAAACTCCGGCCCTCCAGATGTTGTTGAACTACAACTCCCATGATCCTAAGCCTATCTCTTTCATTCATAGAACCCTGGGAGTTGTTGTTCAGCAAAATCTGGAGGGCCGGAGTTTGGGGGAAGCCTGCTTTAAATGAACGTCTTGACATAATTTATTTTAGAGGTAGCAGGTAGCAAATTACCCTGGATGAAAGCAGTTGAATTAGCACATTTAGTAAGCAGTTACTAGAGAATTGCTGTATCTGCTGTAGTTGTAGTGTACGTCGCATTGAAACACAATTTGAAGCACCTGCATGAAGCAACATTGAATCCCATTGTGCTGCCTCAGTGCAGAGCTGCAGCGTTGCTATGGCAACAAGGCCATTCCTAAACCAGCATCATACCGTCTTGATCTGCATTGAAATCAGTCTGACACAGCAAGAGGGGATGTTGCAGTAATGCTTTGACTATAATCAGAATGCTGTAGAATTGTCAGATTAACCACAGATAGCTCAGTATGGACAATACATTTAGAAGCCATTTTTTTAATTTATTAGCCCTTTAAAAATAATGTTAATTTTCACTATTGAATAATGCATTAAAATTCTGGAATTGGCACCATTGAATAATGCATTAAAATGATCTCTGACTCTACTAACCTGCTCCATTTTCTTTTACATGTAAATTAAAGGGATACTATCGTTCCAGGGATGAGAGCCGCGATATCAGTAGGCCCTTCCTTACAGGAGAGCATTGCATCAATGCTTTCCTATGGGGAAATAGCGGACGCTGCATGTTAGAGTGGGAAGACATCCAGTTTCAGTTACTGGACCAAGGGTCTGTTAACAGTCAGGAAGTGCCTCCATTGGCTGCCTGGAAGACAGCCACTAGAGGCTGACTGAGTGCTGCAATGTAAACATACATTGCTCCACTGATTAACCATTTCACACTAACTCTGTTTAATAATGGGATTTGGTTTTTCATAGTATGTAAATGAAATCTAGAGCACATAGCCACTTATCCTGATCTTTGGAATGTTACCCTATTACGATTTTGGAATAGTCCTCTGTTGTTGTTTTTTTGTGTCACAATATAATTACCAGGATTAGACACTAAGGGTTCCTGTGGATTAGGTGGATATAGGTGACATTGAAGGAGAATGCTTAACTGGGGCTGTTCTGCAGGATCTTTTAAAATATTTGTGCTTGCTTGTGGAGCTTCATCAGGGATAAGGTCCCATAGCTCCATCTCTCCCGAGCCAGACCTGCACTTGCCCTTTTGAGTGAGTGTTAAAAAACCATTTCAGAGTCACCATGCTCCTCACATTAGCCAGACTTGTCTCCTGGTGATCAGCCAACCCTAAGCAGGAGTGGGACAGGGACTGGAGTAATAATATCAAGGAGGAGCAGAGGATTGAGGGTTGGTGCAGCTAAGCAGTGGGTGCAGTAGAGGAGTTATATCATCTAAGGCTGGTGTAGCTGTGATCACTTTGGAAAGCACTGTAATAGACGATCAACTGTAGGAGTGTGCAGAGAAAGGGCAAGTGGGGTCAAATGATGCTCCTTGTCCCTTGTTTGGTTTTCTGGGCACTTCTAAGTTTGCATTAGCTTGTTGTGTTTTTGAAGAAAATCTTTGTTTACACCTAGTTATCATAGAGCAAAAATAATTTATTTGTTTTATGTTTAAATTTGAGATGATAATTTTCCCCCGTGTCCTGGTGCAGGGTCCTACTGCCTTGAACATGCCTAATGATTTGCTTGTGCCATGCTTGTTTGGAACATTTTTGTAGATTCAGCAAACGTTGGACCCCATGGAACTAAATAGGGATATTAGGAGTAAACCAGAAAATTAGAACTCTCGACGCTGAAATCGAGATGGTTGGGAGGTTGAATATTGGAGATATTTGATGGGATCAGTACAGGAAATGTAATGTCTACTGAGGCAAACAAAGGAGGAATATCAAGATGGGATGCGTTAGTAGAGTATTGTTGATATAAAGAAATATTGATATTAATGGTTTGACAGAGGAATGGAACATGTCAACTTGGGTGGAAAAAGTACGTGGAGAGACAGAACCACAAGGAGCGTATGGTCAGTTGGACAGTAGATGAAGTAAAATGTCAATTGGGAGTGAGGAAACTTAAAAATTAAATGTGGGGACAAATGAAACAGAAGTATTGACTGAAAGGTAGACATAATATCAAGTTGGAACAGATGGATAGCAAATATTAGCTGTCAGCATCAGAAAAGTAGCAATTTATACAATGAATAAAGTTGTGGTTAGAAGTGCAACAAATGCACAATATGTTTCTTCCCTATCATGTAGTTCTTAAGCAATTATTGTGAGTGGTGCTTCATGTGAGGTTTCGATGGATGGGGAAGTACCTCGAAGCTATTCCTATACCCATCCATCTATTGCTATAAACCATAAAAGCTGGTAACAAGCCAATAGCAGGGGAGGGCAGGCAGCCTTGCGCCTGGGGCCAAATCCAGTCAGGTGGCCCATTACACCAAGAGGAGAGTAAAAACACCTTTCCCATGTGATTGAAAGGGGGGCAGTCACATAAACAGACACACTCACTGACACACACACACACACACACACACACATACACACATACACACAGGCCTGAACAAGTGGACAGGAGCTGAGCAAGGGGACATGGGCTGAGGAAAGGGACAGGGCTGAGAAAGCGGGACAGGACTGAGGAAGGGACAAAAGTGAGGAAGGGGGACAGTGACTGAGGAAAGGGGCAGGGCTGAAGAAAAGGACAGGGGCTGAGGAAAGGGGCAGGGGCTGAGGAAGGAACAGAACTGAGGCTGGGGGACAGGACTGAGGTAGGGGGACAGGGGCTGAGGAAAGGGGACAGGGGCTGAGGAAGGGGGACAGGGGCTGAGGATGGGACAGAACTGAGGAGGGGGGACAGGAGTGAGGTAGGGGGACAGGAGCTGGGGAGAGGGGACAGGGGCTGAGGAAGGGGGACAGGGGCTGAGGAAGGGGGACAGGGGCTGAGGAAGGGACAGAACTGAGGAGGGGGGACAGGAGTGAGGTAGGGGGACAGGAGCTGGGGAAAGGGGACAGGGGCTGAGGAAAGGGGACAGGGGCTGAGGAAGGGGGACAGGGGCTGAGGAAGGGACAGAACTGAGGAGGGGGGACAGGACTGAGGTAGGGGGACAGGGGCTGAGGAAAGGGGACAGGCCTGAGGAAGGGGGACAGGGGCTGAGGAAGGGGGACAGGGGCTGAGGAAGGGGGACAGGGGCTGAGGAAAGGGACAGGGGCTGAGGAAGGGGGACAGGGGCTGAGGAAGGGACAGAACTGAGGAGGGGGGACAGGACTGAGGAGGGGGGACAGGACTGAGGTAGGGGGACAGGGGCTGAGGAAAGGGGACAGGGGCTGAGGAAGGGGGACAGGCCTGAGGAAGGGGGACAGGCCTGAGGAAGGGGGACAGGGGCTGAGGAAGGGGGACAGGGGCTGAGGAAGGGGGACAGGGGCTGAGGAAGGGGGACAGGGGCTGAGGAAAGGGGACAGCAGCTGAGGAAGGGGGACAGGGGCTGTGGAAGGGGATATGGGCCTCCTCTTACCTTAAGCCAGGGAGGGGAGGGCAGGAGCCAGGATCCAGCATGGGCAGGAAGCAGCAGCCAGTGAAGTTGGCCTCTCCTGATGATGTCATGAGGAGGGTGTGACTTCCTCTGCTCTTCTCCCAGCCTCCCCAGCGGTCCTGGGAGAAGAGCAGTAAAAATCACACCCCCAGTTGAAAAATCCGAGTCCCTAGGCTCGGGGGCAGGGCCAGAGCCAGTGGCAGGGGATTCAAATTTTTCCTTTTCTTGCTGGATTTGGGGCGGCCTGCGGGGCAATTGCCTCCCTGCCCCTCGTCCCAGCCCCTCCCTGGCCATCAGAATAACTATGTACGTTTTGCATTTGGTAAATATGGTCGCCTCTGTGAACTCCTGACCCACTCCTCGTATTGCCTTCATTTAAAGGGAAGCTTACACACGTTCTGACAAATTCCTCTTGTCTGGTTACAAGTCAACACTAATCCCCGCAAGTTATTTCTGTGCACTTATCAGCACTCAACATACAGAGCCTTGTCGTCTTTTAAATACTGCCATTAGAGTATAGAAAATGCAAGGTGCAAAAAAACAAACAAAAAAAATCCATAAAACAAAAAACATTCTGTTAAATGTTAAGATGTCATTAAAAACCGAGTGGTTTAAATCTAACACGGTACACATATTCAACAAATGCAAGTTTTACTAAGTATCATACACACAGTAATACATTGAGAGATACAAAATTCATTGTAGGGCACATTTTGAAATGTGACTAACTTACTAATATTATTAGAATAATAACAATGGTGTATTTCGTCTGGTATTTTTTATTCAATGGAGTACCAGAGTCAGATGTTGCGGTACGCAGCTAACCATTGTACTGAACCCTGTTTATTAAAACAAGTTGTAGTTGGTGTTTGCCGCAGGGATGACATTTCAGTTAATTTAGTATTTTCATGACAGGTCCTCTGGGGGTAGAACTGGTGGGAGAAGACTGTTTGACAGACTATAGCAGAGGAATTAAATCCCAGTGGTTACATTGCACCTCATCCGTTTGCCGGCTCTCTGTCCTGTCAAGTACGATAAAAGGATACGGGTCTGTCAGTTAAGAATGGAACCAGAGATCTCAGTGTCGCCTTCTCACTGCGCTATTAAATAACAATATGTAATGCGTTAAACAGAATACGGGGATTTAACCACTTAAGAACCTGTAACATGTCATTCATTATCACAATCTGGTCTCTATGCCAGCAGGGAATGTACCGTATACTCAGCATCAACAGACATAACAGTCCTTACTTATATTTGTAAAGGTGCTAGGCCAAACAACTTTTAGGACAATTTACTAAACAGTTGATTTTGTCCAGATGAAAAATATCGGGTAAAAATGGCCAAATGCCACCTGAAATAGCTATTTTCATACTTACTGAAGCCAAATACGTTCGGAATTCAATAATATTTCAAGGCACAATATAGTAACCAAAACAACTGTAGCTTAATTAAGCAGTTTTGTGTATATATCATGTATCAAAAGTCTTCTGCGCAACTCTCTGCTATTTAGGAGTCAAATCACATTGTTTCTGTATATACTGTTCTAGCCACAACTCCCCTGGGTGTGACTGACAGCCAGCATAAAAACAAAATGGTTTAATTTTCAATCAGATGATAGTTTGCTTTAAACGTTTTATCTCCTGCTCTTTAAATTGAACTTTAATTACATACAGGAGGCTCATTCAGGGTCTAGCAAGCTATTAAAGGGAATCTCCAGTGCCAGGAAAACAATCTATTTTCCTGGCACTGGAGGGTCCCTCTCCCTCCCACGCACCAATCCCCAGGTACTGAAGGGATGAAAACCCCTTCAGTCACTTACCTGAGGCAGCGGTGATGTCCCTCGCCGCTGTCTCCTCCTCCGCGACGCTCCTCCTCTCCGTTGCGTCGGCCGGTGGGCTTTCCTATGGGGGATTTGAGCGACGCTGGAGGTCCTCACAATAATTACCTTGCAGGGTTAACTCCACCTCTAGTGGCTGTCTACTAGACAGCCACTAGAGGTCACTTACTGCTCTATAGCACAGGAAACCTGTGCTAGAGCGTCGCTGGACGTCCGCTGAGGACGTCCAGCGATGCTCTAGCTGCTATAGAGCAGGAAGTGACCTCTAGTGGCTGTCTAGTAGACAGCCACTAGAGGTGGAGTTAACCCTGCAAGGTAATTATTGCAGTTTATAAAAAACTGCAATAATTACACTTGTAGGGTTAAGAGTAGTGGGAGTTGGCACCCAGACCACTCCAATGGGCAGAAGTGGTCTGGGTGCCTGGAGTTTCCCTTTAACAGAGCGATAGATAAGAAATTCTAAATGAAACAGTATTTGCAATAAAGGAAGTATAAACATTAGATAACTCTTTACAGGAAGTGTTTAGGAAGGCTGTGTGAGTGACAGTTAGTGGAGCACTATATAAACAAAGTGATGTAACTCCTAATGGCAGAGAATTGATCAGGCAGACTGCAGAGGCATGATCTATACAACAAAACTGCTTCATTAAGCTAAAGTTGTTTTGGTGATTATAGTGTCTCTTTAATGTTGTAAGTTGCTCAAACCGAGTCTGTAGCCATTGTCCGGATGCATTCGGTGTCCACTTTTTGAAAGCCAATGATAATGTGATTTATTACTTGCCTGCTCTGTTTTAATTCGGATGAATTTTGTCCATGTTATTCATTCTGGAAAAGATGAACTAAAAGAACATGAAAATGGGACAAACTGTATACTGCAAACGATATACATAATATAAATATTAGTAGGGTTATTCAATTAAGTGAGAATGCCAAGTGAATGCAAAGCGATTTTGAAACTTAAGACTAAAGTAACCAATTGTAAAAGCACAGCTAACTTTGACATTTTTCCAATTTTGCTATTTTGACTTTGAATTTGAAATTCACTTTGAGTTCACTTGGAGTTCTCATTTCAGTGCATAATGCTGTATGTTTATGTTTTACGTTACACTGATAAGCACAATCTGTGTCATTTGGTTCACAGATCATATATATAGATAGATGGGGCAGATTGCAAGTTGTGAGGTTTATGCTCCTTCACTGTAGGAACAGACCACAACTCAGAGATTGTGTGAGGGGGCTTTGAAAAGAGTTTGAAAGTGAGTCATGGGGAATAAATGCATTTATTTAGTTACCCGCTTTGGAGCTTGGCTCTCATGGCTAATTTTGGATCATGGAGATTTTATTTCCTTTTTATCTATCTATCTATCTATCCTCACCCGCAAAGACTTGTGCTGGCATATTATTTCTGTTTAATGTAACTGTACTTATTTCTGACATATCTGGAATTGTCTAAAGAAACAGTAAGTTGTAGTTAAGTCATCTGTGATTTCCTTAAAGGGACACTCCACTGTCCAAATAAAAAATGAATACGAAATATCTGTTTAGTAGATATACCACAAATAATACTTTTATGCACTTAATTCTGCATTTTTTTTCACTGGCGTTGTATCTAAAAACCGCTTGTAAAAACTGCAGATCTCTTGTCTTCAGTCTTTACAAGCCCTCCCCTTCTAGCCCCACCCAGAGTTTCTGTGGCTGTCCAATCACAGACTTCCCAATGCAGCTCAATGAGAAGTCTTTCCAAGGCGAAGGTAGGTGCTCAGGGCAATTGCTGCCTCTTGTTTATCTCCACTGAGCTAACCAAACCAGGAAGTAACAGGACTGGTTGTCTGCTTGAAAACCAAGGGGGTGTTACCAGGTTCATTTATAAAAGTACCAGTTTCTATTGAAATTTGCAAAATTTAAAAAAGAGAACACAAAATTCACATATAAATCATTTCAGCAAGCTACAGTGCTTAATGGGTCTGGATTGTCCCTTTAATAACGATGTTACTATACATCAACGGTAACAGCATTTTGGCTGTAGATGCAGTAGTCAGACTCCCTTGGGCTGATTTTTCCAATTAAACCTGCTGATAATTCAATATCATATAATAACATTATAGTATAATATATTTATGATAATATAATAATATATAATATAATAACATATCTAGTGATGGATGTTCGAAACCAGCATTATATTCCAAATGATTTCCCAATGTTTGGGCGTCTGTTTCCGGGCTGTCCTTTGACCTCTGTTGCGGCATTGAAAGGGTTAGTTGAGTCAGAGCTTTGCAGGCTGCCCAAGCTTATTACTGTTTAGGGCTTATTAAGGGGTTTTAGCAGGCATTCAGTAGGGAAGAGCAAGTGATTAAATAGATTTATTCACTAAACACTGAATTACAGTGAATTTAAATCCCAATTGCAAAATGTAAGCAAAAAGCTCTGATTTGGAAGGATTCACATTTTAGCCTGAATTTTGAAATTAGTTTTTTCTTTCAATTCACTGCAATTCAGTATTTAGTGGAAAAAAAACAACAACAACTCACTAGACTCAGAACAACCCATATTTTGAGGCATTATATTGATGCACAGCATCACAGGTATGGTTTTCTGTCTATGAATTTCTCTGTGGCCAACAGCTGGTTTTAACCTGTGATGATGTGTTATAGCAGATGTCCCTGAATACTGAAACTCTCTGTAATTTCATCATCAACACGGCATTCCATCTAGCTGCTGCTGATCCGTATTCTGCACATATTTACCAGAACGCACGACAATGCACTTTCACTGAACATAACAAGTCCAACAGGACGCTATTGTTATGATGTTTTGGCCAAACTGGGACAGTAGCTCAGTGATCTGAGTGTATTGGACACTTAGGGCCGATTATCTCAGGCTTTCACACCATTTGTTTACTTGGTTTATTTGAATGGTGTGATCCTGTTTAATCCCAGGATTAAACATCCCGGAGGAGAGATACACACACTGTGCATTTCCAGCTGCGGTGGGCCTTCCACACCTAGAGCCCCAGCTTTTTGGCAGGTCTATCATTATCAGTGTCATTGCCATTTACCCTGATTACTCACCCCTACCCTAGAATATGTATTATTTATCAGTAACTAACCGGGTTTATCCTTATTTCATTCAGTCAAGCACAGTAAACAAATTTGTCAACAGCGTGTGTGCGTGTGTGTTTGTGCATGTGAGTGTGGATACGTGTGTACGCCAGTGTCGTATAGGGGAAAGAAAGGAAAAAAGAAAGAAAGAAAGAAAGATAGAAATACTCATCCACCACGTTGCATTAAAATAAAATATAAAATAAAAAAAAGAAAGTACATTTTAAAATAATAGCTTTGTTAATAACAATTGTACACGACACAGTTGCTGTCGTAGTTATCTGATCTATTTCATTGGAGACAATCCAGGAGGGGGGGAGTGTTGGTAAGTACATGTTGATATTATTTACAGATCAAGTGATAAGTGACAAATAGTGGGAAAACTGAAGGGGCAGTAAACAAATCTATAGTTAGATATTATATATTTAATAAATGTATAATCTACAAATATATAAATAGATTTTTTTATTTATTTTTTACTGCACCTCCTGATTTTTCCTCTATTGGTTATTTTTTCTCAGTTGATCTGTGAACAGAATGATAAGAGAAAGATCCTATTGGTGAACTGCAAATGATATACTTTCTATTATATTATATGTATATATTTTGCTGCACACTGATTGGCCCTTTCCGTGCCCTCTTGCTTTGTTCGCCTGATTCGTTTCCCAAATCAACATTTAGCCAAGCAGAACCAGCATCCCACCGAATTTCAGATGTCCCAAAAAATGTATATCTTTGCTAACAATGATTTGGTAGAACTGAAATTTCTCACCGTGGACACGTCTAATGACCAATAAATAATAAAGGAGTGGTAAGGTAAAGATCATATTTTTATAGACACTGTACAAAGTTAGTATAGTTGTTCCTTGGAGAGATTAGGATAATATTTTTGTTTTGAAATATATTTATATGTAGAGGACTTACAAATTGTTTAGTTATTTTTAATTTATTTTTAATTTATTTTATATTAATTAATGACAGAATCATTCAATGCTCTCTGGTGGATCACTCACAAAATTATGATGTCCGTTCAAGACCTATGCAGTCACACCACGAGTTTGTCATCAATGCAAGAGTTGGGTTAGGAAGACATATCCAGGATATTTTGAGAATCTATAGGTCATCCTCTGCTTAGTTTAAATAGTTTGATCTCATGGTAATATTGGCGATGACCGGTCAGAGGTATTGCAAAAAGACGAGGGGCTTCAACCCAAGGATAGACCTTCCCCCACTTGATCAAAACAATGCAAAAACTCACTGCTTTTATTAAAGGGACACTATAGTCTCCAAAACAACTTTAGTTTAATAAAGCGGTTTTGAAGCATAGATAATATCCCTTTAGTCTCACTGCTCAATTATCTGCCATTTAGAAGTTAAATCACTTTGCTTATGCATCCTAGTCACACCTCCCTGCATGTGACTTACACAGCCTTCCCAAACACTTCCTGTAAAGAGTTATCTAATATTTACACTTTCTTTATCGCAAATTCTGGTTAATTTAGCATTTCTTATCTCCTGCTCTGTTAATAGCTTGCTAGACCTTGCAGAGGCCTCCTGTGTGTAATTAAAGCTCCATTGACAGAGCAGGAGTTAAAATCTTAAAGTAATTTACATCTGATTGAAAGTGAAACCAGCTTTCATTCATGCAGGCTCTGTCAGTCACAGCCAGGGGAGGTGTGGCTAGGGCTGCATAAACAGAAACAAAGTGATCTAACTCCTAAATAGCAGTGAGACTTCAGAGGCACGATCTATGCATCCAAACTGCTTTATTTAGCTAAAGTTGTTTTGGTGACTATAGTGTCCCTTTAAATCCAAATATGATGCATTCAAGTGACACAGCCACAACCGATGCAATGATGTAATGGTTTTAGTAATATACAAAACTTGCAGTCCGAGTCTACCTATATTTGTTTGCTATTCAAAACTCTTGTGTGTAAACATCAGTACTTTTCAATACAAGAATTATAATATACCTCGAATTGCAGATTTAGCTAAACCTGTGGATATACACAGACTTATAGCTCCTGCTGGTATACATCTTGTGAAACAGCAAGACATGCCATCTTTATTATAGGAAAGTGACATTTAAGGGGCTCTATCATCAGAAATACCCAGCTCGTCAACATAGATCATTTCAAAGGCTGTCTATTGAAATCTCAACACTGGACATCTCCAGCATCATCAAGTGGTAATTTCAACTAAACTTACAATTATTTACTAAAGTAAGAATTCAACATGAATTTCAGATTTAAAGGAAAACTACAGTGTCAGGAATACAAACATGTATTTCTGACACTATAGTGTTAAACTAACTATTTAGCTCCCCATCTCAGATCGCTCTGAAAAGTTTAAAACTCTCCTTTTCTCTCATGCTGCGACTAGACCCATCTTTTCCTACCTCCATGGCTGACATCATCAGTTTTGATGATCTCAGCCAATCCAAAGCTTTCCCATAGGAAAGCATTGGGAGCCTATCATGTATGCGTGACAAAATGCCACGCGAGATGATGAATATAGATACTGCACAATGTGCAGCACTGAAACAGGAAGCACATCTAGTGGCGGTCTGAGTGGCGAAACCTATAGGTATTAATAAGCAGCACTGTAATCATTGCATTTTTTCTGAAAAGGCAGTGTTTACACTGAAAATCCTGCAAGGACAGGCTATGTCCAGAACCACTAGATTAAGCTGTATGGGGCTTTGGTGACTATAGTTTCCATTTAAGGCCAGAGTAGACAAACTGAAAGCATAACTGACATTTCCCATTTTTACTGTTTTGATCTTAAATTTGAAACTCACATCGGATTCACCTCCATTTCTTACTTTAGTGAATATATCTGCAAATGTATCTTGGAAATAATATATTTGCATTAAAGGGACCCTACAGTCACCAAAACAACTTTAGAATAATGAAGCAGTTTTGGTGTATAGATCATGCCCCTGCAGTTTCACTGCTCAATTCTAGTTTTTTAGTATTTTAGTAGTTGAATCACTTTGTTTCTGTTTATACAGCCCTAGTCACACCTTCCCTGTCTGTGACTGACACAGCCTGCAAGAAAAAAATGGATTAGTCTTCAATCAGATGTAACTTACTTTAAATGTTTTTATCTCCTGCTCTGTAAATTAAACTTTAATTACATATGCAAGGCTCCTGCATTGTCTAGCAAGCTTTTAGCAGAGCGGGAGATAAGAAATTCTAAGTTAAACATAATTTCAATAAAGAAAATGCAAACATTAGATGACTCTTTACAGGAAGTGTTTAGGAAGGCTGTGTAAGTCATATGCAGGGAGGTGTGACTAGAGCTGCATAAATAAAGTGGTTTTACTCCCAAATGGCAGATAATTGAGCAGTGAGACTGCAGGGGTATGATCTATACACCAAAAGGCTTCATTAAGCTAAAGTTGTTTTGGTGACTATAGTGTCCCTTTAACCCCCTTAAGGACACATAACGGAAAAATTTCGTCATGATTCCCTTTTATTCCAGAAGTTGTGTCTTTAAGGGGTTAAATATGTTGCAAACTGATAAATGCAATAATTTTTTTAAGGTGGCATTGCCACTTTGAAGGGACATAGTGACATAGTCACTTTGAAGGGACACCAGAACAACTATAGCTTGTTGTATGTGTTCTTGTGAGTATAATCATTCCCTTCAGGCCTTTTGCAGTAAACATAGTCTTTTTTAGAGTAAATGCAGTGTTTACAGCCTAGTGATAACTCCACTGGCCACTCCTCAGGTGGCTGTTAGAAGTGCTTCCTGGGGCAGTGCTGCACAGTTAGGAGGTGATGCTGATTGGCCAGGGCTGTGTTTGACTTGTGCTGGCTCTGCCCTGACCTGCCTCCTTGACAGTCTCAGCCAATCCTATGGGGAAGCATTGTGATTGGCTCAGACCACCACTTCTAATGATGTCAGAGACAGCAGGCAGGTCAGAGGCAAACAGGGACAGAGCCAACAGCTGCAGACATGAATACGAGTTCTCCCTGAAGAAGATTGAGTTTGAAGATTTGTTTTAAGAAAAGAATGTTAGATCAATTCAGATACCTTTATATATAGCATCATTCCATTAATTAACTTACATGTTTTAACCCCCCAAAAATGCTAATTTCCATTGACTTTTGCTCAACTTTTTATTTATGAGCAGAATATGGATAGAATATCTGCACATTATTCTTGGTTAGTTTTAAGTGGTTTTAACATCAATAGAAAATGAAAACTGCAATGTACTATTTATAAAACATGTCATTTTATTATGTGATATAACTTGCTTGTTTACACTTAATTTATAAGTTTTGCTCTTCATGTATCACACCAGCATGACGACGTCCACTTTCGTTTGAGGCGCCTGCGAAAGGTGTTAAAAAGCATTGCCAACAAGAACTTAGATTATTTTATTTTAGTTCACTTTTTATCATCACACTATTATAATTAGAAACACTGTGATTTTTTTCTTAAAGTTGCACAGTCTGGGGACTTTGTAGAACTTGCAAAGACCCCAACGATGATATCACCACTGGGGGGGGGTTCGTGGCCAGGTGGGAGGGAAAGGTGAATTCTACTTACCTGAATCTGTCCCTTGTGGACACCACCATCTTGTTCCAGCTGGTCTTCTTCAACACCTGGAGCTTCACTGCCAGAAGTTCATGTCACGGCTGAACTCTCGTGCATGTGGAGGGAACGACATTGAGGTCTATGGAGGATCTCACAAGACCACAGGATCCTCTGTAGACAGAGCCAATTTCCTACAGCCTTCACTGGTGACGGTATGGGGGGATTGGCACTTCTAGAAGGTGGAAGCTCCACTAGGTGTCTAAGAAAGTCAAGCGTGGGAAAAATACATAAGACAAAATAATCCCTACTTTGTCATATGTTTTTAGTTAGAAATATTGGAAAATGAAAAAAAACTAAAGACTGAGTAGGGAAGGAGGAAAGAAGAGATTGGAAAAAGGTAAGTACGACCTGCCAGTGCTGCTTTAACTGAGTAAAGTCTAAAACAGTCTTTATAATGCCTACAACTGGGTTCATTCACTAAAATATTGTGCGTATTCACTAAATGGTGAGTTGTTGACAGCATTAGTGCTAAACATAGAACATAATACATTATTCTGCCTTATATTCTCTGATACATTATATTTTGTTACCCCGCCATTATTTCACCAAAGGTCACTGTTAGAGAGAAGTAACCTCCAATGGCATATTTTACAAATATGTCGGCTATAAACTTTTGGATAATTTAGCTATTTGTTTCCTTACTTAACAGCTGTCTTTAAACGTTTGCTACTCTTTGGCTTCTTCTAAAGTTTATTACATTTAATGAAACTTAATTCTATTTTTTTTTTTTTTAAAGTATGTCTATTGATTTTTATTTAGATGAGCAGCTCTGTTAGGTCAGACTTTGCTGTTTTCTAACCAAGTACGCTTTCTGGGGCTTTACATTGAATTTATTTAAAATTCTCACTAGTGAATATCCCTCTTAATGTTCTGCAATAACTAGAATCCTACTAGACTTATTTCATCAAATTGACTATCAGCAATCATTTACCTCCATTAATGCCCCCTTTGTACCATGACCACCCATCAATGTGGTGCAATTTGTTACCAGTGTAACTAATTGTCTATGTTGCTCCTCCGTACTGTGTGTTTGTTTGTGTGCTGTCAATGTATCAACGTGTATGTTTAGCACCAGGTCTGTGTCTTTTGTCCTTTTGTGTCTCACAGTAAGAATATGACACGTATCACCAATGGTTCACTTTCCACTTCTCAATAATGAATTTGGAAACTTGTCTCTTATAAAAAAATCATGTCTGTTCTTTTCACCAGTCTCTCTCTCTCTCTCTCTCTCTTCTTCCTTTCCTTATTACCTCTCTCTCTTTCTCTCTTATAAGTCTGTCTCATGTCTTCCCATCCAGGACCGCGCAGTAGACAATGTCGGACTATGCATTAACCTTACAAATGCCATAACAAAAATAAAGAAATTGGGCAGATAGGCTGCACTGTGGTATGAGAAAGTAGTATGCAGCAGATTGCAACTACAATGTCACTTAGAAGTAGAACAATGTATCGTATTTACACAGATTGGATCCTAAACACATTTATTGTAGTTTAAAGGACCACTCTAGTGCCAGGAAAACATACTCGTTTTCCTGGCACTAGAGTGCCCTGAGGGTGCCCCCACCCTCAGGGTCCCCCTCCCGCCCGGCTCTGGAAAGGGGAAAAGGGGTAAAACTTACCTTTTTCCAGCGCTGGGCGGGGAGCTCTCCTCCTCCTCTCCGCCTCCGTTCCTCCCCGTCGGTTGAATGCGCACGCGCGGCAAGAGCTGCTCGCGCATTCAGCCGGTCACATAGGAAAGCATTTACAATGCTTTCCTATGGACGCTTGCGTGCTCTCACTGTGAGATTTTCACAGTGAGAATCACGCAAGCGCCTCTAGCGGCTGTCAGTGAGACAGCCACTAGAGGATTTGGGGGAAGGCTTAACCCATTAATAAACATAGCGGTTTCTCTGAAACTGCTATGTTTATGAAAAAATGGGTTAACCCTAGCTGGACCTGGCACCCAGACCACTTCATTAAGCTGAAGTGGTCTGGGTGCCTAGAGTGGTCCTTTAAAGACACATTACTGGGAGTATTATTATTGTGGAGCTCTGTCATACACTCAGACACACCGATAATATAGAGCTCCTAGAAATGAGCGAGAAAATGATTTTGACTCAATATAGGGACTTTCCCTACTAAATTGGGAAGTATGCATGCATTCTACACACTACAGGGCAGCATTTTCAAATGCTGACCATCTACATGATGCAATTATGCATAGAAACATAGAACCACTTAGCCTAACTAGCCTGCCCAAATTTCGAAATACTGTTACAGACTCATGAAAGTATTTAGAAAATTGGGTAGACTGGATGGGCTAAATGGTTCTTATCTGCCGTCACATAGTTACATAGTTACATAGCTGAAGAGAGACTTGCGTCCATCAAGTTCAGCCTTCCTCACATTTGTTTTTTTGCTGTTGAAGGCAAAAAAAACCCAGTTTGAAGCACAATTTTGCAACAAGCTAGGAAAAAAATTCCTTCTTGACCCCAGAATGGCAGTCAGATTTATCCTCGGATCAAGCATTGAAAGATTATATCCTTGAATATTCTGTTTTTGCAAGTATGCATCTAGTAGCTGTTTGATCATCTGTATGGACTCTGATAAAACCACTTCTTCAGGCAGAGAATTCCACATCCTGATTGTTCTTACAGTAAAAAAACCTTTCCTTTGCCTTAGACGAAATCTTCTTTCTTCCAGTCTAAACGCATGGCCTTGTGTCCTATGTAAAGTCCGGTTTGTGAATAGATTTCCACACAATGGTTTGTATTGGCCCCGAATATATTTGTATAATGTTATCATATCCCCTCTCAGGCGACGTTTTTCTAAACTACATAGGTTTAAATTTGTTAACTGTTCTTCATAGCTGATCTGTTCCATTCCTTTTATTCTATGTTTCTATGTGTTTCTTAAAAACCATGGCAGTTGCGGTAACCCTAATTAACCACCGATCTGAGGCAGAATCTATGATTAAAAGAGCCCTCACGCTAAACTGGATTAACCCCTTCATTACTGGTCCCTTCTCTGAGCACTTCTATTTATACATTGAGTTTTTGTCATGGTGCCTTCTCATTGCCCCTGGAATGTGAGATGCTCTACTATCGGTATAGAAGATCTCCTTCCAGGAGCAACGTGTGACCCGGTTATTGTATCTTCAGACTGCTTTCAGCTTAGAGTGAACAAGAACCCGCAGATTCATCTCGTTTTTCAAATAACATACATAGATACACAAAGCAATTCACACTGCAGTAAAGATGTACGCACATGAGTGAATCGCTTTGCATCTAAGTATATTACGAAGCGGCATGATTACACAATCAATATTATAATATAGTGACCGCTTTCCTGATGGATGATTTCATGAAGTCACTGGAGCAAAATAGTCTAACATAAAAAACCAAGTAGGCCAAAAATCTCTGATTAAACCCTGGTGTCTGTCAGGATGAGCCTCTGTAACGTCTCCAATTGTCCAATTTGGTGATTGTTCAGATTTAATAAATACCTTCATTTTAGGTGAATCATGCCCATCACCAACAGAGGTGCTTGGTTGGTGGTGATGGAGCAGCACAGTAAGCGTGTACTGTGCAGATTCAATTTAGCTGACTGCTGCGTGGGTGGCAAGGAAGCTGCTTTAATAGCTCCCTCGATGCCCTTACTAATGGCGCGAGCTGGGATGTAACATCTCCCCAGGCCGGTGTCAGTATAGAACAACACAGAGCTGAACATCGTACACAGACTGATCCCAGCAGCAAGTCACTGACACCAGGGATCAAAGTCTAAACAAGAATCAAATGTGTGTGTGTGTGTGTGTGTGTGTGCGTGTGTGTGTATGAATGTGTGTATGTATGAATGTGTGTTTGTGTGTGTGAGTGTATGAATGTGTGTGTGAGTGTGTGTGTGATTGTAATTTCCATAATGAAAAAGAGTTAGGGGGATTGTAGAAAGAAAACAATAAAAATACACTCTACAGTTTGGGGAGGATACACATTTCTTATTCTCCCCGGTTGTCAGGTTAACTTGGCACACCTCTGCGTAGCCTACTGCCGTTCCACTGTTTGTTCTTCCACAAAAAACTTTTACCAACTTTCCCTCCTCCTCTCTGATATGCTGTTCTTCTCCTCCTGAGTTTCTTCACTTCTTTCTCACAGATTGTAAGTTTAATTTAAACAGGACCTTCTTCCCCTCCCATCTCTGTCAGTTTTCAGTATGCCAATTACTTGTTGTCAGATAACCCAATTGTATAACTGTAAATCCCTGAAGAATATGTTGGTGCTATAAAAATGAAGATAATAATAATAATAATAATAATAATACAACACAAATTGTGCATGAGGTTCCTCCTCTTTTGTTTGTCTGATTACAATTTCCATTAATTCACTCTCTTAAAAATATTAGAAACAAATACGGAGTCATAAAATGATGGTACCTTTAAAGCCGGCCTATCTCTTCTTTTTGAACATGTATTTATTTATTTATATTGTTCCTATACAGCGATCTTACATAGAGGTCTGATTTTTGATAATATGATTACTTATCCATATATTTAACAAGTATGCATTTGTGAGGTGTGAATAAAAATGATTCAATGTAACGATCCACACCTCTTTATCCTCTTTAAGTCCCTGTGAATCGTTGTTATAAGTTCTGTCCTCTGCACATGGCACTTACCATAGAGAAGGAATACTGATACGAAATTAAGCAATGTCTCTAATTCTCTTTTTTGCATTGTTCACATTGTTTATTAGTTTTTTTGCATTGTTATGGTTGTTCTTCTTTGCGCCAGTTTTGGTAGGTACTAATCACCGCATATCAGGAACACCCCACCAGACTTGTTGTTCTGGAGACACTCTGACCCAGTCATCTAGACATCACTATTTGACCTTTTGTCAAAGTCACTCAGATTTTTTCTCTTTCCCATTTTCCTGCTTCAACAACTGATTGTTTGCTTGCTGCCTAATATATCCCATCTCTTGACAAGTGCAATTGTAATGATGCAATCAGGACTGGCACAATTAGGCATTTGCCTAGGGCACCGGCCTGCTGGGTGCGCCAACCTGGATGTTTCTTGGTGCGGTTCCCCTGTCTTGGGCCACAGCGCTGGTCGAGCGGCTCTTGAGCCGCCCACCCCTCACAGCGCTGAGTTGATCCTCCAGGCGTCCAAAGATTGGGGTGCCAAGAGGAGCCCTGTCACATGGGGCTCAGGAGGTGGCCATCTGGCCACCTTGGGGCGCCCCCGAAGCTGTGCTTATTAGAAATGCGTATAGATGATGTGGATAAATAGATCAGATTCAATAGTTTGGTGGTGTTATTTTTTACTTCCCTACCTTGCATGAAACCGGCCTGATCAGGGTGAACCAGTGTCTGTATGAATGGGCGTAGGTGATTTTGGAATTTTTGTAAATTTTGGTGAATAGTTTAAGGTCTACATTTATCAGGAAAATAGGGCGGTAGTACCCGCAAATCGTGGGGTCTTTGCCTGGTTTGTGTAATAAAGTGATGTGGGCTTCCAGTGCAGAAGTAGGGAGTCTGGGAGTAGTTAGCAAGGAGTTAAAGGCCCTTAAAAAGGGAATATGTTTGATCGCTGTCTTGTATTCGTCTGGGTGGGGAGATGGGGTCTGCGAGAGAATGGAGAGCGTTAGGGTGGATAGTGCGTTGGATTCTCTTCTCCAGGAATTGGTCATATAGGCCTCTGATGGTGGTGTTTCCCTAATATTATAGAGAGTCGTGTAAAATTCCTGAAAGGTTTGCATGATCTCCGGGAGTAAATGGGTTGTGTCCCCTGAGGGTTTTTTGATGCTAGCTATGAAAGTGGTTTGTTGTCTTTGCTTGAGGACTCTAGCCAGTACCCTCATGCATTTACCGCCCTGAGAGTAGTATGTGTGCTTGGTAAACAGCATCTTGCGTTCTATTTGGGCATTTAGGAGGATCTGGAGTTCTGATCTTTTATGTGTCAAGGCATTGTAGTCGTCTAGATTGAGATCGTGTTTATGATTTATCTCTAGTTCTCTAATATCATTCAGGAGGGATTGCTTAGTGACCTCTTTTTGTTTCCTTTTTCTGCTAGCTATAGCAATAATCACACCCCTCACAACGCATGAGAGAGCCTCTGTACGTGAATTGGTGCATTCCGCGTCATTTAATAATGTGTCATGTAATTTCCAATGGGAGATTGTGTGCGGTAGGGAGGGGGTTTCAACGGCAAGAGACAGGGGCGCATGGTCTGAGCATATGATTGAACCATAGGAGCATGCTCAGATTAGATGGAGATATCTGTGTGTTACGAAGAGCTTATCATTTCTGGAGTGGGTCTTTGCGGCTGGTGAGTAAAAGGAGTAGTCTCTGGCGGAGGGGTGAGTAACTCGCCAGCTATCAAACAGGTGTGCCTGATTTAAGATTTCATTTACTCGCTTCCTAGTTGACAGATGGTATGTGTGTGTGTCGCTGATAATGTGTCCCTGGTGGAGTCTAATGACATGTTAAAGTCCCCTCCAACGATCAGCAGGCCCTCCATAAAATCTTTGATTAATCGAAGATATCTACGTAAGTGTTTGCACTGACGTCTATTAGGTAGATAAAGATTAGCGAACGTGACCAACGTTTGGCCTATTAGCCTGTCTGAGTGGTCCAATTGTTGTGCTTGGTAGTGGAAAGGTAGGTGGGCTGCCATTAGTATTGCTACTCCACTTGATTTGAATGCGGTATAATTATTGAAGTAACCAACGGGGTACTTTGGATTACGAAGGTGTGGTGCGTCCCCCCGTCTGAAGTGTGTCTCCTGCATAAATGCCACATCTGCTTTGAGTTTATATATTTTAACCTAGTATTACAATGCTTTTAGATTATAACCATATTGTACTAAAATTGCCCCTTGTCTCACATTTTTCGGCCGAGTTCTGGATTTCCATACGTACTCAAAGGTCAATTTGCTCTATCAATACCTACCCTTCTGAGCTTTGTGTGGAGTTGTGATTTTGCTTCTACTAAGTCTCATTCCGAGAATTTTGCAGAATTACTCTGTGAAATGCATGTATTGTATGTGTTTTCTTGTTATGTTTGTTGTGAATAAATATCAAAACCGTTTGAGACCCACAGTTAGACATAGCTGTCAAGTGAGAATTCAAAATTAGTTCAAATTGAATTTCAAATTTAAGATCAAAATATCCGAACTGGAAAAATTATTTAATTCAGCTATGCTTTCGGTATGCTTTTTCTGAAATCTCTTTGAATTTACTCTGAATTCTCATTTTAGTGAATAACCCTATATGATTTTATACGTAATGCTTTAGCTGTGCCTGGATAGGCACTACATTCCCTGTAATTTGAAAATGTGATATTTGTTTTGTGTGTTTTGTTTTTTTAATTGCACAACCCTTAGTTATTTACTAAACTTTTATACTGAATTGAAATCTGAATTGCAAAAATTAGGCTAAATAGCCAAACTGAGAATTTTCCAGATCAGCTATTTTAGCCTCAGTTTTGTAATTTCGATTTCAACCTGGTACAGTTCTGAGTTCAATGAATTACCTTGCTAGCTAGCTATCGAGCTAAGCAAATATAATTGATGTGATCATTCCATTTTAAGGCCGGTTTATCCAGCCTAGATACACTAGTACGAATGTAGATAGACTGGTGAGTTCAAAATAATAAAAATAAAAAAGTACAACGGTGTGTAGGCACTACCCAATAATAATATATAAAGGTGTAGTGTAAGTGTACCCCACAACACTTAAAATATAAATAATATAACGGATAAAAATACTACACCAAACAGTAGATCAATATAGATGTTCTCAAAACTGGAACAATCTAAAATACAAAGATACAATATATAGTGCAGATAGTAAGTATATAACAATTAGCCCCTCTGTAGGATAAAACTCACAGAATGTAGAGCCGTCCTAAGCTCTATATTGTAGGCTTGAGGGTGCCTAAACATGCTAAAGCGGCATCCTTGGAAGAGAACAGCACAAAATAGGATAAAATTAAATATATTTAAAAAATGGACAATAAAGCAGTGATATTGGTAAGTATAAAAGGCCTAAAAACACCACAAAGAAATTAAGAAGTCCCAAAGTCCAATAAAAAGTAAACAGCAGATGCGTTTCGACTCCCGATATAGTCTTCCTCAGTGCTGCAATGCCGTCTCCCTGGTCACAATAAGTACCATCTTTAACGATCTTCAAGCCGGCACAGCTCAGAAATAATTGTCCACCATAAGAATATTGATGCCATGATGCAGTACCCATTAACCCATTAACCCCTTAAGGACCAAACTTCTGGAATAAAAGGGAATCATGACATGTCACACATGTCATGTGTCCTTAAGGGGTTAAATTGCACAACCATGGCAGTCATAGTGACTTGCTTTAAGAGAGCAGTAAACTTGGGTTGAATGTCCATCTAATTCCCTTCAACTAGAATAGTGGATGGCAAGAGTTATCAAAAGCAAAGAGAAGCAGGGGGGTAGCAGTAGTATTTCTGTTCCCCTGTGTACTTCGGTTTGTTCCACCACAAGCGATTAGACAGTAATCGCAATGCAAGACTCGTTAAATTTCATGGGGACTCCCAAAATTCTTAATAGTAACATCTATTGCTATATTGTAACATCTTACCTAATAGTAACATCTATTGCTACTGCTATGGCTATAACAGCCAACCAACCAATCACAATTCATAGCGGAGTAAAAGGCAGAATATTGTCTTTTTGTGATCAGACACCAGGCTAGGATAGAGGGATAGAGACATTTTTTTTACACTTAGTTGTCCAGGATCTTGGAACCAATGGCTATCTGGGCAATAAGCTTTGCTGCTGATTAGTTCATTTACCATAGGAAACAGGTACCTCTAGTATTAAATGAACACTACAGGGTCAGGCAGACAAACATGTATTCCTGACCATAGAGTGTTAAAACCAACATCTAGCCCCTTTGACCCCCCATTGCCTCCCTACATTTAGTAAAATATTATTACTTTTGTTCAAGACTGCAGCTGCTGCCTCTGCCCCTAATCTGCCTGCTTGGATTACATAATTAGAAGTGATTCTCTGAGCCTATCACAATGCTCAGAGATTGGATTGGCTGAAACTATCAAGGAGGCAGATCAGGGGCACAGCCAGCACACGCCAAACAGCCCTGGCCAATCAGCAACTCTTAATAGAGATTAATTGAATCAATATTGTGGTGGAATCTCGGTAAAAATAAATTTAGTAGGCCGAGATTACCACGTGGCATGTGTACGTGCATATGCTGACGTATCGATCAGTTGGTTGCACGAGGCAAGATATGATCAGTAGTGTACGGAGCATGTGCGAGAATACAGGATGTAGTACTCCCCTCCTCCATTGTGCTGGACAGGCCATGCAGTCAAGCAGGAAGTTAATTTTTATTTGTATTGATTGGTCAAGAGAATGTGCAGGTGGAGCTTAATATGGGAGGAGTTATGTGCCTATATAAGGAGCCTGCACTATTGTCCAGGCTCAGAACTTGCTGTATTTTGGTGACACTAGTCCCTCTGAGTCCCGATCGGTGATCGAATAAAGAATCTCTTCCTTCCTGAAGAAACCTGTGTCCATCTCTCTGTGCTTTGCTTCCGTCAGTTTCTCCGGTATCATTTGGTGCATTGGCCGGGAAGCTCATCGTTCAACGGTAGCTGAGAGGCAGAGGCGTGAGACGGTCTATCTTTGCCCACGTTCTCTACGGCTGCACCCCTGAACTTCTGCGTGGACCTCCCTTCGTCTCGGCGCCACTGGTCTGTTGTCCAGGAGATCATCGGCCTCTACGTAAGAAGTGCTGGGGTGTCCCCGTCGATGAGTGTGAACTCAGGTTCAGGAACGAGGAGGTAAGACAACTGCTGTTTTAGACGGCAGACCCACTAGGGGTATACCGATTGTGCGGTAGGCCCATAAGGGGTTTGAATTGTGTATGGAATCTGCCCCCTCTGTCGGAGGGAAGGAGCGAAGGCGCACCGCTCAATCGAACGCTCTTTAGTAAGACCGTTTGATTTGGTTTGGAGTCAGGCGGGGTTCTGTGTAAATAGCCCTAGCCGGACACCGGTGTCTTGTCTAGACTAGCGTTCTAGCGTGTATATTTTGTTCGCTAGGTCGGAGGGACCGGGAGACTAAGCGGCGTCTGTGTAAATTCGGTCCGCTAGCTCTCAACCTATCTTGGCTAAGTGGGAAGGCGTGTAAATTTGGAACCCACTAGATTTTTGATAGAGTAATAGACTAAGAGGCGTCTGTGTAAATTCGGTCCTCTAGTTCGCTATATGTGGTGCTTGGGCAGTGTGGCTAACCAAAACGGATGTAGATAGTTTTAGGTAGTCCATTCAAGGTACTGGCCAATAGTTTAGTTGGGATTGTAAATGTGTTAAAGATTGTTAGTAAAGTGTATATCTTGTTAGATAGCGCGAGCTCAGCCGTCTAGCGAGAGTGTTAATAGTGTGTTGCTGTATCATAGTGCACGGTACCATAACCCTGTATATTTACTGACACTGTATATAAGTACTAATCATTGTCGTCTATTGCATGTTTAACACCATAACCACTAATAATTGTATTGTGACCTTAAATTGTGCTTTGACTTATGCTAACCGTACTGTAACCGCTATTTGTAAAAGACGATGTTACTGGGGTGTGTTATAGACGGGTAATTCATACATAGAGAATTATAGCGTGGGTGACTGTATAGTTTCGCCAAAGGGCATAATATTGATTATTTAGTGACTGGTGTAACAGCTGTGTGTGTACGGGAATTCCCTGAGTGTTTATTGTGTTATTGTGTACGTTTCACTTGGTAACCGTACCACGTGGTGCTGTTGCCAGAGGAAACGGGTGTGACTGTTGAATAGTACGCGTGCATAGTATTCGTTGTCAACGACGTTCCATTGATAAGTATGGGCGCATAGGAGTCAACGATTTTGGATCCCTTAGGTTGTATGGTAAAACATTTTAAAAAGGGATTTAAAACATGTGATTTTGGGGTTAAAATGTCTCCTGTACGTTTGGTCACTTTGTGCACTAGGGAGTGGCCTACTTTGGTTGCGGCATGGCCGCCACGTGGCAGTTTGGATCCAACTCTGGTACAGCGCGTACACGTGGCTGTATCAGGTAGGCCTGAACTTTACGGGCAGTTTCCATATATTGATTGTTGGAGACAGGCCGTAAACGACTCGCCAAAATGGATTCAGATATGCCACGAGGAGCAATGTCGCCTCATGGTGGCCAGGACTTGTTTGTCCACTAGGACTGTGGTTAGGCCCATTTTGGACACGCCCCCTGAGTCCGAGATCCCTTTGCCGCCCCCTTACTTCCCTTTAAGAGCAAATGACGCGAATGCAGGAAGTTCTGCACCCCTTCCCCCATTGCCCCCATCCACTTCCGCTTCCTCCTCCAGTACAGAATCCACCCCCTCTCGTATTAAATCTCCCCTTCCGGAACCAGAACCAACCCCCGTTAGATCTGAATATCCTGATTTGGCGCCACTTCAAACTTCCGGTCAAGCTTCTTCTAGCTCGGCTCGGAGTATTTTATTCAC
The DNA here is from genome assembly GCF_036172605.1 of Pelobates fuscus. Classification (NCBI taxonomy): domain Eukaryota; kingdom Metazoa; phylum Chordata; class Amphibia; order Anura; family Pelobatidae; genus Pelobates; species Pelobates fuscus. Next base: position 390,434,140 of record NC_086319.1, on the reverse strand, counting down.
CAACTTTTCCCAAAATCAAGCTCCCACATCCTCATGCCCTATTACCCCCCGACCGGAACCTTTAACTGACGCCCCTTCACGTAGCCCTATACTAACCCGACAACTGACCGGTACCCAACAATTAAAACATTACCAGATGCCTCTTCGTCTGAATCCTGGGTCAGCCTATATCGATGCCGCAGGTCAAATGGCACATGCTGACCCAGTCTTCGTATATGTCCCGTTCAGACTACCGATCTCTTGAATTGGAAGACCCACAATTCCTCGTACACTGAGAAACCACAAGCTATGACCGATCTGTTCACCTCGATAGTTCAGACACATAATCCGACATGGGCTGATTGCCAGCAGTTATTAATGACATTATTCAATAATGAGGAAAGGACAAGGATTAATCAAGCGGCTATTAAAGCGCTAGAGGATAGAGCCCGTGCTTTAAATCAAGCCAATCCGGCAGCATGGGCTGCAACACATTACCCTAACACCGATCCCGATTGGAATGTTAATGGCACTGATATGGTTCAACTCAAAGCCTATAGAGACGCTATAATTGCTGGCATGAAAGCCGGAGGGAAGAAAGCCATTAATATGTCGAAGACAGTTGAGGTGATTCAGAAAAGTGATGATGCGCCCAGTGTCTTTTATGACCGATTATTGGAGGCATACCGCTTGTATACCCCCTTTAATCCGGAAGACGCTGATAATTCCCGAATGGTGAACTCCGCCTTTGTCAGCCAAGCTTACGGAGATATTAAGCGCAAGCTACAGAAGTTAGAAGGGTTTGCAGGTATGTCTATCACCCAACTAATGGAGGTAGCGAATAAAGTATATATGAACAGGGAAACAGAAAGTAAGAAAGAGGAAGAGCGCAAGATGCGTAGAAAGGCAGATATGCTAGCGGTAGCGATCGCAGGCGTAGATAGACGGGGCCCAGATAGAGGCGATAGTAAGTGGAATGAGGAACCTCTGAGTAGAAATCAGTGCGCATACTGTAGGGAAGAAGGGCATTGGAGAAGTGAGTGTCCGCGAAGAGAACAGTATGAGAGAGACAGACCCAGGGCAGGTTACGGAAACTTTAGAGGCAGAGCGAGAGGTAGAGGAGGCCCCGGAGGGAGTAATGGTAATAGAGGGAACAATGGGAACAGAGGAAATGTTAGGGAAGACAGGTACTATCCAGCAGCGCAAAGGTCCCGCGATAGAGAAGGTAGGGACTTTGTAGGATTGGCTGACACGGTCATGGAGGACTATTGATACCGACCGGGCTCCATCCCCCTTGGTCGAGCGGAGCCTATGGTCGATGTATCAATAGGGGGAAAAAGGAGTGCGTTCATGATCGACACTGGTGCTGAACATTCGGTGGTGACTAACCTTGTTGCTCCTCCATCTGGAAGAACTATTACTGTAATAGGAGCAACAAGGAGAAGTGCTGAAAAACCGGTTCTTAAAAGTCGACTCTGTACATTGGGAGGCCACGTAGTAAAACATCAATTCCTTTATATGCCTGAATGTCCAGTCCAATTGCTGGGACGTGATATGCTGTCCAAATTACAAGCACAGATTACGTTCCTACCAAATGGAACAACATCCTTAAAGTTTAATGGACCTTCAGGTATTAAAGGAAGAAGAGTGGCGACTTTATACAGCGTTGACTATCCAAAACCCTAGGAGTGATGAATCCTTATTCAACATACCAGGAGTTTGGGCAGAGAACAACCCACCAGGACTGGCCCGCAATATTCCACCTATTAAAATCGAACTAAAACTTGGGGTTTATCCAGTGAGCCTAAGACAATATCACATCCCGCAGAAGGCTAAGAAGAACATCCAATCTTATCTGGATAAGTTCATACGGTATGGTATCCTAAAATTCTGTACTTCCCCCTGGAACACCCCATTGCTGCCTGTTCAAAAGCCCGGTACAGATGAGTATCGACCTGTACAGGACTTGAGAGCAGTCAATGATGCGGTTGTTAGTATACATCCAGTTGTGCCCAATCCATATAACCTGCTTGCTTTAATTCCGGGCGGGGCTACTTACTTTACAGTCTTAGACCTCAAAGATGCCTTCTGTTGCCTCCGAATTGCCGCAGAAAGCCAATATATCTTTGCTTTCCAATGGGAAAACGCTGTAACGGGCTCAAAACGCCAAATGACCTGGACAAGACTGCCCCAAGGGTTTAAAAATTCACCTACCCTATTTGGTTCAGCTCTAAGTCAAGATCTATTGGATATCGAGTCCATCCCAGGAGAGTGTGTATTGTTACACTATGTAGATGACTTGTTGATAGCAGCAGTTACAAAGGAAATGTGTCAGCAAGCAACGCACGATCTACTACACATTCTCTGGAAGGCAGGATACAAGGTGTCTAAAAAGAAGGCTCAGTTGTGTTTGCCAACTGTCAAATATCTGGGATTCCATATCTCTGAAGGTCAAAGAATTATGGGGCCAGAGAGAAAAGAAGCTGTGTGCCAAATACCGATACCCAAGAATAGAAGACAAGTGCGAGAATTCTTGGGGGCAGCAGGCTTCTGTAGGATATGGATTCCCAGCTACGCGATACTGGCAAAACCTCTGTATGCAGCTATCAAGGGTACAGAGCACGACCCCTTCTTATGGACTCAAGAACAGCAGACGGCATTTGAAGATGTGAAGAAGGCTTTGATGAGTGCCCCAGCATTAGGTCTACCCGATCACACACGACCATTCTACCTGTATGTACATGAGCAAAGAAGAATGGCTGTGGGAGTATTGACACAGTACTTGGGATCATGGCAAAGACCTGTTGCCTACATGTCTAAGCAATTGGATGCAGTGGCCAGCGGACTTCCACCTTGTCTAAGAGCCGTAGCTGCAGCCGCCTTGCTAGTAGCTGAAGCCGATAAACTCACTCTGGGTCAAGAACTTTATGTACGAGTCCCACATGCAGTACAGACGTTGTTGGATTACAAAGGAAATCATTGGTTTAGTAACAGCCGTATGACCAAGTATCAAGCAATGTTGTGTGAAAACCCAAGAGTGCATTTAGAGACTGTAAACACCTTAAATCCAGCTACCCTTTTGCCACAACCTACTGAAAGTCAAGATGATTGTTTGGAAGTGATGGATGAAGTATTTTCAAGTAGACCAGATCTTCGTGATTTTCCCATCCAGAACCCCGATGTTCAATATTACACCGACGGCAGTAGTTATGTGAAAGAAGGGATCCGCTATGCAGGATATGCAGTAACAACGATAGACAAGGTGATAGAAGCTCGGCCACTGGTAAAAGGAACATCAGCACAAAAGGCAGAATTGATAGCACTGACAGGAGCGTTACAATTGGCTGAAGGTTTAAGAGTGAACATCTACACGGACTCCAAGTATGCGTTTTTAACCACTCATGCCCACGGAGCTTTGTATAAAGAAAGAGGACTATTGAATTCAGAAGGCAAAGAAATCAAGTACGCAGCTGAAATCCTACAACTATTGGAAGCAGTGTGGGAGCCGAAAGAAGTCGGTATTATACATTGTCGAGCGCATCTGAGAGGAGATGGTGATGTAACCAAAGGAAATCGGATGGCAGATAGTGCAGCTAAGCGTGCCGCTGAATCAGGAAGACAGGAATATGTGGAGCATATAGCTGCTCTTATACCAACTCCACTGTCCCAATGGACTCCAGTTTATACAGCTCAAGAAGAGGAGTGGTTAAAGACTGAACCTGGAAAGTATTTGGAGAACAAATGGTATCAGTTAGAAGATGGAAGAATAGTCATTCCAGCATCACTAGCGGTAGAAATTGTCCAGAACTATCACAACGGGAGACATTCTGGGAGAGATAGTACAGAAGAATCTCTCAGAAAACATTTCTACATACCAAGATTGTCCAACTTGACTCAGGCCATTGTACGAAGATGTGTAACGTGTGCTAAAAATAATGCAAGGCAAGGACCAGTGAAGCCACCAGGAGTCCAGTTTATGGGGGGACTCCCCATGTCCGATTTACAAATTGACTATACGGTGATGCCTAAATCTGGTGGACATCGCTACCTGCTGGTAGTTGTGTGTACCTATTCAGGCTGGGTAGAAGCATGTCCTACTCGTACAGAGAAAGCAGGAGAAGTTGTGAGATTCCTGCTACGAGAAATAATACCCCGATATGGACTACCCTGCTCTATAGGATCGGACAATGGTCCAGCTTTTGTTCATCAGTGCCTACAACAACTGACTCATATGCTTGGTATAAAGTGGAGGCTTCATACGGCATATAGACCCCAGAGTTCTGGTAAGGTAGAGAGAATGAATAGAACTATTAAGAATCAGTTGGCTAAAATGTGTCAGGAAACCCAACAAGTGGAACGTTCTCTTGCCCATAGCTCTATTGCGAATCCGCAGTACACCTACCAGAAGGATGGGCCTCTCTCCTTTTGAAATCATGTATGGGCGACCACCTCCCGTACTTGGTAACTTAAGGGGGGATTTGAGTCAGTTGGGAGAAGGAATTACCCGGCAGCAGGTTGTAGAGTTGGGTAAGACTATGGAGGAGGTACAGAAATGGGTACAAGATAGATTACCTGTGAATATTTATCCCCCAGTTCATAGTTACCACCCAGGAGACCAAGTGTGGATTAAAGAGTGGAATAATGTACCGTTAGGGCCCAAGTGGAGAGGTCCTTATGTTGTTCTTTTGTCTACCCCTACAGCGATAAAAGTAGCCGAAGTGACTCCATGGATACAACACTCCAGGGTTAAACCAGCAGCAGTCGATTCTTGGCAAGTTACAGCAGATCCAGAGAATCCCTGCAAGATCCGGTTAAAACGCACGACTCAGTCGGAGTGACGAGGAACCTTGTGGATTACAAATTTTATTGTTTCAGAGATTTGGTAAGTGAGTGAGAAGGCCATAATAAAGCCTGTCCGCTCACCGACGTATAGTGTATAAGCCAGGAAAAGTCCCGAAGGGACCCCTGTGAAGACGAGCAGAACTCCATTCCCTGCAGCCCTTACATCCTGGAAGCTGAGGTGCCTTCGCACGGACGAAGACTGAGGATGACGACGAAAGATGTATTCTTAATGTTTTTATATGTGTATTTTTATATTCAGGAAGGTAGAGGTACCGACACTCCTAGCTGTGAGGTATGCATTAAGACTACAAGAACAGGTAACCATATTTCCCAAACCCTAATTTGGCATTCGCAATACGAGTGTAAAGGAGATGTATCAAGATGTAGATACTTAAATATAGAATATAGTGTGTGTCATTTAGGAGTAGGAGAACCTAAGTGCTTCAGTCCAGAGTATCAACCTCGTACAATTTGGTTGACTCTCAGGAATGGAGATCCTCAGGGGACCCTAATAAATAAGACGGTATTAGAATCCGTACATTCTTCGGGTGTTCTGCTATTTGATGCGTGTAAGGCGATATCAAGTGGTAGAAAGCCGTGGAATGTATGTGGGGATCTTAGATGGGAGAGGACGTATGGGTCTAACGATAAATATATTTGTCCCAGTAGTAAAAATAAGTATGTGAGCCCTAGATGCCCAAATAGAGATTATAACTTTTGCCCATATTGGTCTTGTGTGGGGTGGGCAACTTGGGGACAGACAGTAGACAAGGACATGATTGTGACTAAGTTGCCTACCAATCCATACTGTAAGTCTATGGAATGCAATCCAATCCATATACTTATAAATAACCCCGACAAGTTCTTAGATAAATATGGTAATTTATTTGGGTTTCAAATATATGGGACGGGTTTAGATCCTGGGACAGTATTGTTTATAGGGATAGAGACTGATAAGGTAACCTCCCAAACTCATCAAGTATACTGTAGCGGAACCCTATTGTGGCTGTCCTCCCTGTATTATGGATTGCCCTCATCTACCCTGTTAGTCTGGGGGCAAAGGGGAGAAGTGTGGCGAAACCGACCTCGCCACGTGTCCTTGGAGGGGGCTGCTTGCCCGCCTCTTGCCTTTGGACTATGGCCCTGCAGGTTAAACTGTTTATTTTCCCTGCAGAAAGGCTTATTCGTGTGATCTGAGTGCCATTCATCTAATAATGTGCAGTCAGATCAAAGCTATCTGGGGATATGTAGAAATGTGTGTTTTATGTACTAAATGTATCAGTATGTAATTTTATGTCTTTTACTGTCTTTTTGTCTGCCATGTGGGTAATGGAGTTTGGCTCTGTCTTTGGAGATAATTGGATTCCTTCTCCAATTATCTCCAGGGCAGAAGGGAGGAAGCCAGGATGCATTGTGGGGATGGTTTTACTTTTACTGTTTGAGCCAGATTAAAATACAATCAGCCAGGGGGAACAAAAGATACTTTTACTAACTTTTAAACCCCTGGTCTGATTCATGCCATTTTTTTATATGTTATTCCCCTGAATGGATTGATTGTGAATATGTATTTTTATGCGAATGTGATGAATATTATAGAAGTTATGAATATGGTGTAAAAGTTATGTTTGAAACTGTACAATAATGGGATTATGTGTCACACTAAGGGGAGGGGATGTGTGGGTTGTACCCAAGATACCATTGGTTGTTTTATGCCTCCCCCTGGGTGTGGCTTGTCTGTGTACAGTTGTAATAAAAGGCAGGCTGGATGTACCAGCCAGCAGTTCTGTTCCTGAAACTGTGTGTCGTCCAGTTATTGGTATTGCTGTGGGGATATCGCTGTGTTACTTTGCCTGCTGGAAACTCTGCCTATGGATCTACTATTGCCTTGTTCCTGAGCCTTCCTGGGATCGTCAGTGGAGAATAGCTGTGGGATATCAGCTCTCCGCTACATTGGTTGGCAGCGCTGGGATCCAGACTCACAAGGGAACAAGGATTAATGGAATACGGATGGAGAGTGACTATGCTAAGCTTAAAAGATCCACGCTAAAGGACTTACTGGAAGCAAGAGGGATTGCAGCAAGCAACAAAAAGAAAGCAACTCTCATTGCAGAAGTCATGGCAGAATACCAAACCGAGGACAGGGCAATCCCTGAACAGCAAAACACATCGGATGGGTCAGAACAAGAAGAATTTCAAAGACAAGTGAAATGTAGACTGGCCTTTTATGGAGGAAAAGAAACGCTTGACATTATTTTCAGGACTATGACCGAGGTGCAAGAATTTATGTGGCGCCAAAGGCCACAACCATCCACAGTACGGGACACTGCAAATACCAACAATACAGAGGGTAAGATAAAAATTCCTTACCAAGCGTTTAAAAACTATGTGGAGGCGGAGGAAGACATAGATGCTTTCCTCCAAGATTTTGAAAGACTGTGTGCCTTGCATAAAATCAATACTGAGGATTGGGTACCTATTTTGGCTGGGCGGTTGTCTGGGAGGGCAGCAGAAGCTTATAGAACTGTACCAGATGAGGAGATCCGGAACTACAGCCGAGTAAAAGAGATTATATTGGCCCGGTATGCCATAACACCAGAGGCATACCGAAGGCGGTTTCGAGAGTTGAAAAAGACAGATAAAGACTCACATGCCGAGTGGGCTTGTAGGTTGCAGCGGGCGGCCCTTGGCTGGGTGCAAGCCAGCAAGGCACGATCCATGGAAGATGTGATACAAATGTTGCTCATGGAACAATTCTATGATGGGGTAACAACGGATGTACAGGAGTGGGTAAGAGACCGCAACCCTGTATCCCTCACAGAGGCGGCTAGGAAGGCGGATGAGTACCTAGATGCACGCAGGTCACAGAAACCGATAGCCCCAAAAGTCACAATGAAAACCTTTGGGGGAACAAACTACCCCCCTGTACCACCCCGACAGCTACCACCACCACCACCGGCTGTGCAACCACGTTTCCGCCAACCTAGCTCTGGGCCCTGTCATCACTGCCAGAAGTGGGGGCATTACAAAAGAGAGTGCCCACAACTCCGAGACCGATCCTCATGGATCCGACCAGGGCCCCCACCACCCCCGAGAGCCACTGCCCATCACTACCAGGAGGAGCCACCAGTTGCTTATCGCTCCGCGGTTCCTGTCACCACCATAGAACAGTGGGAGGTACTACACGAAGCTAACCCACTACAAGCCCATGCCGATAACTGCCAGCACCACAGACAGACGGTATACCTGGAGGGAAAAGCAGTACAGGGGCTCCGAGACTCTGGTGCCACTATAACCCTGGTCAAAAGCCACTTGGTCGCTGACAAGGCCAAGACTAACCGGACTATAGCCGTCAGAGTTGCTGGGGGAGCCGTCTACCGGCTGGACACTGCCAACGTCCATTTGCATTGGGGAGCGGGGGTAGGGAGGGTGGAGGTGGGGTTGATGCCCCAGTTACCCACAGAGGTGGTACTGGGAAATGATTTGGGAAAGCTCACATCTGCTTTTGAGCCACAACCCACCATCACTGAGGAAGCACACCCAGTGGTCACCCGACAACAGGCCCGCACCCAGGACTACAACACACTGCCGGAGGTCCAGGTAAGAGAACCTTCCCCTTCCCTAGACTGGGTCCCCTGGTCCCCCCCTAACGAATTTGCAGCAGAGGTGATAACTGACCCTACCTTGCAAGTATATAGAGATAAAGTCACCTCTGATCACCCTGGGGCAGAGGGGGAAAGATTTGTATGGGAGGGACAGCTGTTATACCGGGAGTCCGACAAGAAAGTAGAGGGGTCAGACCCGATTGTGTTAAGGCAATTAGTGGTACCACAGAGGTACCGAGCCGAATTGCTGCGGATAGCACACGACATTCCGCTATCCGGGCATTTAGGGGTTAGTCGGACCAGATACCGACTGACGCAAAATTTCTTTTGGCCGGGAGTTAGCCAGGAAGTACGGAAGTATTGTAATACCTGTGACACGTGCCAGAGGGTGGGGAAGAGGGGAGACCGGCGGAAAGCAAAACTGCATCCGCTACCGATAATTGAGGAACCCTTCCACCGAATAGCGGTGGATATCATAGGCCCCCTCCAGAAACCTAGCCCTTCCGGCAAGAGGTACATCCTCACGGTGGTAGACTACGCTACCCGATACCCCGAGGCAGTGGCCCTGACAAATATCCACGCTGAGACAGTGGCCGAGGCCCTGATGCAGATCTTCTCCCGGGTAGGGTTACCTAGGGAGATCATCTCGGATCAGGGTACTCAGTTTACTGCCGAGATCACCCAACAACTCTGGAGGCTGTGCAATGTTAAGTCCATTATTAGTGCCCCATACCACCCCCAGACCAACGGGCTCTGTGAAAGGTTCAATGGCACCTTAAAGCAAATGCTCCGAACCTTTGCTGAGACCCATAAGGACTGGGAGCGATTCCTGCCGCACCTCCTCTTTGCTTACAGGGAAGTGCCTCAGGAATCAACGGGATTTTCCCCATTTGAGTTATTATTTGGGAGGAGGGTAAGAGGACCCCTAGATCTCATCCGAGAACATTGGGAGGGAGACCGGAGTGCAGACGGTACCCCCATCATACCCTATGTGTTGGCACTTCGGGACCGACTGGAGGCCCTAACTAAGACAGTAGGAGAGAACCTCCAGGCGGCCCAGACGCGTCAGCGTACATGGTATGATCGGGGCGCCAGGGACCGTAGCTTCCAGGTGGGACAGAAAGTTTTAATTTTAAAACCTGTACGACATGATAAGCTGCAGGCCGCATGGCAAGGCCCTTATAGAGTCGTGGAACAGAGATGTGACACCACTTACATAATTGGCCCCTGCACAGGAACTGGAGGGCGACGCATGCTCCATGTGAACATGCTAAAGCCCTACCGGGAACGTTCAGAGGAGGTGACAGCGATTTGTGCACCCACCTCCGACGAGTGTGACAGCCTTCCCCTTCCAGATCTGCTGGAAGATGGGAAGCTGTCTGGAGATTTAGGAGAAGTTGTACTGGGAGACCGGCTGAGTCCACAGGAGCGTATCGAGGTACAGCAGCTGTTGCGAGAGAAGCAAGAAACTTTCTCTAATGTACCTGGGTACACTCCTCTGGCAACTCACCGGGTCGAGACCCCAGGGCAACTACCCATGCGCCAGACCCCCTACCGCATCCCAGAAGCGGTGAGAGAAAACATGCGCAAGGAGATCGATGAGATGCTCCAACTGGGGGTGATAGAGCCCTCAGATAGTCCATGGGCCTCTCCGGTAGTCCTCGTGCCGAAGCGAGACGGTACGACTCGCTTCTGCGTGGACTATAGGAGATTAAATGAGAAAACCGTGTCAGACGCCTATCCTATGCCCCGGATAGACGAGTTACTAGACAGAATGGCCAGGGGCCAATACCTCACCACTATTGACTTGTGTAAAGGATATTGGCAAATCCCCCTGGCCCCAGACGCCATCCCGAAGTCGGCCTTTGTCACCCCATTTGGCTTGTATCAGTTTAAGGTCATGCCATTTGGGATGAAAAACGCCCCAGCTACCTTCCAGAGGATGGTAGATCGACTTCTGGATGGATTCCAGGACTATACCTGTGCCTACCTGGACGATATTGCTATTTTTAGCAATACGTGGCAAGAACACTTGGCTCATATAGGAGCTGTACTAGACAGGATAAGGGAAGCTGGTTTGACCCTGAAGCCGGCTAAGTGTAGTATCGGAATGGCTGAGGTGCAGTACCTGGGACATAGAGTAGGGTGCGGTAAACAGAAGCCCGAACCTGCCAAAGTAGAGGCCGTAGCTCAGTGGCCCACCCCTAGGACTAAGACCCAGGTGTTAGCATTGCTAGGGACCGCGGGGTATTACAGGAAGTTTGTCCCCAATTATAGCGCCCTGGCCAAACCCCTCACAGACCTGACCCGTAAGAACCTTCCCCGCCAAGTAAACTGGACCCCGGAGTGTGAGCAGGCATTCCAACAACTGAAAAATGCACTGATAAATGCCCCTGTCTTGGCAGCTCCCAATCCAACTAAACAATTTCTTGTTCACACAGACGCTTCTATGTTTGGATTGGGAGCAGTACTGAGCCAAGTCGGGGCCGATGGCGGAGAACATCCCGTGGCTTACATCAGTCGTAAGCTGTTACCTAGAGAAGTAAGCTACGCCGCCATCGAAAAAGAATGCCTGGCTGTGGTGTGGGCCCTAAAGAAACTGCAGCCCTATCTGTACGGACAGCCCTTTTCCTTGCTCACGGATCACAACCCGTTAGTATGGCTGAACCGGGTGGCTGGGGACAATGCCAGGCTGCTGCGCTGGAGTTTGGCGCTGCAGCCCTTTGACTTTAATATCCAGTACCGACCGGGTAAGCAGAATGGAAATGCTGACGGGTTGTCCAGACAAACTGACCTAGAAAAATGATCCGTGAGCCCCGGACATCCCCAAGCCGATCCGTGTTGGATCAGACTGTGTATGCCGGCTTGTGGGCAAGGGGGAGCAGTGTAGCGGAACCCTATTGTGGCTGTCCTCCCTGTATTATGGATTGCCCTCATCTACCCTGTTAGTCTGGGGGCAAAGGGGAGAAGTGTGGCGAAACCGACCTCGCCACGTGTCCTTGGAGGGGGCTGCTTGCCCGCCTCTTGCCTTTGGACTATGGCCCTGCAGGTTAAACTGTTTATTTTCCCTGCAGAAAGGCTTATTCGTGTGATCTGAGTGCCATTCATCTAATAATGTGCAGTCAGATCAAAGCTATCTGGGGATATGTAGAAATGTGTGTTTTATGTACTAAATGTATCAGTATGTAATTTTATGTCTTTTACTGTCTTTTTGTCTGCCATGTGGGTAATGGAGTTTGGCTCTGTCTTTGGAGATAATTGGATTCCTTCTCCAATTATCTCCAGGGCAGAAGGGAGGAAGCCAGGATGCATTGTGGGGATGGTTTTACTTTTACTGTTTGAGCCAGATTAAAATACAATCAGCCAGGGGGAACAAAAGATACTTTTACTAACTTTTAAACCCCTGGTCTGATTCATGCCATTTTTTTATATGTTATTCCCCTGAATGGATTGATTGTGAATATGTATTTTTATGCGAATGTGATGAATATTATAGAAGTTATGAATATGGTGTAAAAGTTATGTTTGAAACTGTACAATAATGGGATTATGTGTCACACTAAGGGGAGGGGATGTGTGGGTTGTACCCAAGATACCATTGGTTGTTTTATGCCTCCCCCTGGGTGTGGCTTGTCTGTGTACAGTTGTAATAAAAGGCAGGCTGGATGTACCAGCCAGCAGTTCTGTTCCTGAAACTGTGTGTCGTCCAGTTATTGGTATTGCTGTGGGGATATCGCTGTGTTACTTTGCCTGCTGGAAACTCTGCCTATGGATCTACTATTGCCTTGTTCCTGAGCCTTCCTGGGATCGTCAGTGGAGAATAGCTGTGGGATATCAGCTCTCCGCTACATATACCATTCCTTTTATGAAGAGATGAGCATAGATAATAAGATCCCCCATAATGCTAAAAACCTGTTCATTGATTTAGCCGAAAGTATTGCCGGTAGTCTTAATGTTACCAACTGCTATGTGTGTGGAGGTACTAACATGGGAGACCAATGGCCTTGGGAAGCAAAGGAGGTAATGTCCGGTTCTGAGGCAGTTGACCAATTAATATCTACACAAGCCGATTATCATATGAGTGTTAGAGGTAAATCTGAGTGGAGATTAAAGACCTCCATCATAGGTTATGTTTGCATAGCGAGGAAAGGAATGATGTATAATACTTCTGTAGGAGAATTAACTTGTCTAGGGCAAAAAGCTTATGATGATGATACAAAGAATACAACTTGGTGGTCGGCTTCAAATGTCTCAGAACCATCTAACCCGTTTGCTAGATACGCCAATTTAAAGGATGTGTGGTTTGATCTATCCATCACATCTAACTGGAGAGCCCCAGCAAATTTGTACTGGATCTGTGGTAAGAAAGCCTATTCGGAGTTGCCACAGGACTGGGAAGGGGCATGTGTGTTGGGTATGCTCAAACCATCCTTCTTGTTACCTATTGAAACAGGTGAGACTTTAGGTGTTAAAGTGTATGATGTGAATCATAGGAAGAAAAGGGGACCCATAGAGATAGGCACCTGGGAAGATAATGAATGGCCTCCCCAGCGTATTATAGATTACTATGGGCCAGCCACGTGGGCAGAGGATGGTACCTTTGGTTATAGAACCCCTATTTATATGCTCAACCGTATTATAAGATTACAGGCAGTGGTTGAGATCATTACTAACGAGACATCACAAGCGCTCAATCTTCTAGCGAAGCACAATACCAGGATGAGGACAGCAGTATACCAAAATAGATTAGCCTTGGATTACCTTTTGGCAGTAGAGGGAGGTGTATGTGGGAAGTTTAACCTGAGCAATTGCTGTCTTCAAATAGATGATGAAGGGCAAGCAATAGCTGAGCTTACTAGCCATATGGTTAAACTAGCGCATGTGCCTACTCAGGTATGGAAAGGGTACAATCCAAGTAGTTGGTTTGGTAGCTGGTATGAGTGGTTTGGAGGGCTTAAGGCAGTGGTAGGTGGAGTCCTACTGATTTTAATGTTGTGTCTACTCCTGCCGTGTCTTATACCCTTAGTAGTTAGGTCTGTGCAAAGCCTGATAGAAAATATAGCAGAGAGGAAGGCTGCTGCACAGATAATGGCAATTTATAAATATAAGGCTCTAGATCAGGGAGAACCAATGCAGGAAGATGAGTGTTGAAGATTCACATCATAAGATAAGTCTGGTCTGGTTCAAGGTAACTTGCGGTGTATGCAAACCAAGGTTAAGTGATGCCTCAAGTAATTGTGAAATATCAGGAGGCATCAAAGGGGGGAATGTGGTGGAATCTCGGTAAAAATAAATTTAGTAGGCCGAGATTACCACGTGGCATGTGTACGTGCATATGCTGACGTATCGATCAGTTGGTTGCACGAGGCAAGATATGATCAGTAGTGTACGGAGCATGTGCGATAATACAGGATGTAGTACTCCCCTCCCCTATTGTGCTGGACAGGCCATGCGGTCAAGCAGGAAGTTAATTCTTATTTGTATTGATTGGTCAAGAGAATGTGCGGGTGGAGCTTAATATGGGAGGAGTTATGTGCCTATATAAGGAGCCTGCACTATTGTCCGGGGCTCAGAACTTGCTGTATTTTGGTGACATTAGTCCCTCTGAGTCCCGATCGGTGATCCAATAAAGAATCTCTTCCTTCCTGAAGAAACCTGTGTCCATCTCTCTGTGCTTGGCTTCCGTCAGTTTCTCCGGTATCAATATATCTCTATGAGTAAAGTTCAGTGTCTCCATGCAGAGGGTTTAAACACTGAATGTCAGTCACACTGTGCAGCCCTGCCCCAGGAAGCACCTCTAGTAGCCATATGAGGAGTGGCCAGTGGAGTTATCCCTATGCTGTAATGTAAACACTGCATTTTCTCTTAAAAAGACAGTATTTACTGCAAAAAGCCTGAAGGGAATCATTCTACTCACCAGAACAAATACAATAAGCTTTAGTTGTTCTGGTGACTATAGTGTCCCTTTAAGGATAGAGTACTCAAAAACTCTCTTTCTCTGATATACATATATATATATTTAAGGAGGATGGAACCAATATTTAGGACAGGGGTCTACATAGACACACCCAATAAGGGATTTATGCTACAGTCGTTTCATTTCTGCACAAGCTAACATAAGCTACAGTGTGACTACTCTTATCTTCCTGAACAGATTTTGTTGTGCTTTTTTTCTTAATGAATGTAAGTGAGATTATGCATGATTATGGACATAATATGGAGAAGCTATGTCAGTGATGGGAGGAAAGGGCCCCCCGTAGTTTTACCTCTGCCAGGGGCTTACGTGGTATTCGGTTCTTGGAGCTAGCAAACTCTATTTAAACTACTTTGAATATCCTTTAGCTTTAACTTATTTTGTTAGAAAATATGGCAGTTCCTCTGACATTTCCTAACTTTTATAAAGCCATGCTGACTCTTGATAATAGCCGTGTCATCTCATCTGTATGTTTTGAAAAATAAAGTCCTTTAGCAGCCGTTCCAGAATCTGTCGCTGTAGATATCAGTCAAAGTGATGAACAAACGAACACCAAATGAGAGCAAACAGACCATGCCACGCCAAAGTCAGAAGGCATCATTATAACGAGGTTCATTCAGGTTTCATAGACATTTTAACTACAAGCGTTTCTGAATATTGTAAACACACTTCGTGTATTTGAATACCATGTGTTCATTTCTGAAGTCGAGTTAACTCTTAATCATATTTTAAGGGAGAAGTCTCAGCTGCAATAAAATCCAAAGAATGAGGGCAAATTCAACATGTGTTTTACAGACACTAGAACGGGTGATGTACACATATTGTTTGAAGTTTACAGGGGGGTTACTAGCCTTTCCTTTGGAATGTCCAAGGATATTGTGTTGTATGATAAGAACAGAGGACCCCTGGGGATAATTAGCTGAACCTAACTCACATCCTTCAGTCAGGTCTCCCATCCCATTTGGGTATTGACAAGTTAAAGTGACTCTCCAGTACCAGGAAAACAAAGCCGTTTTCCAGGCACTGCATAATCCTGCAGTGCCACCATCCCCGGTTAAAACCCCTTCAGTGACTTACCTGAATCGGCTACGGGTCAGGCTCTGCCCACGCTCCTGCTGGCGTCGCTCCTGCTGCCGACTGACGTAGACGGGGGATACCTAATGCGCACGTGCATTAGACGTCCCCTTGGAAAGCATTAATAAATGCTTTCCTATGGGGATTCCGGCGATGCTGGAGGTCCTCATGCATAGCCTGAGGACGTCCAGCTTCCTTTCAAACACGTTTCGTGTTTTAAGAACCCGGAAGTACCTCTATTGTCTGTCTGATAGACAGCCACTAAAGAAGGACTTAACCCTGCAAAGTAATTATTGCAGTTTATAAAAAACTGCAATAATTAAGCTTGCAGGGTTAAGGCTGATGGGAGTTGTCACCCAGACCACTCCAATGGGCAGAAGTGGTCTGGGTGCCGGGAGTGTCCCTTTAAGAATAATTTATAGCTCTCTATCTGTGTGTCTGTTTCCCATTGGTGTAAATAATTTGCAAACACATTTCTTGTGCATGTTATTATTATCATTACTAGTATTTATATAGCGCTAAATAATTTTGCAGTGCTTTACAATATTTTGAAGGGGGAGAATTTACAATAAATTAAACAATTACACAGTGACAGAGGAGAAATTGGTAGATGAGGGCCCTACTCAAACCAGCTAAAAGTCTAGAGGAGGTGGGGTACAAAAACACAACAGGGCAGAACCAAACACGGTGACAGCCACCAAACAAGGTGGAAAAGTTGCATGACTGCTGACCCTCTCCCTTTTTATCTTCCGTTACCCTTCCCCCCAATAAAACACAGACAACCAAATTGTGGGTAAGGGCAACGGCCA
Organism: Pelobates fuscus; assembly: GCF_036172605.1. Classification (NCBI taxonomy): domain Eukaryota; kingdom Metazoa; phylum Chordata; class Amphibia; order Anura; family Pelobatidae; genus Pelobates; species Pelobates fuscus. Next base: position 390,417,860 of record NC_086319.1, on the reverse strand, counting down.
CAGCTTTTATTATTAAGCCAGCATAATTTAAACCAACTGTCAGCTGCTGGGTTTTCCCAGCAGACAGCTAACACAACAAATCTTCCAGAGCCTCTTCAGCCTGAAGTCCGTCCTCAACCAGACCAGGCTGCGACTCCCCAAGCCCGTCCGGGCACTGCTCTCAGTTCCACTTGCTGGCGAAGGACAAACCGCAGCTGTGACAAAAGAAACAGAAAAGAAAACATACCAAACACAACACATATAACCATAACATATCCCGTGTTCTCACCAACCCAGGGATGGTGGGCTGGAAACAGCACTGCTAGGATCCCTCAGCGTGCTCTCCAGTGGTCTGGTAAGTATTTCCCAGTGACCCCGGTCCAGGTTCATCCCAAACATTGTATCAATTTTTCTCACCATGGCAACCTCTCCGGGCAGCAGTCATGCTCCCCCCTCCTTATCCACTCCGGGGGTTGGCCTTGACTGCTGACCCTCTCCCTTTTTATCTTCCGTTACCCTTCCCCCCAATAAAACACAGACAACCAAATTGTGGGTAAGGGCAATGGCCACAGCTTTTATTATTAAGCCAGCATAATTTAAACCAACTGTCAGCTGTTGGGTTTTCCCAGCAGACAGCTAAGACAACAAATCTTCCAGAGCCTCTTCAGCCTGAAGTCCGTCCTCAACCAGACCAGGCTGCGACTCCCCAAGCCCATCCGGGCACTGCTCTCAGTTCCACTTGCTGGCGAAGGACAAACCGCCACCGCAGCCTCTCCCCTATCCCTGGAGAGGACTGCATCCCCCCGAAGCCAGCGCCTGTTCAATGGCTGACTGCAACCCCAAATTAAATATACCCAGCCCAATTTCGTTTAGGTGGACCCCATCAGTCCTCATTATGTTTGCGTTGTTCCCTTCCAGCTCCACATGACGAGCCACAAAGCCACCCAGCCTACGCACAAAACGTGAAATCGTCATGTTGAACCGACGCCTACCGCGCTCCACCGCCCTGGCGTGTGGCAGCGCCCCCCAAGCCGGCCGAGGAATAACTTCGGACCACACCAGTGTGACCTCGCTGAAAAGCGCGATACAGTGGGCCAAGTCGTGCTTGCATGCGTAAATTATATCCACAGCTCGGCACCGTACCAAGTCATTCCCCCCGGCATGAAGTACCAGAACCACTGACCCGGTCACGAAGCGCCGGAGCGCGACACACTCCGGATACATTTGGTGCCAGTCCAAACCCCGTATCCCCCGCCATCGAACCCTAACCTGCTCATGCGGGAGCCCTAGATTCCGTCCGTATGGTCTGTGCTCAGCGCGCCTAGCCGCCCAATAAATAAAGGAGTGACCGATGATCCAAACATACCGGGGGAAACCTGTGAAGAAAAACAACACATCATAACTACCAACAGTCTATAACAGATGAGGACATATATACAGTTGAAACCTGCGAGAATCCCATCGACCCATGCGCTGAATTGCAGCATCGGACAACCCTACCTGCCGCGCCTGAGTTGCTGCACCAATCCGGAAGGAGTGGGGAGAATATCCCTTATCCTCTATGCCCAAAGCCCCCAAAATAGCCTTAAAAACACTGGAGAACTGAGACCGAGTTAAGACTTACCCATCTGCGTGAAGCAAGAAGGACTCTGCAGCCTCCAGCCGTAAACGCGTGTATTGACCTACCAGCGCCACAGGACACCACCTACCCCCAGTAGCACCAATGCTAACCGACCTCCCCCGACCTAACTGATCTGTTTTGGACTTCCGAATGAAAACCTCCACTCCACTCTGCCCTATGCGAACGTCCCCCCTTCGAAGAGATGCCAGAGCCCTAGCCGACTCGGCCACCAACTCACTTATCCGCAGCACAGCGTAAAAACACAGAGAAAAGGCCACCCTGAAAAGCAGCGCCTCGAAGGAGGAGAAGCACACTGCAGAGAGAACTCCACATAGATCATCCAATAGGTGGATGGACACCGGCCGTCTACAATCAGGAACCCTTTCCTTCCTCCATCCCCGAAGAACCCTCTGGACCACGAACTCTTTTGAAAGGTCCTCCCACCCCATACAACGCATCAGGAAAGAAAGAGCCGCTAAACTGCGTTCCACCGATGCCACCGAAGCTGCGCACTCCCGTAAGGAGGATATGAAAGCCAAAGTAGACAGCAACCTACCCTCAGAGGAGTACAAACCGAACTCTCCCGCATAGACCAGCCACCGATCCCACACTGCCCGATAGGCAGACCACGAAGCGGGAGCCAGCGATCTCCTGAACAGGTCTGCTAGGTTCCGAAATCGAGGGTCCATAAGCACGTGGGACATACCAGACCAGCTTCCTCGGCTCCTGGAGCGACCTCCCGAAAACGATCCCACTGAAAGCAAGAAAGAGAGTCGGCAATGACATTAGACACTCCGGGAACATGGATTGCTCGGAACCAAATGTTAAATTCCAAACAACGCAGAACCAACCGGCGTAGCAAAGCCAATACTGGAACCGAGCCAGATGATAAACGATTCACCACATGGACCACACTCATGTTGTCCGTGCGGAAAACCACCTGCCTGTTCGCGAGCTCCTCCCCCCACAATTCCACTGCTACCACAATAGGGAAAAGCTCGAGAAAAGTCAAGTTACGTATCAGGTCCGCCTCGCGCCATGCAGCAGGCCAAGGCTCCGCACACCAACGTCCCCGAAAAAATGCCCCGAAGCCCAGGGAGCCGGAGGCATCCGTAAACAACTCCAGGGCCACATTAGATATCGCTTCTTGACGCCAAAATGTCCGACCATTGTACCCTGCGAGGAACTCACTCCAGACATTCAAATCGTCCTTAAGCCGCTTGGTGACCCGAATAAAATGATGGGGAAGACTAATGCCGACAGTAGCCAGAGACAGCCGTCTACAAAACACCCGACCCATAGGCATGATCCGACATGCAAAGTTCAAGTGGCCCAACAGGGATTGCATCTGACGAAGCTGCACCTTCCGCGCACCCTTCACCCGATCAACCATGGTCGTAAGGATCCCCAATTTATCACTGGGCAAACGAAAGACCAAACTGATGGAGCCAATCTCTATACCCAGGAAGGAAATAACCGCCTTCGGGCCCTCTGTCTTGTCCTCTGCCACTGTAACCCCTAAATCTCGCATAACTGCCTAAACTGACCCAACAAATATTCACATCGCGAAGAGTGAGCCGGACCGACGAACAGAAAATCGTCAAGATAGTGCAAGAGGGAAGAAAAACCTGACACCTCCGATACGATCCATTCCAGCAATGAGCTAAAAACTTCAAAATAATAACAAGAAATCGAGCAACCCATGGGGAGGCACATATCGTAGAAAAATTCCCCCTGAAACTGACACCCCAACAAATGAAAACAGGAAGGGTGAACTGGGAGCAACCGAAAGGCCGATTGAATATCAGACTTAGTCATCAGGGCCCTAGGCCCTGCTTCCCGAACGAGATCCAGAGCCCGATCAAAAGAAGCGTATCGGACCCGACTATCCTCCTTCGCAATCCCGTCGTTAACCGAAGCCCCCGCTGGAAAAGACAGGTGATGAATCAGCCGAAACACCCCCGGTTCTTTCTTAGGAACGAGGCCCAATGGGGACACCCGCAAATTATCAAACGGAGGAAAGGAAAACGGTCCCGCCATCTGTCCCAAGTCCACTTCTTTTTGCAGCTTAGCCGCCAGAATCCCTTCCTTACCCCGAATCGAGGACAAATTGTGCGCAAACGACGCCTCCACAGACGGAGTAAATGGGATCCTAAAACCGTCGGTGAAACCTTCCCAAAGCACCCGCGCATCCCTATGCCTGGGGTACCGTGCGAGCCACAGAAGCAGTTTTACCGCCCGTACCGGGGTCCTCCCCCCGAAGAGCGTCATCCTTTGATGCCGTCCTGGGGAGGGGTTTTCCTCTTCTAAAACACCGAACCGCCGGGTGAGCCCCACCACAGTGGGAACACTCATGTTTAAATCGACAACTGTTGTACCACCTGCACTGACTCTCATTGAAGAGCCAGCAGATGCCCTTCTTGATCCCGGCCGACGCTCCACCAGGAGTGCCGGCGGCCGAAGGAAAGGACGATGAGGCTGGACGGCACGGGGTCATGAGAAGCAACCAAAGGTTACCATCTTGCATGCCAAAATGCATGTGCGGTCGAACCGCCATTTTTTGTCTAAATTGCTGGTCGTATTTAAACCAGCATTGACCCCCATAAATTTTATAAGCCCCCCACATTAAATCCAAATAAGAAAACAAAGACAGGGCCCGCTCTGGAAACCTCGTCGACAAAATACTAGCGTAAGTTGCAAATCCTTGCAACCAATTACCGAAGGTACGGGGGAGCTCCTTACCTTTTCCAATCTCCGTCGCCTCACCACGTCGCGGTCTATCAGCGGATTCCCTATCAAACGGGACTAACGATATGGGGTCCACATACTCACCCTTCAAGATTTTCTCCTTCACCTCCAGCGACACATGCATCCCCAGGGGGGCTATGTCACACACCGGCCCCCCTGCAGTACCCTCCATAGAACCCAACGGAGGGGTCCCCGCGGGAAGCGAAGCGTCCTGCGCAGTTAAGCCAACCTGCCCTAAGCGATCTACTACTAAGTGCAGCAATTTTTTTACTTCCCCTGTATTCCCTTGTTCCAGCCCAGAGACCCCCTCTGCCCCTAACCAAGCGCGTGCGCACTCCAACTCACGGTTCTGGAGCAGGGGTCTCTCCATCAGCTCCACATCCGATCCATCCATCAATACAGGTCCTGTGGCCAGCCTGCCAGCTGCCCCTCCAGGTGGCTGGTGGCTCACCCCCATGGGAGCTCCAGATCTTCTGGGGTGGTTGTGTGGAGGGGAATCCTGCGTCCCTCCCTCCTCTGTGGCTGCAGAAGCACCTTCAGGTCTCCTGGGGTGATGAAGAAGAGGGGAATCCTGCGTCCCTCTCCTCTCCCTGGTGGTCCAAAGAGGCCCTGGCGAGTTCCTCCGCCGGCCTGCCTGCACCCGCTGGCCATCTCCACTTTCAGGGGGCCAGCGGTGCTCTGTTCCGGAATCCCCGGATCCATCTTCACCCGGACTTCCGGGTTCGGCAGTGGCCTGTGACGTCTGCGCTCCTTGACCCGCAGACGTCACGTACGCGCCACCAGCGTTCCGGCGTGCGGCACCCCGCCTCTTCCGGCGTGCGGCCGCACGCCCTGACGTCACATCCACTGCAGCCGGAAGAGAAGGGTGAGGACTGCGTGACCTCACCTCTCCCACAGCGCCATCTTGGGATCCGCCATCTTGATGGCCAGGCCCCGACCGGGCCATCCGCCGCGTGGAACACCTCTCCCCGCTCCTTCTTCTTCCGGAAACCGGATTCCTCCACAGGGGGCCAGCCTCACTCGGCCCTGGACAGGTAGTAGCTGGTGGCACAGCCCTGGCTCTCCGCACCGGACTGGGAGACAATCTGGATGGCGGCCTGGAACGGCGGGTACGAAGTCCTCTGGTGGGCCCCGACCCCTCTTGAGACTCCTGGGTGTTTTGGACGCTGTGAAGCAGCGCAGCATAAGACTCTGCGCGGTGTGTCCTCTGAAAGGCCTGCAAAATTGTGAGTAGAGCCTCTCTGGGCATGTCTGGGACATGAGCCATGATAAGTTATTGCAACTGCAGTGGCAAAATTCTGGAACAGCAGTTTTTAAAACACTAACAGCAGTTTTTCTTTTTTAAGGTGATCAGAAACAGCACTGCTAGGATCCCTCAGCGTGCTCTCCAGTGGTCTGGTAAGTATTTCCCAGTGACCCCGGTCCAGGTTCATCCCAAACATTGTATCAATTTTTGTCACCATGGCAACCTCTCCGGGCAGCAGTCATGCTCCCCCCTACTTATCCACTCCGGGGGTTGGCCTGAACTGGAGGTGAGAGTGGAGTGTGGCTCTTTAGGAGAGCAAGAGACAGATATGTTGTTCGCTTTTTAAGAAAGCTGGGCGCTCAGAAATAAAGAGCGATCTTACAAGTTGCCAGCAAGAAGCGTGTGTCTCTTGTGTTTTTGCTGAGGTCTTTGTTGGAATCAATGCAAGTTTAGGCCATGCTAATGAACCATATTCCTTGAAGTGTATTGTCAGTAGGACAAGCTAGTTAGTATACTCTGTAACAGCCAGAACATACAACCACAGTATATCCAGGGTTGCCGGTGAATCTGCTACCTAGCAAACGTAACCTTGAGGCTTACCTGAGCAGTTAGTGGTACAAGAAAAAAAACATGGACGATAGCAGGCCAGAAGTGGTACACCCTTAGTGCTAGAGACATCCAGGCCATATCACCACACCCCCTTCCCCATTTTAACAGCTCTATAAATTACTGACTTTACTTTTTCTTGCATGCTGATATTTCTTGACCCCAAAATTACCTCATCATTTGATATATAGCAATTTAAAATACTAATTTGTATCCAGGACCCATAATTGGAATGACAATTTTTTTTTTTCTTTTTTTTAAATTAAATCTCCCAGGTTAGTGCAACCACTCTAGTGAACTCACCCAGATGCAGCATCAAATTGAAAATAAAAATAAAGTTGAAGAATAATATGGAAACATGTACATTTGGATATAACCTCACGTACATTTCTAATTGTCTACAGCCAGGCCCAGGGGTTTTAGCCAAATTGGAAATAGAATAATGTGGTGATGTCCAAAACTTAACTTTTATTAGTGAAAAGTCCTAAAAGTTGGTTAAAATATATATATTCTGAAAAGTGCATTTTAAAAAGGCCATTGAAAATATTAAAATATCAGTAATCCTTCTGAAAGGAAACGGTCTGTAATTTAGCTAAATTGTCAGAGATTACAGTTTGTTCCATTTTGGAAGGATTATTAGTATTTAGAAGCCTTTTAGAACTTTACACTAATAATAGTAAAGTTTCTGACATCACCACATTATTCTGTTTTCAGAATAATAAGATGACTTCAATGAAACACTTCAAATATATATTCAAAGTAAAAGTACATACAAAAATCTGAATACAGCAAAATCCCATTTCATGCCGTTATGACATTTCGTTGTAAGCATAGAACCCAGATTGTCCTAATTAAAAACACAATGACCTATCTGCTAACGTAACACTCTGACCCATGACACTGTGACCTTTACTGACGTAACAACCTGGAGTAACCTTTCACCCAGTGGGTTATCCATTATTAGTGAGCTACTATGAGTTAGTTACCTTCTAGAAATTGGGCTGATAGGGTGTTTGGCAGAATTCCAGAATTTCGAGCCGAAATATACAGGAATTTTGGACTAACGGAACTGCAGGATGTTGAGTATGTTCTAGGTCGTCAATAATATGAATTTCACCCATTGCTCCAAAATAAGAAATTGTTGTTGGGGAAAAAAATAGGATTCATGGCTATGAGACAGTCACTAAATGTTGATTTTATTTACAGATCAAGTGAGACAGGAGCAATAGTGGGACAGGAGCAGTAAAAAAAACAACCTATTTTGATATTATATATTCAATAAATATACAATATATAGATTTGTATTACTGCTCCTCATGTTTTCCCCACTATCTCTTTGCAACTTGGTGGAGAAAAGGTCACACAGCCAAGGGATCTCGTGTTAGTTAAAGTTTGGATGTAAGGGTACCTGAGAGGACCACGTTTGCTGGGGAAAAAATTGGGGGAACCAACCTGGGGTAAAGAATTTAGGATGGAGGTGTTTAGGGTAAAATATATTGTTTAATAAACTTGTGAGTTTAGTTTTCAAAAAATAGCAATTCATCTGACTTTTGAGCGATCACAGGTTCATCCGGAATACCGAACTCCAATAAGGCTATGGGATGGAACCATTTTGTTTATTTTGTGATTCGGAACTCCATCTTTGGTGCCAAAAAAATAAGATTTAAATTTCACAGTACACCGATTGGCCAATTTTCGCGCCATTTTGGTTTGTCTGAATCACTTTCCCCAAAAACGACTCCATGGAAATTTGCCCGAACTGAAAAACTCAATGGATGAAACCTAACTCGCCCAAAACAAACGAAAAAAAAATTGGAGGATGAATTTGTTCGAAATTATTATTAAATGTTTTCACCATGTGCAAAACTATTGTTTAATTGACTTCGCTCTACTTTTGTATTTTGAGGCGTGATGTATGAAATATTGGCATAAATCTGCTACATTTTTAGCCAATGAACTGTATACACGATAATTTCCTGAATATCCCTATACTTTAATCATGGGTTTTCTTTTCTCTATTAAGGTCAATAAACACATTTCTGAAGCTGCCCTTATGGTCTGACTTTGCAGTATACCAGGTGGGGAAGAAAGCCAACAAACCATAGCCATTGGGATAAACTGTAGTGGTTATGGTGCTTAGTATGCATTGTTAAGAGATTATACTATTAATGTATAACCTGTGCTCACCTGGGTACACTGTTCTTCACACTGATACACACTTGTGGCCTTCTCTTATGGGTTATTGGAACACCTGGAGGTAAGTTCCCATCTAGATTGTAACCTTGTTTGAGCATTGTCCCCGTCAACCTATTGTTCCTGTAAAATGTTGTTGCCGATCCCTGTAAGGTGTTATAGTCAGCCTCTCTATTTCCCTTATTCCATTCCAGACAGCACGCAATTCCATAGATTGCAGGTTTGCCTATAACAATAACCCAGCATTCTGTATGGATCCTACATGCTTGATGTTATTGCTATTGACTAAAGGCCCTTACATGCATTAGTGACATTGTCACTGAAAAGACAGCACCTAGGATTCTGATAGCAGGTTTGTTGTTGCCGGTCTCCACACTCCTTCTATCTATTAATGTAACTACTTCTACAGTTATTCACTGTATCCTTGTGGTAAATTATGTAATCATTGCCGAATAACTGTTATTTGTTAAAGTGAAGCTGTCACAATAGGTTCACTTCTTTAGACAGACAGACATAGATAAACAGAGAGACAGACAGACATAGACAGACAGATAAAGAGAAAGAGATAGACAGACAGACAGACAGACAGACAGACAGATAGATAGATAGATAGCTTGATAGATGGATATATAGATAGATAGAAAGAGACAGAGACAGAGACAGAGACAGAGACAGACAGACAGACACAGACAGACACAGACAGACACAGACACAGACAGACAGACAGACACAGACAGACACAGACAGACACAGACAGACACAGACAGACAGACAGACAGACAGACAGACAGACAGATATAGACAGACAGACAGACAGATACAGACAGACAGACAGACAGACAGACAGACAGACAGACAGATATAGACAGACAGACAGACAGATATAGACAGACAGACAGACAGACAGATATAGACAGACAGATATAGACAGACAGACAGACAGACAGATATAGACAGACAGACAGACAGACAGATATAGACAGACAGACAGACAGACAGATATAGACAGACAGACAGACAGACAGATATAGACAGCGATAGAAAGACAGACAGACAGATATAGACAGCGATAGATAGACAGACAGACAGATATAGACAGCGATAGATAGACAGACAGACAGATATAGACAGCGATAGATAGACAGACAGACAGATATAGACAGCGATAGATAGACAGACAGACAGATATAGACAGCGATAGATAGACAGACAGACAGATATAGACAGCGATAGATAGACAGACAGACAGATATAGACAGCGATAGATAGACAGACAGACAGATATAGACAGCGATAGATAGACAGACAGACAGATATAGACAGCGATAGATAGACAGACAGACAGATATAGACAGCGATAGATAGACAGACAGATAGATATAGACAGCGATAGATAGACAGACAGATAGATATAGACAGCGATAGATAGACAGACAGATAGATATAGACAGCGATAGATAGACAGACAGATAGATATAGACAGCGATAGATAGACAGACAGACAGATAGATATAGACAGCGATAGATAGACAGACAGACAGATAGATATAGACAGCGATAGATAGACAGACAGACAGATAGATATAGACAGCGATAGATAGATAGACAGACAGATAGATATAGACAGCGATAGATAGATAGACAGACAGATAGATATAGACAGCGATAGATAGATAGATAGACAGACAGATAGATATAGACAGCGATAGATAGATAGATAGACAGACAGATAGATATAGACAGCGATAGATAGATAGATAGACAGATAGATATAGACAGCGATAGATAGATAGATAGACAGACAGATAGATATAGACAGCGATAGATAGATAGATAGATAGACAGACAGATAGATATAGACAGCGATAGATAGATAGATAGACAGACAGATAGATATAGACAGCGATAGATAGATAGATAGACAGACAGATAGATATAGACAGCGATAGATAGATAGATAGACAGACAGATAGATATAGACAGCGATAGATAGATAGATAGACAGACAGATAGATATAGACAGCGATAGATAGATAGATAGACAGACAGATAGATATAGACAGCGATAGATAGATAGATAGACAGACAGATAGATATAGACAGCGATAGATAGATAGATAGACAGACAGATAGATATAGACAGCGATAGATAGATAGACAGACAGATAGATATAGACAGCGATAGATAGATAGATAGACAGACAGATAGATATAGACAGCGATAGATAGATAGATAGACAGACAGATAGATATAGACAGCGATAGATAGATAGATAGACAGACAGATAGATATAGACAGCGATAGATAGATAGACAGACAGATAGATATAGACAGCGATAGATAGATAGATAGACAGACAGATAGATATAGACAGCGATAGATAGATAGATAGACAGACAGATAGATATAGACAGCGATAGATAGATAGATAGACAGACAGATAGATATAGACAGCGATAGATAGATAGATAGATAGATAGACAGACAGATAGATATAGACAGCGATAGATAGATAGATAGACAGACAGATAGATATAGACAGCGATAGATAGATAGATAGACAGACAGATAGATATAGACAGCGATAGATAGATAGATAGACAGACAGATAGATATAGACAGCGATAGATAGATAGATAGACAGACAGATAGATATAGACAGCGATAGATAGATAGATAGACAGACAGATAGATATAGACAGCGATAGATAGATAGATAGACAGACAGATAGATATAGACAGCGATAGATAGATAGACAGACAGATAGATATAGACAGCGATAGATAGACAGACAGACAGATATAGACAGCGATAGATAGATAGACAGACAGATAGATATAGACAGCGATAGATAGATAGACAGACAGATAGATATAGACAGCGATAGATAGATAGATAGACAGACAGATAGATATAGACAGCGATAGATAGATAGACAGACAGATAGATATAGACAGCGATAGATAGATAGATAGATATATAGACAGCGATAGATAGATAGACAGACAGATAGATATAGACAGCGATAGATAGATAGACAGACAGATAGATATAGACAGCGATAGATAGATAGACAGACATATAGATATAGACAGCGATAGATAGATAGATAGACAGACAGATAGATATAGACAGCGATAGATAGATAGATAGACAGACAGATAGATATAGACAGCGATAGATAGATAGACAGACAGATAGATATAGACAGCGATAGATAGATAGACAGACAGATAGATATAGACAGCGATAGATAGATAGATAGACAGACAGATAGATATAGACAGCGATAGATAGATAGATAGACAGACAGATAGATATAGACAGCGATAGATAGATAGACAGACAGATAGATATAGACAGCGATAGATAGATAGACAGACAGATAGATATAGACAGCGATAGATAGATAGATAGACAGACAGATAGATATAGACAGCGATAGATAGATAGATAGACAGACAGATAGATATAGACAGCGATAGATAGATAGATAGACAGACAGATAGATATAGACAGCGATAGATAGATAGATAGACAGACAGATAGATATAGACAGCGATAGATAGATAGATAGACAGACAGATAGATATAGACAGCGATAGATAGATAGATAGACAGACAGATAGATATAGACAGCGATAGATAGATAGATAGACAGACAGATAGATATAGACAGCGATAGATAGATAGATAGATAGACAGACAGATAGATATAGACAGCGATAGATAGATAGATAGACAGACAGATAGATATAGACAGCGATAGATAGATAGATAGACAGACAGATAGATATAGACAGCGATAGATAGATAGATAGACAGACAGATAGATATAGACAGCGATAGATAGATAGATAGACAGACAGATAGATATAGACAGCGATAGATAGATAGATAGACAGACAGATAGATATAGACAGCGATAGATAGATAGACAGACAGATAGATATAGACAGCGATAGATAGACAGACAGACAGATATAGACAGCGATAGATAGACAGACAGACAGATATAGACAGCGATAGATAGACAGACAGACAGATATAGACAGCGATAGATAGACAGACAGACAGATATAGACAGCGATAGATAGACAGACAGACAGATATAGACAGCGATAGATAGACAGACAGACAGATATAGACAGCGATAGATAGACAGACAGACAGATATAGACAGCGATAGATAGACAGACAGACAGATATAGACAGCGATAGATAGACAGACAGACAGATATAGACAGCGATAGATAGACAGACAGACAGATATAGACAGCGATAGATAGACAGACAGACAGATATAGACAGCGATAGATAGACAGACAGACAGATATAGACAGCGATAGATAGACAGACAGACAGATATAGACAGCGATAGATAGACAGACAGATAGATATAGACAGCGATAGATGGACAGACAGATAGATATAGACAGCGATAGATAGACAGACAGATAGATATAGACAGCGATAGATAGACAGACAGATAGATATAGACAGCGATAGATAGACAGACAGACAGATAGATATAGACAGCGATAGATAGACAGACAGACAGATAGATATAGACAGCGATAGATAGACAGACAGACAGATAGATATAGACAGCGATAGATAGATAGACAGACAGATAGATATAGACAGCGATAGATAGATAGACAGACAGATAGATATAGACAGCGATAGATAGATAGATAGACAGACAGATAGATATAGACAGCGATAGATAGATAGATAGACAGACAGATAGATATAGACAGCGATAGATAGATAGATAGATAGACAGACAGATAGATATAGACAGCGATAGATAGATAGATAGATAGACAGACAGATAGATATAGACAGCGATAGATAGATAGACAGACAGATAGATATAGACAGCGATAGATAGATAGATAGACAGACATATAGATATAGACAGCGATAGATAGATAGATAGACAGACAGATAGATATAGACAGCGATAGATAGATAGATAGACAGACAGATAGATATAGACAGCGATAGATAGATAGATAGACAGACAGATAGATATAGACAGCGATAGATAGATAGATAGACAGACAGATAGATATAGACAGCGATAGATAGATAGATAGACAGACAGATAGATATAGACAGCGATAGATAGATAGACAGACAGATAGATATAGACAGCGATAGATAGATAGACAGACAGATAGATATAGACAGCGATAGATAGATAGACAGACAGATAGATATAGACAGCGATAGATAGATAGACAGACAGATAGATATAGACAGCGATAGATAGATAGATAGACAGACAGATAGATATAGACAGCGATAGATAGATAGATAGACAGACAGATAGATATAGACAGCGATAGATAGATAGACAGACAGATAGATATAGACAGCGATAGATAGATAGACAGACAGATAGATATAGACAGCGATAGATAGATAGATAGACAGACAGATAGATATAGACAGCGATAGATAGATAGATAGACAGACAGATAGATATAGACAGCGATAGATAGATAGATAGACAGACAGATAGATATAGACAGCGATAGATAGATAGATAGATAGACAGACAGATAGATATAGACAGCGATAGATAGATAGATAGACAGACAGATAGATATAGACAGCGATAGATAGATAGATAGACAGACAGATAGATATAGACAGCGATAGATAGATAGATAGACAGACAGATAGATATAGACAGCGATAGATAGATAGATAGACAGACAGATAGATATAGACAGCGATAGATAGATAGATAGACAGACAGATAGATATAGACAGCGATAGATAGATAGATAGACAGACAGATAGATATAGACAGCGATAGATAGATAGATAGACAGACAGATAGATATAGACAGCGATAGATAGATAGATAGACAGACAGATAGATATAGACAGCGATAGATAGATAGACAGACAGATAGATATAGACAGCGATAGATAGATAGATAGACAGACAGATAGATATAGACAGCGATAGATAGATAGATAGATAGACAGACAGATAGATATAGACAGCGATAGATAGATAGATAGACAGACAGATAGATATAGACAGCGATAGATAGATAGATAGACAGACAGATAGATATAGACAGCGATAGATAGATAGATAGACAGACAGATAGATATAGACAGCGATAGATAGATAGATAGATAGACAGACAGATAGATATAGACAGCGATAGATAGATAGATAGACAGACAGATAGATATAGACAGCGATAGATAGATAGATAGACAGACAGATAGATATAGACAGCGATAGATAGATAGATAGACAGACAGATAGATATAGACAGCGATAGATAGATAGATAGATAGATAGACAGACAGATAGATATAGACAGCGATAGATAGATAGATAGATAGACAGACAGATAGATATAGACAGCGATAGATAGATAGATAGATAGACAGACAGATAGATATAGACAGCGATAGATAGATAGATAGACAGACAGATTGATATAGACAGCGATAGATAGATAGATAGATAGACAGACAGATAGATATAGACAGCGATAGATAGATAGATAGATAGACAGACAGATAGATATAGACAGCGATAGATAGATAGATAGATAGACAGACAGATAGATATAGACAGCG